>NW_026947524.1:3600000-4200000 GCF_034190915.1 Cavia porcellus | reverse complement strand
ACCTAACCCTAAACCTAACACTAAACCTAACTTCTAACCATAACCATAACCCTCACACTATAGATCAACCGAAACCTACCCCTAACCATAACACTAACCTTAACACTAACCCTAACCCTAAATGTTAACCCTAAACATAACACTAAACCTAACCCTAACCCTAACCTAATGACAAACCTAACTCTAAACGTAACCCTAACCCTAATACTAACCCAAACCATAACCCTAAAGCTAAAACATCTAAACCTAACCCTAACCCTAACCATAACCCTAACCCTAAACCTAACGACTAACCTTAATACTAACCCTTACACTATCCGTAACGATAACCCTAAACCCAACTCTAAACCTAAGCTTTAACCGTCACCCTAACCATAACCTCTAAGACTAACACTAAACATAACCATAACCCCAAACTCTGTCACTTAACCTAACGCTAAACTCGAACCCTAACCCTAACACTAACCCTAACCCTAACCCTAACCCTAACCCTAACCTAAACGTAAACCTAATTCATAACCCTATCCCTAACACCTAACCCCTAACCCTAACCCTAACTGTAACCCTAAGACTAAGGGTAACTCTAACCTTAAACCTACCCCTCAATCCTAACACTATCCCTAATACCTAGCCCGGAGAACTATCCCTAACGCCAAAAATAACACTAAACCCAAACCTAACCATAAACATAATGCTAACCATAACCCTAACCCTAACCCTATTCTATCCCTAAACATAACTGTAACCCGATGTGTACCCTAACCCTATCCCTAATGCCCAATTCCTAACCCTAATCCTAAAGCTAACAATAACCCTAAACCTAACACAAACCCTAACCCTAACCCTAACCCTGATCCTAAACCTAACGCTAAAACTAACCCTAATCCTAACTTTAACCCTAACCCTAATCTTAATCACAACCTTAACCCTAACCCTAAATCTAACCCTAACCCAAACCCTAAACCTAACCCTAACACTAACCCCTATCACCAAAAACTAAATCTAACCCTAAAGTAACCCTAAACCTAAAGCGAACATAAACCATAACACTAACCCTAACACTATCTGTAAACCTAAATGTAACCCTAACACTAACCATAACCATAACCCTATCCTTATCCCAAACACATAACCCAGAACCATAACACTTACCCTAACCCTAATTCCCAACTCTAACCCTAACCCTAACCCGAATATAATCCCAAACCATATACCTAGCCCTAAACCTAACACTAAACCTAAAAATAACCCTAATCCTAACCCTAACACTAACCCTAACCCTAACCATAATCGCTAACCGTAACACCAACCCTAACCCTGAGTACCACTAGCCCTATCCCTAATCCCTAACCCGAACCCTAGCCCTAATCCTTAACTCCTAACCCCTAACATTTAACTCTAACCATTAATCTTACCCAAACACTAACCCTAACACTAACACTAGCCATTATTCTAACCCTACCCTTCTAAACCGTACCCTAACGCTAATCCTAACCCTAACCCTAACACTAACCCTAACCCTAACCCTAAACCCTAATGCTAAGGCTAACCCTAACACTAACCCTAACCCTATCCCTAAACCTAAACCTAAATGTAACCCTATCTCTATCCCTAACACTAACCCTAACAGTAAACCTAACCCTAACCCTAAACCTATCCCTAAAACTAATCCTAATACTGAGCCTTACCCTAACACTAACCCTAACCCTAACCCAAAATAGAAACCAAATCCTAACCTTAAACCAAACCCTAGCCCTAAGATTAACCCTAACCCAAATCCTAAACCTAACCCTAACCCTAACCTTAACACTAACCCCTAACACTAACACTAACCCTTAGCCCTAATCCTAACTGTAACATGAACCCTAACCCTAAGCCCTAACCCTAACACTACCAATAACCCTAACGCTAACCTATATCCCTAACCCTAACCCTAACCCTCACACTTACTCTAACCCTAACGCTAACCTCTATCCCTAACCCTAACCCTAACCCTCACACTTACTCTAACCCTAAAGGTAACCTCTAACCATTACCCTAACCCTAACACTAACCGTAACCCTAAACTGGAACTGTAACACTAACCCTATCACTAAACATAACCCTAACCCTAACCCTAAACCTAACTTCTAACCATAACCCTAATCCTAATCCTAAACATAAACCTAACAGTAACCCGAACCCTAACTCTAAACTCTAACCCTAACCATAACCCTAACCCTGAAACTAACCCTAACACTAATCTTAACCCTAGCCCTAACCGTAAACATATGCCTAACAACTAATCCTTAACCTTAACCCTAACCCTAAACCTATCACTAACCCTAACACTTAAGCCTAAATCTAACGCTAACCCTAAACCTAAACCCAATCATAACACAAATCCTAAACGTAACCCGAACCATAACGCTAACTCTATCTCTAACACCTAACACCTAAAACTAACCCTAAGCCTAACCCTAACCCTAAACCTAACCCTAACTCTAAACCTAACCTCTAACCTTAACACTAATACTAATCATAAACCTAAACCTAACCGTAACCCTAACCCTAACCCTGAACCTGAAACCTAACAATAACTCTAACCCTGAAACGAACACTAACACTAACTTTAACCCTAACCCTAACCTTAACCCTAACCCTAAACCCTAAACCTAACCCTAACCCTAAACCCTAAACCTAACCCTAACCCTAAAACAACAGTAACACTAATTCCTAACTCTAAGCCTAAACCTATCCACTAACTCTAAACCCTAACCCTAACACTAACCCTAACCCTAACCATAAATCTTAACCTAAACCTAAACCTAACCTTAACCACAAAGCTAACACTAACCCTAAACCTAAAACTAACCCTAACCCAAATCCTAAACCTAACACTAAATCTAACCCTAAACCCCACCCTAACCCTAACCCAAAACTTAAGCCTAACCCTAACCCTATTGCTAACCCTAAAACTCAGCCTAACACTAACCCTAATCCTAAACCTAAACCTAACCCTAATCCTAAGTCTTATCCCTAACTCTAACACTAACAATAAACTTAAACCTAACTGTAATCCCTAACCCTAACAATAAGCCTAACCCTAACCCTATCCCTAACACCTAACTCTAACCCTAAGCCTAACACTAAACGTATCCCTAATCCATAACCCTAACCCTAACCCTAACCCTATCACTAATCCATAACCCAAACCTTAAACCTAACACTAACACTATCCATAATGATAAACATAACCCTAACCCTAACCATAACCCTAACTATATCCTTAACACCTAAACCCTAACCCTAAACTAAAACCTAACACTAACCCTAACCCTAATCCCTAAACCTAACCCTAACATTAACCCTAACGCTAACCCTAACCCTAATCCCTAACCCTAAGGATAAGCCTAGCCCTAAAGCAAGCCCTAACCCCTAACCCTAACGCTAATCCAAAATCTAACACTAATCGCTACCCTAACACTCACCCTAACCCTATCCCGAATACTAATCGTAACCCTAACCGTAACCATAAACGAAAAACTAACCTTAACCTTAACACTAGCAATAACACCAACCCTAACCCTAACACTTAACCCATAACCATAACCATAAAGCTAACCCTAACCCTAACCTCTAACACTAACCTTATCCCTAATCCTAAAACTAATCCTAACCCTTACCCTAGACATCTAATCCCTAACACTAACCCCAACCCAAACCCTAACCCTAACAATACTGCTAACTCTATCACTAACCTCTAACCCTAATCCAAACCCTTACCCTAAACCTAACCTTAAACCTAACCCTAAATATAACCCTAACTCGAACCCTAATGCTAAAGCTAAACTCTAACCCAAACCCTCACCCTAATCCAAAACCCTAACACTATCCATAACACTCACCCTAACCTTATGCCTAATCCCTAACCATAACCCCTAACCCTAACCCTAACCCTATCCCTAACCCTAAAACTAATGCTAACCCTATCCTTAAATCTAACACTAACAATAAACTTAACCCTAACTCTAAAACTATCCCTTACTCTAATCCTAATACTGAGCCTAACACCAACCCTAACCCTAAACCTAACCCTAACCGTTATCCCTAACTCTAACCCTAAGTCTAACCCTAACCCGAACACTGACACTAATCCATAACACTAACCTAAAACTTTACAAAAACCCTAAACCTAAATGTAACAATAACCAATAAACCTAACCCTAACCCTATCACTAATGCATAACCCTAACCCTGATCTTAACACTAACCCTAACCGTAACCCTAAGAATAAGCCTAACCCTGACCGTAACTCTAACCATAGCCCTAACCATATCCTTAACACCTAACACCTAAACCTAACCCAAACACTAACCCTAACTTTAACCCTAACACTTATATTATGATAAAACCCTAATCATAAGCCTAACCTTAAAACTAAGCCTAACCATAACTTTAAATATAACCCTAACCTTAACCCTAAACCTAAGCCTAACACTAAGCCTAATACCTAACAGTGACACTAACCCTAAACCTAACCCTAACCCTAATCCCTAAACCGAATGATAAGCCTAACCCTAACTCTATCCCTAACACCTAAACCTAACACTAACCCTAACCCTATTCCTAATCCATAACCCTAATCCTAACCCTAACACTAACCCTAATCATAACCCTAACCAGAACCCTAAAATGTATTGTAACCCAAACCCTAACCAAAATCCGAAGCCTAACCCTATCCCTATCCTCAACACTTAACCCCTAAACCTAACCTTAACTGTAATCCTAACCCTAACCCTAACACTAACCTCTAACGCTAACCTAACCCTAACCCGAACACTAAACCTAACCCTAACCCTATCACTAACCCTAAAACTAAGCCTAACCCTAACCCTAACCCTAACCCTAAACCTAACACCAACCCTAACCCTAATCGCTAACCCTAACCCTAACACTCACCCTAACGCTTACCCTAACACTAAC
This sequence comes from Cavia porcellus, assembly GCF_034190915.1. Lineage (NCBI taxonomy): Eukaryota > Metazoa > Chordata > Mammalia > Rodentia > Caviidae > Cavia > Cavia porcellus. The sequence continues at coordinate 4,195,035 of NW_026947524.1, read as the reverse complement.
TCTAACCTTATCATAACCCTAACACTAACACTAACACTAAACTCTAAACCTAACCCTCACACTAACCCAAACTCTAAATTCTAGCTCTATCATATAACCCTAATTAAAACCCTAACCCTAAACCGAACACTACCCTAAACCTAATCGTAACTCTAACCCTAACCCTAATGCTATCCCTAAATGTAACTCTAACACTAACCCTAAACCAAATCCTAAACCTAACCCTAAATCTGACTCTAACCCTAACTGTAAAACAAACCCTAACCCTATCCCTAAACCTAACCCTAACTCTAACCTTAAGCCTATCCCTAACCCTAAAACTAAGCCTTAGCCTAACACTAACCCTAAAGCTTACCCTAACCCAATCCCCAACCTCAAACTCTAACCCTAAACCTAACCCTAACCCTAACCCTAAAAATAACCCTAAACCGTAACCCTAACCAAAACCATAAAACAAAGCCTAACACTAACAGTATCCCTAACACCTAACCACTTAACATAGCCCCAAACCTAACACTAACCCTAACCATAAACCTGAACCTAACTCTAACCCAAAAACTAAACCTAACCCTAACACTAACACTAACCCTAACCCTGACTCTAAACTTAATCATAAAACTAAACCTATCCCTAACCCGAAGCCTAACCATAATGCTAAACTTAACCCTATCTGTAACCTTAAAACTAAGCATAAGCCTAAAACTAACCCCAATGCTTACCCTAACCCAATCCCTAACCTCAAACCATAACCCTAACCGTAAACTTATCCCTAAGCCTAACTCTAACTCTAAGCCTAACACTAGGGATTTGGGTTAGGGTTAGTTTTAGGTTTAGGGTTATTGTTAGCTTTGTGGTTAAGGTTAGGTTTAGGTTTAGGTTAAGATTTAGGGTTAGGGTTAGAGGTTAGAGTTAGAGGTTAGGTTTAGGCTTAGAGTTAGGAGTCTAAATCTAACTCTAACTCTAACCCTAACCCTAATCCTAACCCTAACCCTAAATCCTAACCCTAACCATAAGCATAGAACAAACCCTAACACTAACAGTATCCCTAACACCTACCCCTAACCATAGCCCCAAACTTAACACTAAACCTAACCATAAACCTGAAACTAACTCTAACCCAAAACCTAAACAGAACACTACCCCTACCCGTAACCCTAACCCTAACGCTAACCCTAACCGTATCCCTAACCCTAACACTAAACCTAACCCTAACTCTTAACTTAATCATAACCATAAACCTACCCTTTACCCGAAGCCTAATCTTAACCCTATCCCTAACATCTCAACCCTAACCATAACCCTAAACCTAAGTCTAACCCTAAGTCTAATCCTAAAAGTAACTCTGAACTCTAAAAGAAACCCTAACTAAAATATATAAACCTAACCCAAACCCTAAACCTAACCCTAACACTAACCCTAAGCTTAACCCTAACCTAATCCTAACTCTAATCCTAAACCTAACCCTAACCCAAATCCTAAACCTAAAACTAATCCTAAACCTAACCCTTACCATAACCTTAACCCTAACACCAAAACTAACCCTAACCCTAACCCTAAACCAAAACCTAAACCTAAACATAACACTAACACTAACACTAATACTAAACCCTAACCCTAACCCTAACCCTAACACTAAGGTTAACCGGAACCCTAACCTTAATCCTACCCCTAAACCTAACCCTATCCCTAACCCTAGCCAGGAGCCCTAACCCTAACCCCAAACCTAACACTAAACCCAAACCTAAACCTAAACCTAATGCTAATCATAACCCTAACCCTAAACCTATTCTAACCCTAACCATAACTGTAACCCGAAGCCTACCCTAACCCTATCCTTAACGCCCAATCCCAAGCCCTAATCTTAAATCTAACAATAACCCTTACCTTAAAACAAACCCTAACCCTAACCCTAACTCTGATCCTTAACCTAATGCTAAACTTAACCCTAATCCTAAAACGAACCCTAATCCTAATCACAACCCTAACCCTAACCCTAACCCTAAACCTAACCCTAACCCAAACCCTAAACCTAACCCTAACACTAACCCCTAACATCAAAATCTAAATCTAACCATAACGGTAACCCTAAACCTAAGGCGAACCCTAACTGTAACCCTAACCCTAAGCCTGTCTGTAAACCTAAACATAACCCTAAACATTGCCATAACCACAACCCTAAAATTATCCCAAAACCTAACACCGAACCCTAACCCTAACCCTAACCCTAATCCCCAACTCTAACCCTAATCCTAAACCTAACATAATCTCAAACCATATACCTAGCCCTAACCCTAACACTAACCCTAAACATAACCCTAACCCTAACACTAACACTAACCCTAACCCTAACCATAATCGCTAACCCTAACACTAACCCTAATCCTAAGAGTAACCCTAGCCGTATCCCTAATCCCTAACCCAAACCATATCCCTAATCCCTAACGCCTAAATCTAACCATTAATGTTACCCAGCCCATAACCCTAACCCGAACTTTAACCTTAACACTAAACTACAAACCTAATCCTAACCTTAACCCAAACCCTAGCCCTAACCCTAACCCTAACCCAAATCCTAAACCTAACCCTAACCCTAACCCTAACACTAACTCCTATCACTAACCTTAACCCTTAGCCCTAATCCTAACCATAACACGAACCCTAACCCTAAGCCCTTACCCTAACACTACCAATAACCCTAACGCTAAACTCTATCCCTAACCCTAACCCTAATCCTAACCCTTACTCTAACACTAAAGGTAGCCTCTAACCATTAGCCTAACCCTAACCCTAACCGTAACCCTAAACTGGAACTGTAACACTAACCCTATCCCTAAACCTAACAGTAACCCTAACCCTAAACCTAACTTCTAACCCTAGCCCTAATCCTAATCCTAAACCTAAACCTAATGGTAACCCGAACCCTAGCGCTAAACTCTAACCCTAACCATAACCCTAACCCTGAAATGAACCCTAACACTAACCTTAACCCTAGCCCTAACCGTAAACCTATGCCTAACAACTAAATCCTAAACTTAACCCTAACCCTAAACCTAAACCTAACACTAACACTAACACTAACACTAACACTAAGCCTAAACATAACACTAACCCTAAACCTAAACCCAATCATAACCCAAATCCTAAACGTAACCCGAACCATAACCCTAACTCTATCCCTAAAACCTAACACCTAAAACTAACACTGGCCTAACCCTAACTCTAAACCTAACCTCTAACCTTAACCGTAACCCTAATACTAATCATAAACCTAAAACTAACTGTAACCCTAACACTAAACCCAAAACCTAACAATAACCCTAAGCCTGAAACTAACCCATAACACTAACCTTTACCCTAACTATAACCCTAACCCTAAACCCTAAACCTAACCCTAACCCTAAAACAAACACTAACACTAATTTCTATCTCTTAGCCTAAACCTAACCTCTAACTCTAACCCCTAACCCTAAACCTAACCCTAACCCTAAATCTAAACCTAAACCTAAACCTAAACCTAAACCAAAACCAAAGCTAAAACTAACCCTAAACCTAAAACTAACCCTAACCCAAATCCTAAACCTAACACTAAATCTACCCCTAAAACTCACCCTAACCCTAACCCTAAATTTAGACTCACAGTAACCCTATCCCTAACCCAAAAACTCAGCCTAACCCTAACCCTAACCCTAAGCCTAAATGTAACCCTAATCCTAAACCTAATCCCTAACTCTAACACTAAACCTAATGCTAAACCTAACTGTAATCCCTAACCCTAAGGATAAGCCTAACCCTAACCCTATCCCTAACACCTAACTCTAACACTAAGCCTATCACTAAACGTATCCGTAATCTATAACCCTAACCCTAACCCTAACACTAACACTATCCATAACCCTAAACGTAACCCTAACCCTAACCATAACCCTAAACATAAGTATAACTATATCCTTAACATCCTAAATCCTAACCCTAAACCAAAACCTAACATTAACTCTAACCCTAATCCCTAAACCTAACACTAGCACTAACCCTAACTCTAATACCTAACCCTAAAGATAAGCCTAGTCCTAAACCTGACCCTATCCCCTAACCCTAACCCTAATCCAAAACCTACCCCTAATCGCTACCATAACCCCAACCCTAAACCTAACCCTAAGCTCAACACTAATCATAACCATAACCTTAACCATAACCATAACCCTAACCCTAACCATAAACCTAACAATAACACCAACCCTAACACTAACACTTAACCCCTAATGCTAACCCTAACGCTAACACTACCCTATCCTCTAACACTAACCCTATCCCTAATCCAAAACCTAATCCTAACCCTAACCCTAAACATCTAAAGCTAACCCATACCCTAACACTAAGCCTAACGCAAACCCTAACCCTAATAATAACCCTAACACTAATCCTAAACTCTAACAGTAATCCTAACACTTACGCTAAACCTAACCCTAAACCTAACCCTAACTGTAACCCTAAACCTAAAAATAACCATAAAGCTAAACTCTAACCCTAATGCTTACCACAACTGTAATGCTAACCAGAACCCTAACCTCAAACCCCAACACCTAACACAACCCTAACCCTAATCCTAACCCTAAACCTATGCCTAACAACTAACCCCTAACCTTAACCCTAACCCTAACCCTAAAACTAACACTAACACTAACACTAAGCCTAAACATAACACTAACCCTAAACCTAAACCCAATCATAACCCAAATCCTAAACGTAACCCGAACCATAACCCTAACTCTATCCCTAAAACCTAACACCTAAAACTAACCCTGGCCTAACCCTAACCCTAAACCTAACCCTAACTCTAAACCTAACTTCTAACCTTAACCCTAACCCTAATACTAATCATAAACCTAAAACTAACTGTAACCCTAACACTAACACTAAACCTGAAACCTAACCATAACCCTAACCCTGAAACTAACCCCTAACACTAACCTTTACCCTAACCATAACCCTAAACCTAAACCCTAAACCTAACCCTAAAACAAACACTAACACTAATTCCTATCTCTTAGCCTAAACCTAACCTCTAACTCTAACCCCTAACCCTAAACCTAACCCTAACCCTAAATCTAAACCTAAACCTAAACCTAAACCAAAACCAAAGCTAAAACTAACCCTAAACCTAAAACTAACCCTAACCCAAATCCTAAACCTAACACTAAATCTACCCCTAAACCTCACCCTAACCCTAACCCTAAATTTAGACTCACAGTAATCCTATCCCTAACTCAAAAACTCAGCCTAACTCTAACCCTAACCCTAAGCCTAAACGTAACCCTAATCCTAAGCCTAATCCCTAACTCTAACACTAAACCTAAAGCTAAACCTAACCGTAATATCCTAACCCTAAGGATAAGCCAAACCCTAACCCTATCCCTAACACCTAACTCTAACACTAAGCCTATCACTAAACGTATCCGTAATCCATAACCCTAACCCTAACCCTAACACTAACACTATCCATAACCCTAAATGTAACCCTAACCCTAACCATAACCCTAAACATAAGCCTAACTATATCCTTAACATCCTAAATCCTAACCCTAAACCAAAACCTAACATTAACCCTAACCCTAATCCCTAAACCTAACACTAACATTAACCCTAACCCTAATACCTAACCCTAAAGATAAGCCTAGTCCTAAACCTGACCCTATCCCCTAACCCTAACCCTAATCCAAAACCTACCTATAATCACTACCGTAACCCCAACCCTAAACCTAACCCTAAGCTCAACACTAATCATAACCATAAACGTAACCATAACCATAACCCTAACCCTAACCATAAACCTAACAATAACACCAACCCTAACACTAACACTTAACCCCTAATGCTAACCCTAACGCTAACACTACCCTATCCTCTAACACTAACCCTATCGATAATCCAAAACCTAATCCTAACCCTAACCCTAAACATCTAAATCTAACCCATAACCTAACACTAACCCTAACGCAAACCCTAACCCTAATAATAACCCTAACACTAATCCTAAACTCTGACACTAATCCTAACACTTACGCTAAACCTAACCCTAAACCTAACCCTAACTGTAACCCTAAACCTAACAATAACCATAAAGCTAAACTCTAACCCTAATGCTTACCACAACCGTAATGCTAACCAGAACTCTAACCCCAAACCCCAACACCTAACACAACCTAACCCTAATCCTAACCCTAATCCTAACTTTATCCCTAACGCCTAACCCCTAACCCTAAACCTAAACCTAACCCTAACCCTAATGATAATCCCTAACCCTAACCCTAACACTTACACTCACAATAACCTTATACCTAATCCCTAAGCCTAACTCTAACCCAAACCTTAACAAGGAAACCCTAACCCTAAACCTAACGCAAACCCTAAACCTAACATTAATCCTAACCCTAACTCTAACACTAACATTCTAAACCTAGCCCTAACCCTAATCCTAAACCTAACCGTAAACCTAAACCTTACCCAAACCCTAACCCCTATCCCTAACCCTAACCCTAACCATAACCCTAACCCTAAACCTAATGCTAACCCTATCCCTAAAACTAACAATAACAATGAACTTGACACTAAAACTATCACTAACCCTAATCCTAATACTGAGCCTAACACTAACCCAAACCCTTACCCTAAACCTAATCCCTAACTCTAACCCTAAGTCTATAACCCTAACCCGAACACTAACCCTAATGTGTTACCCTAACCTTAACACTTACAATAACTCCAACCCTAAAACGTAACACTAACCCCTAACCCTAAACCTAAAGCTAACACTAAACCTAACACTATCCCTAATCACTAACCCTAACACTGACCCTTATAGTAACCATAACCATAATCCTAAACATAAGCCTAAGCCTAACCATAACTCTAACCATAACGCTTACGATATCCTTAACACCTAACACCTAACATTAACCCAAACGCTAACCCTAACCCTAGCCCGAACCCTAACGTTACCTAACCCGAAACATTACGCTAAGACTAACCCTAACCCTAACCCTTACATTAAGCCAAACCCTAGCCCTATCCCTAACCCAAAAACTAACCCTGACCCTAACACTAAAATCTACCTATAATGCCTAATCCTAACCCTAACCATTCCACTAAACCTAACACTAACTCTAACCCTAAACCTAACCCTAACCTCAAAGCTTAAAATAACCCTAAACCTAGACCTAACCCAACCCAAATCCAAAACCTAACCCTAAACTTAAACATAACACTAACCCTAACCCAAACCATAAACTTAAGCCTTAAACTAACCCTATCCCTAACCCTAACACTCAGACTAACCTTAAACCTAACACTAACCTTAAGCCTAACTCTAACCCTAACCCTAATCTCTAACCCTAACACTAACCCTAAAACTAACCCTAACACTAATCCCTAACCCTAATGATAAGCCTAACCCTAACCCTATCCCTAACACCTGCACTAACCCTAAATCTAAGCTTATCCCTTATCCATAACCCTAACACTAACACTAACACTAAGCCTAACCATAACCCTAAAAGTAACCCTAGCCCTAACCATAAGCCTATACATAACCCTAACCATATCCTTAACACCTACACCCTAAACCTAACCAAAAACCTAACAACACCCTAACCCTAAGCCTAATCATAACACTAAACCTAACCTTATGGTAACCCAAACCTGAACCATCATCGGAAGCCTAAACATATTCCTAAAACCTAAACCCTAAACCTAACCCTAACCTAACCCTAAAACTAACTGGAACCCTAACCCTAATACTAACCATATCCGTAACTTCTAACCCTAAACATAACCATAAATCTAACACTAACCCTAATCCTAAACTATAAATCAAAATCTAACCCTAACCTCTAACTCTAAACCCTAAACCTAACATTAAAGCTAACCCTAAACAGAATCCTAACCTTAAACCTAACCCTAACCCTAAACCTAATGCTAACCCTAACCCTAACCCTAACCCAAATCCTAAACATAACACTAAACCTAACCTAAGACTAACCCTAACGCTAACTGTATCCCTAACACTAACCATAACTTTAAGCCTAAACGTAACCCTATTCCTAACTCTAAAAGTAAGCCTAACCCTAACCATAACACTAACCCTAAACCTATCACTAACCCTAACCCTAATCCGTAAACCTAACCCTAAATCTATCCCTAACGCCAAACCTAACAATAAACCTAAACCTATTCACTAACCCTAACGATAAGCCTAACCCTCAACCTAAACCTAACCCCTAACCCTAACACTCACCCTAACCCTACCTGAAACCTAACCCTAATCGTTACCCTAACGCTAACCCTAACACTAACCCTAACCTGAACAATAATAGTAACCCTAACCATAAACATAACCGTAACTCTAACCCTAACGGTAACTCTAACAATAACATCATCCATAACCCTAACACTTAACCCCTAAGCCTAACCCTAATGCTAGCCCTAACCCAAACATCTAACACTAACCCTATCCCTAATCCTAAATGTAATCCTAACCCTAACGCTAAACTTCTAAATCTAACCCATACCCTAACACTAACCCTAATTTAAACCCTAACCCTAACAATAACCCTAACACTATTCCTAATCTCTAACCCTAATCCTAACCCTAACACTAACCCTAAACCTAAAACTAATCGTAACCCTAACACTAACACTAAAGCTAAACTCTAACCCTAAACTTAACCCTAACCTTAAACATAACCCTAAAGTTAACCCTAACCCTAACCCTAACCCTAATCCCTAACCCTAACGCTAGCCCCAACACTCACCCTAATCTTATGCCTAATCCCTAACCCTAACCCCTAACCCTAACCCTAAACCTATCCCTAACCCTAAACATAATGTTAGCCCTATCCCTAAACCTAACACTAACAATAAACTAACCCTAACTGTAAAACTATCCCTAACTGTAATCATAATACGGAGCCTGACACTAACCATAACCCTAACCCTAACCCTAACCCTAACCCTAACCCTAACCCTAACGCTAACCATTACCCTAAGCATAACCCTAACCATATCTTTAACACCTGACCCGTAACCCTAACCAAAACCCTAACCCTAAACCAAACTGTAACCCTAATCATAACCCTAACCAGAACCCTAAACCATATTGTAACCCAAAACCAAACCATAATCTGAAGCATAACCCTATCCCTATCCCTAACACCGAACCCCTAAATCTAACATAACACTAACTTTAAGTGTAATCCTAACACGAACCCTATCCCTGACCCTAACTTGTAACCCTAAACCTAACCCTAACCCTAACCCTAACCCTAACCCTAAACCTAAACCTAAACCTAAACCTAAACCTAAACCTAATCCTAACCCTAAACCTATCTCTAAACATAAAACTAAGCCTAACCCTAACCCTAACACTAACCCTAAACCTAACACCAACCCTAAACGCTAACCCTAACCTTAACACTAACCCTAATGCTAACCCTAACACTAACCATAACCCTAAACATTAACCCTAATGATAAGCTTAACACTAACCCTAAAACTAAACCCTAACTCTAACCCTCACCCTAAACCTAACCCTAAACCTAAACCTAATCACTATCCTAACCCTAACCCTAACACTAACCCAAACACGGATCGTAATGCTAACCGTAACCTTAACAGTAAGCTTAACCGTAACTCTAACCCTACCCATAATCCTAACAATAACCCTAACCCTAACTCTAAAACTTATCCCCTAACCCTAACTGTAATGCTAACAATAACCCTAACATATAGCAGTAACCCTATTCCTAATCCTCAGCTTAATCCGAACCCTAACTCTAAACCTCAAAATCTAAACCATAGACTAACACTAACCCTAACCCTAACCCTAAGAATAACCCTAAAACTAAACATAACTGTCGATGTCCGCTCCCGGCCGGCAGGAAGGACACACGACAAAGTCTGGCAGTGGACAACCTTTTCTTTTATTTTTCTTCTCCGTACAGCCTGCCCTGGGATCGCTCCCAGCCGAAGCCTCCTTTGGTCCGCTCCCCGCGGCTCCTTCTGGGCTTCTATTTCCGGGCTTCTTCTTCCCCCCCAGGGGTGGCACCAGTATATATACGGATACAGTGTCCAATCATGTTAAAGTAAGCAAGGCAAGCTGATTGGCTAACATCATCAGTTGCCAGGCAGACTATATTGTTGAGCGGGTTGCTTAGGCGGTAAGCAGGAAACTAACGTGCTCGATGGGAGGGGTAATCTACCTCAGGCTTTGCTCTTTACTACAGGCCTCACGTCCGCCAAGTGAGGCGACCGGGCTCGGGGCTGCGGCTCCCAACACATAACCACTAACCCTAATCCTAACCCTTACCCTAAAACTAACACTAAACCTAAGCCTAACTGTAACCCTAAGCCTAACACTCCGCATGAAGCTAAACTCTAAACCTAACGCTTACCATAAACTTAACCCTACCCCTAACCCTAACCCTAAACCCTAACACCTAACGCAAACCTAACCCTAATCCTAAAACTAACCCTAACTTTATCCCTAACGTCCAACCCCTAACTCTAACACTAAACCTAACCCTAACCCTAATGCTAATCGCTAACCCTAACCCTAACCCTAACACTCACAATAAACTTATCCCTAATCCCTAACCCTAACCCAAAGCCTAACCACAAAACCCTAACCATAAACCTAACGCAAACCCTAACCCAAAACTTAATCCTAACCCTAACTCTAACACTAAACTTCTAACCCTAACCCCAACCCTTATCCTAACACTAACCGTAAACCTAAACCTTACCCCAAAACAAACATCTATCCCTAACCCTAAGCCTAACCTAACCCCTAACCCTAACCCTAACCCTATCCCTAACCCTAAACCAAATGCTAACCCTATCCGTAAAACTAACAATAACAATGAACTTAACCTAAACTAAAAACTATCCCTAACCCTAATCCTAATACTGAACCTAACACTAACCATAATCCTTACAATAACCCTAATCCCTAACACTAAACCTAAGTCTAACCCTAACCCAAACACTAACCCTAATCCATTAACCTAAACTTAACCCTTACAATAACAGTAACCCTAAACATAACACTAATCCCTAAACCTAACACAAACCCTAACACTAACACTATCCCTTATCACTAACCCTAACACTGACCCTAACAGTAACCCTAACTGTAACCCTAAACATAAACCTAACCATATCCCTAACTCTAACCATAACACTAACCATATCCTTAACACCTAACACCTTACTGTTACCCAAAAGCTAACCCTAAACCTAACCCTAAATTTTACCCTAAACCTAATAGTAACCCTAACTCTATCCAAAATCCGAAGACTAACCCTGACCCTATTCCTAACACCTAACCTCTAAACAGAACAGTAACCCATCCCTACCCCTAACCTTAACACTAGCCCTAACACTTACTTCTAAACTTAACCCTAACCCTAAACATTAGCCTAAAACTAACCCTAACCCTAACACTAACACTAACCTTAACCCTAACGCTTACAATAAGCCAAAACATAACCCTATCCCTAACCCTTAAAATAACCCTAACCCTAACACTAACTCTAACCTCTACTTCTAACCCCTAACCCTAACCCTAACCCAAAGCCTAAACCTAACACTAAATCTAACCCTAAATCTAACCCTAAACCCAAAGCTTAAACTAACCCTAAACCTAGACCTAACCCTAACCCAAATCCTAAACCTAAACCTAAACCTAACCCTAAACCAACCCCTAACCTTAAGCCTTACCCGAACCCTATCCCTAACCCTAACACTCAGCCTAACCCTAACCCTAACCCTAATCCTAAACTTAACAATAACCCTAAGCCTAATCCCTAAACCTAATACTAACACTAAAACTAACCCTAACCGTAATCAATAACCGTAATGATAAGCCTACCAGTAACCATATCTCTAACACCTAACCCTAACCCTAACTGTAACCCTATCCATTATCCATAACCCTAACCCTAACCCTAAACATAACCTTAAACGTAACTCTAGCCCTAACCATAACCCTATAAATAACCGTAACAATATTCTTAACATCAAACCCTAAACCAACCCAACCCAAAACCTAACCCTAAGCCTAACCATAACCCTAAACCTAACCTTATTGTAATCCGAACCCGAACCTTAATCCGAAGCCTAAACCTATCCCTAACACATAACCCCTAAACCTAACCCTAACCTAACCCTAACACTAACACTAACCCTAAACCTAACTTTTAACCCTAACCCTAACCACAAATCTAACACTAACACTAACACTAACACTAATACTAACACTAACACTAACACTAACCTCTGAGTCTAAACCCTGAACCTAACCCTAAACATGAACCTAACCCGAACCCTAACCCTAAACCTAACCCTAACCCTAAACCTAACGCTAACCCTAACCAAAACACTACCCCTAACTGTAACCCAAATCCTAAACATAACACTAAACCTAACCTAAGCCTAACCCTAACTCTAAACGTATCCCTAACACTAACCGGAACTTTAAGCCTAACCGTAACCCTATTCCTAACTCTAAAACTAAGCCTAACCCTAACCATAATACTAACCCTAAACCTATCACTAACAGTAACCCTAATCGCCTAACCTAACCATAACACTAACCCTAACACTAACACTAACCCTAATCCCTAACCTTAATGATAAGCCTAACACTAAACCTAAACCTTACCCCTAATCCTAACACTCACCCTGACCCTAATCCGAAACCTAACCCTAATTGCTACCCTTACCCTAATCCTAACCCTAACCCTAAACTGAATATTAATAGTAACACTAACTGTAACCATACCCATAACTCTAACCCTAACCATAACCCTAACAATAAAACCATCCCTAACCCTAACACTTAACACCTAACCCTAAGCCTAATGCTAACCACTAACACTAACCCTATCGCTAATACTACACCTAATTCTAACCATAACCATAAACCTCTAAATCTAACCAATACCCTAACATGAACCCTAATTTAAACCCTAAACATAACAGTAACGCCAACACTATCCCTAACTTTTAAACCTAATCCTAAACATAACCCTAACCCTAACCCTAAACCTAACCATAACCCTAACCCCTAATACCTAACCCCATCCTAACCCTAACCCTAAACCTAACTTTATCCCTAACGCCTAACCACTAACACCTAACCCTAAAGCTAACCCTAACCATAACCCTAAACCTAACACGAGCCATAACCCCTATACCTAACCCTAACTCAAAGCTAACCTCTAACCCTAACAATAAACCTATCGCTAACCCTAAACCTAATGCTAACCCTATCTCTAAACCTAACACTAACATTGAACTTAACCCTAACCCTAAAACTATCCCTAACCCTAATACTGAGCCTAACACTAACCCTAACCCTAACCCTAACCATTACCATAACCCTAAGTCTAACCCGAAACCAAACACTAAACCTGATCCATAACCCTAAACTTACCTCTTACAATAACCCTAACCCTAAACGTAACACTAACCCCTAACCCTAACCCTAACCCTAATCCTAACCCTATCCCTAATCCCTAACACTAACACTGACCCTATCACTAACCCTAACCGTATCACTAAACATAAACCTAAACCTAACCGTAACTCTATCCATAAACCTAACCATATCCTTAACAGCTAACACCTACCCCTAATCCAAACAAAAAACCTAAACATAACCCTAAACCTAATAGTAACCCTAACACTATCTGTAATCCGAAGCCTAACCCTGACCCTATTGCTAACACCAAACCCCTAAACATAACCCTAACATACTCCTACCCCTAACCATAACCCTAAACTTAACAGTAACCCTAACACTAACTTCTAACCCTAACCCTAATCCTAAACATAACCCTAACGCTAACCCTAACTCTGAACTCTAACCATAACCCTAACTCTGACCCTAACCCTTAAATTAAGCCAAACCCTAACACTATCCCTAACACTAAAACTAAGCCTAACGCTAACTCAAACCCTAACTGTACACTAACCTTAACATTAACCCTAAACCTAAACATAGCCCTAAGCCTATTCCCTAACCCTGACACTAACACTAAACCTCACCCTAACCCTAACCCTAATCCCTAACCTTAACGATAAGTCTAACCATAATGCTATACTTAACACCTAACCCTAACCCTAAACCTATCAGTAATCCATAACCCTAACCCTAACGCGAACACTAAACCCAAACCGTATCCCTAAATGTAACCCTAACCCTAACCATAAATCTAAACATAACCCTAACATTATGCTTAACACCTAACACCTAACACTAACAGAAACCATAACGCTAAACCTAATCGTAACCCTAACCATAACCCTAACCATAAACCTAAACCTTATTGTAACCTGAACCCTAACCATACCCATATTCCAAACACCTAACCCCTAAACCTACCCCTAACCTAACCCTAACCTGAACTGTAACCCTAACCCTAACATTAACCCTAACTTCTAACCCTAACCCTAACCCTAACAATAACCCTAACCTCTAAACCTAATCCTAACCCTTACCCTAACGCTAAAACTAAACCTAAACCTTACCATAACTGTGACCCTAACCCTAACCCTAAAGCTAAATTCTAACCCTAACTCTTACCCTAACCCTAACCCTCACCCTAAACCTAACACTAAACCTAACGTTAACCCTAATCCCTAAGCCCTAAAACTAACCCTACACAGAACCTAACCCTAACCCTAACCCTAACCTTTTCCCTTACACCTAACCCCTACCTTAATCCTAAACCTAACCCTAACACTAACCCTAATCCCTAACGCTAACCCTAACACGTAAGCCCTAAATATAACCCTACACTTAACCTAACCATAAACCTAACTGTTGGGAGCCACCACATTGCCGAGCCGCCGCATATAGCGATCATGCAGCCTGTGGTAAAGAGTAAAGCCTGAGTTAGATTACCCCTCCAATCGAGCACGTTAGTTTCCTGCTTACCGCGTAAACAACCCGCTCAATAATATGTTAGCCAATCAGCTTGCCTTGCTTACTTTAATGTGATTGGACACTGTATCCGTATATATACTGGTGCCACCCCTGGGGGGAAGTAGAAGCCCGGAAGGAGCCGCGGAGAGCGGACCGGTAGAGGCTTCGGAGCGAAGCACGCAAGGAGCCGCGGGGAGCGGACCAGAGGAGGCTTCGGCTGGGAGCGATCCCAGGGCAGGCTGTACGGAGAAGGAAAATAAAAGAAAAGGTTGTCCACTGCCAGACTTTGTTGTGTGTCCTTCCTGCCGGCCGGGAGTGACACCGACACCTAACCCTAACATTTTCCCTTACACCTAACCCCTACTTTAACCCTAAACCTAACAATAACACTAACCCTAATCCCTAAACCTAACCCTAACCCTAACAATCACCCTAACCCTATCCCTAATCCCTAAAACTAACCCTAACCCTAATCCAAACCCTAACCCAGAAACTCTAACCCTAAACTTAACACAAACCCTAACACTAAACCTAACCCTAACTCTAACTCTAACACGAACCTTCTAAACACTAACCCTAAACCTAATCCTAACCCTTAGGCTAACCCTAAACCTAACTCTAACCCTAACCCCTAACCCTAAACCTAACGCTAAAACTAACCCTAACCTCTAACACTAACCCTATCCCTAATCCTAAACCTAATCCTAACCCTAACGCTAAAGCTCTAAATCTAACCCATACCCTAACATTAACCCTAACCCTAACCCTAACAATAACCCAAAATCTAACCCTAACTTCTAAACCTAATCCTAACCCTTACCTTAATCCTAATTCTAAACCTAAACCTAACCGTAACCCTAACCCTATCCTGAACCCTAAAGCTAAACTCTAACCCTAACCCTAAACATAACCCTACACATAACCCTAACCATAACCATAAATATAACCCTAACCCTAACACTAACCCTAACTCCTAACACGTAACCTGAACCCTACCCTAACCTTAAACCTAAACCTAACCCTAAACTTATCCATAACACTTAACCCCTTTCCCTAATCCATAACCCTAACCATAACCCTAACCCTAACCCTATCCCTAATCCCTAACCCCAACCATGACACTAACACTAACGCTAACCATAAGCCTAAACATAACCCTAACCCTAACCGTAACTCTAAACATAACCCTAAACATATCCTTAACACCTAACCCTAACCATAAGCCAAATGCTAACCCTAACACTAACCATAAACCTTACCCTAAACCTAATAGTAATGCTAACCCTATCCATAATCCGAAGCGTAAACCTGACCCTATCCCTAACACCTAACCCCTAAACATAACACTAACCTATCTCTAACCCTAACCATTACTATAAACCTAACACTAACCCTAACACTAACTTCTAACCTTAATCCTAACCCTAACTGTAAGCCTAAGCATAACCCTAACCCTAACCATAACTCTAACCATACCTCTAACCATATCCTTAATACCTAACACCTAACCATACACCAAAACCTAACTCTAACCATAAACCTTACACTAAACCTAAAAGTAACCCTAACCCTATACGTAATCAGAAGGCTAACACTGACTCTATTGCTAACACCTAACCCCTAAACCTAACCCTATCATACCACTAATACTAACCATAAACCTATCCCTAAGCCTAACTCTTGCATTAAGCTAAACATTAACTGTATCCCTAACACTAAAACTAAGAATAACGCTAACCCTAAAGCTAACACTAACCCTAACCTCTAGGCCTAACCCTGATCCGAACCCTAAACCTAAACCTAAACCTAAACCTAATCCTAATCCTCAACCCTAAACTAACCTTAACCCTAAACCTAAAACTAACCCTTAACCTAACATAAACCAAACCCTAAGCTTAACCTTAATCCTAACCCAAGATCAGTCTAATAGTAACCCTAACAGTAACCCTAAACATAACCCTAACCCTAATCCTAACCCTAACACTAACCCTAATCCTAACCGTAACTATAAATATAACCCTAACAATATACTTAACAACTACTAACCCTAACCCAAACCCTAACCCTAAACCTAACTGTAACCCGAACCCTAACCATAATCTGAAGCCTAGCCCTGTCCCTATCCCTCACATATAACCCATAAACATAACCATAACCTAACCAGAACACTACCGTAACCTTAACCCTAACACAAACTCTAACCCTAACCTTAACCCTAAACTTAACACTAACACTAACACTAACCCTAAACTCTAACTCTAACCCTAACCCTAACCCTAACTCTAACACTAACACCTAAACCTAACCCTAACATTAAACCTAACCCAAACCCTAAACCTAAACCTAACCCTAAACCTAAACATAACCCTAACGCTAACCCTAACGCAACCCTAACCGTAACCCTAACCCTACCCCAAAACCTAAACCTAACCCTAACACTACGCTTACTCTACCCTAATATTAGGCCTAAACGAAACCCTATCCCTAAACCTAAATCTAAGCCTAACGCTAACCCTAACCGTAACCCTAACCCTAAACCTAACACTAACCCTATCCCTAATCTCTAAACCTAACACTAACCCTAACCCTAATCCCTAACCCTCACAATAAGCCTAACCTTAACCCGAGCCTTTAGCCCTAACTCTAAACCTCACCCTAACCCTAACCCTAAACCTAACCCTAATCCCTACACTAACCCTAACCCTAACCCTAACCCGAACACTAACCATAACCCTAACTGTAAACTTAACTGTAACCCTAACCCTAACAGTAACTCTAACACTTAGCCCCTCACCCTAACACTAATGTTAACACTAATCATAACCCCTTACACTAACCCTATCCCTAACCCTAAGCCTAATCCTAATCCTAACCCTAATACTCTAAAACTAACCCACAACCTCACACTAACCCTAACTCTAAATGTAACCCTAACAATAACCCTAACCCTAACCCTAAATTCAACCCCTAATCCCAAACTTACCCTATCCCTAACCGTAACCCTAACCCTATCCTAAACCCTGACCCTAACCCTAATTATAAAGCTACCCTCTAAACCTAACCCTAACCCTAACCCTAAACCTAACCCTATCCCTAACCTTAAGCCTAAACCCTAAACCCTAACTCTAACCCTAGCCCTAACCGTAATCCTAACCCAAACCTTGTCCCTAACACCTAACCCCTAAACCCAACCCAAAACTTAACCCTATCCCTAATCCATAACCCTAACCCTAACAATAACACTAACACTCACCTAGCCGTATCCCTAGTCCCTAACCCATAACCCAAACCGTAAACCAAACCCTAACCCCAAACCATAATCCTATAACTAACCCAAACCCTAACCTTAACACCATAACTCTAACATCAACCTCTAACACTAACCCCTAACCCTAACACTAACACTATCCCTAATCCATAACCCTAATCCTAATACTACCCCTAACCCTAAATCTAAACATAACCCTAACCCTAACCATGACTCTAACGATAACCCTAACCATACCTTTAACACCTAAACACTAACCCTAACTCAAACCCGAACCCTAACCCTAACACTAAACCTAAAGATAACCCTAACCCTATCTGTAACCTGATGCCTAACCCTGACCCTATCACTAACATCTCACTCCTAAAATAACTCTAACCTAACCCTAACCCTAACCGTAACACTAACTCTAACACTAACCCTAAAACTAACTTATAACCCTAAGCAAAACCATAACCATAACCCAAACACTAAAGCTAACCCTAAACTCTAACCCTAAACCTTATCGTAACCATAACCCTAAACTCTAACCCCTAACCCAAATACTAACCCTAACCCGAACCCTAACCCTAACCATAATGCTAACGGTAAGCCAAAAACTAAGCCTAAACCTAACCGTAAACCTAACCCTAACCTTAACCCAACCATAACCCTAACCCTGACCATAATACTTAACCCTAAATCTAAACCTAACCCTAAACTTAACCCTAAAACTAAGCCTAACCTTAACCCTAAACATAACCCTAACACTAACCCTAACAATTAGCCTAACACTAACCCTATACCTAACCCTAAACCTTATCGTAACCATAACCCTAAACCCTAACTGTAACCCCTAAACCAAATACTAACCCTAACCCTAACCCTAACCATAACCATAACCCTAACGCTATGCCTAAAACTAAGCCTAACCCTAACCCTAAACCTAACCCTAACCATAACCCAACCATAACCCTAACCCTGACCATAATACTTAACCCTAAATCCAAACCTAACCCTAAACTTAACCCTAAAACTAAGCCTAACCTTAACCCTTAACATAACCCTAACACTATCCCTAACAATTAGCCTAACACTAACCCTACTCCTAAACCTAAAACTAACCCTAACCCTAAACTGAAACCTATGTTTAACCCTAAACCTACCCCTACCCCTAGCCCTAACCCTAACGCTAAACCTAAACCAAAACTTCACACTCACCCTAACCCTAAACCCTAACCATAACCCTAATCCTAACCCAAAAACTAACCCTAACATTAACCCTAACCCTGACCCTAACCCTTAAATTAAGCAAAACCCTAATCCTAACCTAACCCTAACACTAACCCTAAACCTAAACTCTAAAACAAACCCTGACCCTAACCCTAACCCTGACCCTTAAATTCAGCAAAATCCTAAAACTAACCCTAACTCTAAAACTAAGTCTAAAACTAACCCTAAACTACCCCTAACCATAACCATAAGCATAACCCTAACCCTAACACTAACCCTAACACTAACTTCTAACCTTAACCCTAACCCTAAACATAACCATAACCCTAATCCTAACCCTAACCCTAAACCTAACCCTAACCCTAACCTTAATCCTAACTCTAACCCTAACCCTAACCCTATCCCTAACTCTAAAACTTAAATAAATCAAAACCTTATCCTAACCCTAATGCTGAATCTAAGCCTAAACCTCAGAGTAAACCTAACCCTAACCCTAAACCTAAGCCTAATCCCTATCCCTGACACTAACACTAAACCTAACCCTAACCTTAATCCCTATCCCTAATGATAAGCCTAAACCTAACCCTACCTCTAACACCTAAACCTAACCCTAATCCTAAACCTGACACCGTCAGTAATCCAAAACCCTAACCCTAAACTGAAAACTAACCATAACCATAGCTCTAAACGTAACCCTAACCCTAACCATAAACCTAAACAAAACCCTAACAATATCCTTAACAGCTAACCCCTAACCCTAACCCTAACCCTAACCCTAACCCTAAACCTAACTGTAACCCTAATAATAACCCTAAAACTTATACTAAACCTTATTTTAACCCGAACCCTAACCATAATACGATGCCTAACCCTATCCCTATACATATCACCTAACCCCTAAACCTAACCCTAACCTAACCCTAACTTTAATTGTAACCCTAACCCTAACTCTTACCCTAACCTTACTTCTAACCCTAAACATAACCCTAACCCTAACCCTAACCCTAAACCTAAACCTAACCATAACACTATCCCTAACCCTAAAACTAAGGCAAACTCTAACACTAACACTAACACTAACCCTTAACCTAACAATAAACCTAACTCTAATTGCTAACACTAAACCTAACACTAACCCTAATACCTAACCCTAACAATAAGCCAAACCCTAAACCTAACCCTAAACTCAAACACTAACCCTCACCCTAATGCTAACCCTAAACCTAACCCTAATCACTACCCTATCCCTAACCCTAACACTAACCCAAACACTAATTGTAACCCTAAGTGCAACAGTAATCGTACCCCTACCCCTAACCATAACCCTAACAATAACCCTAACCCTAACACTAACAACTTAACCCCTAACACTAACACTAACACTAACACTAACACTAACCTTTAACCTAAAAGTAAACCTAACTCTAAATCGCTAACACTAACCCTAACTTTAACCCTAACCCTAACCCTAACCCTATCCCTAACCCTAACCCTATCCCTAACCCTTAACCCTAACGCTAACCCTATCCCTAAAACTAAACCTAATGCTAACCCTATCCCTAAACTAACACTAACAATAAACTTAACCCTAACTCTAAAACTATCCCTAAGTCTAATCCTAATACTGAGCCTAACACTAAACCTAAGCCTAAAACTAACCCTAATCCCTAAATCTAACCCTAAGTCTAAGCCTAACACTAACACTGATCCAAAGCCATAACATGAGACTTAACCCTTACGATAACCCTAACCCTAAACATAACACTAACCCCTAACCATAAACCTAACCCTAAACCTATCCCTAATCCCTAACTGTGAACATAACACTAACCCTAACCATAACACTAAACATAACCCTTACCCTACCATAACTCTAACCATATCCCTAACCATATCCTTAACACCTAAGACCTAACCCTAACACAAACGCTAACCCTAACCCTAAACTTTACCCTAAATCTACTAACCCTAACCCTAACCCCAAACCTATCCATAATCTGAAGCCTAACCCTGAGCCTAGCCCTAACACCTAAGCCCTAAACCTAACCCTAACTTACCCCTAACCCTAAGGATAACCCTAACCCTAAAACTAACCCAAACACGAACTTCTAACACTAACCCTAACACTAAACATAATACTAACACTAACACTAACACTAACACTAACCTTAAACTCAAAAACTAACCCTAGGCCTAACCCTAACACTGACCCTAATCCTAACCCTTAAATTAAGCAAAACACTAATCCTAACCCTAACCCTAACACTAACCCTAAACCTAAACTCTAAAACTAACCCTGACCCTAACCCTAACACTAACCCTTAAATTAAGCAAAATCCTAAACCTAACCCTAACTCTAAAACTAAGCCTAAAACTAACCCTGAGCTACCCCTAACCCTAACCATAACCATAACCCTAACACTAACTTATAACCCTAACCCTAACCCTAAACATAACCATAACCCTAATCCTAACCCTAAACCTAAACCTAACCCTAACCCTAACTCTAACCCTAACAATAACCCTATCCCTAACCCAAACCCTTAAATTAATCAAAACCTTATCCTAACCCTAACACTGAATCTAAGGCTAAACCTAAAACTAAATCTAACCCTAACCCTAACCATAAACCTAAGCCTAATCCCTAACTCTGACACTACCACTAAATCTAACCCTAACCCTAATCCCTATCCCTAATGATAAGCCTAAACCTAAACCTATCCCTAACAACTAAACCTAACTCTAATCCTAACCCTGACCCTATCCCTAATCCATAACCCTAACCCTAACCAGAAAACTAACCATAACCATAGCTCTAAACGTAACCCTAACCCTAACCATAAACCTAAACATAACCCTAACAATGTCCTTAACACCTAACCCCTAAGCCTAACACAAACACTAACCCTAAACCTAACTGTAACCCTAATCATAAACCTAACAATTTTCCTAAACCTTATTTTAACCCAAACCCTAACCGTAATACGACGCCTAACCCTAACACGATCCCTATCACCTAACCCCTAAACCTAACCATAACCTAACCCTAACTTTAATTGTAACCCTAACCCTAACTCTTACTCTAACCCTACTTCTAACCCTAAACATAACCCTAACCCTAATCATAACCCTAATCCTAAACCTAACCATAACACTATTCCTAACCCTAAAACTAAGCCAAACACTAACACTAACACTAACACTTAACCAAACAGTAAACCTAACTCTAATCACTAACACTAACCCTAGCCCTAATCCCTAACACTAACGATAAGCTAAACCCGAAACCTAACCTAAACTCTAACACTACCCCTCACCCTAACCCTAACCCTAAATCTAAACCTAATCACTACACTAACCATAAAACTAACACTAACCCGAACACAAATCATAACCCTAACCGCAACCATAATTGTACCCCTACCCCTAACCGTAACCCTAACAATAACACTAAACTTAACCCTAACATTTAACCCCTAACCCTAACCATAACGCTAACCCTGACACTAACCTCTAACACAAACCCTATCCCTAATCCTAAGCCTAATTGGAACCCTAACCCTAAACCTCTAAATCTAACCCTAACACTAACCCTAACCCTAAACTCTAAAACTAACCCTAACCCTAACCCTAAACCTAACCCTTAAATTAAGCAAAACTCTAATCCTAAACCTAACCCTAAAACTAAGCCTAAACCTAAGCCTAACCTACCCCTAACCCTAACCATAACCATAACGCTAAAACTAAACCTAACACTAACTTCTAATCCTAACACTAACCCTAACCCTATTCTAACCTAACCCTTACATTAAGCAAAACCTAATCCTAACCCTAACGCTGAATCTAAGCCTAAAACCTAGCCTAAACCTAACCCTAACCACAACCCCAAACTTAACCGTAAACCTAAGCCTAATCCCTAACCCTGACACTAACACTAAAACTTACCCTAACCCTAATCCCTATCCCTAATTGTAAGCCTAAACTTAACCCTATCCCTAAGACCTAAACCTAACCCTAATCCTAAACCTGACCTATCCCTAATCCATAAACCTAACCCTAACCTGAAAATTAACCTTAAACTTAACCCTAACCATAAACCTAAACATAACCCTAACAATATCCTTAACACCTAACCCCTAACCCTAAACCAAACACTAACCCTTAAACTAACTGTAACCCTAATCATAACCCTAACACTTATCCTAAACCTTATTTTAACACGAACCCTAACCGTAATACGACGCCTAACCCTATCCCTATCCATATCACCTAACCCCTAAACCTAACCCTAACCTAACCCTAACTTTAATTGTAACCCTAACCCTAACTCTTACCCTAACCTTACTTCTAACCCTAAACATTACCCTAACCCTAACCCTAACCATAAACCTAAAACTAAACCTAACCATAACACTATCCCTAACCCTAAACCTAAGGCAAACCCTAACACTAACACTAACACTATCCCTTAACCTAACAGTAAACCAAACTCTAATCGCTAACACTAACCCTAATCCCTAACCCTAATGATAAGCCAAACCCTAAACCTAACCATAAACTCAAACCCTAACCCTCACCCTAATGCTAACCCTAAACCTAACCCTAATCACTACCCTATCCCTAACCCTAACACTAACCCAAAAACTAATCATAACCCTAAGCACAACAGTAATCGTACCCCTACCCCTAACCATAACTATAACAATAACCCTAACCCTAACCCTAACACTTAACACCTAACCCTAACCATAACGCTAACCCTCACCCTAACCTCTAACACAAACCCTATCCCTAATCCCAAGCCTAATCAGAACGCTAACCATAAACCTCTAAATCTAAACCTTACCCTAACCCTAACACTAGCAATAACCCTAAAACTAACCCTAACCTCTTACTCTAATCCTAAACCTTACCCTAACCCTAAACCTACACCTAACCCTAAGCGTAAACCTACACCTAACACTAACCATAAAGCTAAACCCTAACCCTAATCCTAAACCTAACCCTAAACCTAACCCTAACCCTAATTCTAATACTGAGCCTAACACTAACCCTAACCCTAACCATAACTGTAATCCCTAACTCTAACCCTAATTCTCACCCTAACCTGAACACTAACCCTAATCTATAACCCTAACTTTAACCCTTACAATAAACCTAACCCTAAACGTAACACTAACCCCTAACCCTAACACTAATCCTAACCTTAACACTAACCCTATCCCTAATCCCTAACCCTAACACTGACCTAACACTAACCGTAACCCTAAACATAAGCCTAACCCTAACCATAACTCTAACCATAACCCTAACCATATCCTTAATACCAAACACCTAACCCTAACACAAACACTAACCCTAAACCTAACCCTAACCCTTATCCTAAACCTAACCCTATCCATAATCCGAGGCCTAACCCTGACACTATCCTTAACACCTAAACCCTAGGCCAAACCCTAACCTACCTTTAACCCTAACCATAATCCTAACCTTAATACTAACCGTAACACTAACTTGTAACACTAACACTAACCCTAAACATAACCCTAACATAACCCTAATATTAAACTCTAAACCTAACCCTAACCCTAACCCCAACCCTAACGCAACCATATCCCTTACATTAAGCCAAACCATATTCCTATCACTAACCCTAAAACTAAGCCTAAACCTAACCATGATCTTAACAATAACCCAAAAACTAACCCTATCCCTATGTCTAATCCCAAACCTGAAACTGTCCCTAACCCTAACACTAACCCTAATGCTAACCCTAACCATAACCCAAAAACTAACCCTATCCCGATGCCTAATCCCAAATCCTGACACTATCCTTAACCCTAAAGCTAACCGTAATCCCTGACCCTAACGATAAGCCTAAGCCTAACCCTAACCCTAAAGCTAAACCCTAACCCTAACCCTAACACTAACGCTAAACTCTAACCCTAATCCTAACCCTTACCCTAACGCTAAAATTAAACCTAACCCTTAGTGTAAC
Source organism: Cavia porcellus (assembly GCF_034190915.1). Classification (NCBI taxonomy): domain Eukaryota; kingdom Metazoa; phylum Chordata; class Mammalia; order Rodentia; family Caviidae; genus Cavia; species Cavia porcellus. The sequence continues at coordinate 4,169,574 of NW_026947524.1, read as the reverse complement.
CCTAAAACTAACCCTAAAGCTAAACTCTAACCCTAACCCTTAACACAACCATAACCCTAACCCTAAACCTAAAACTAACCCTAACGCTAAACCTAACCAATAAATGCTAAACCTAACCCTACACTTACCCTAACTCTAACCCTAACCTTAACCCTAACACCTAAGCCCTTACCTTAACCCTAAATCTAACCCTAAAACTAACCCTAATCCCTTACCTAAACCTAACCCTAACACTCACCTAACCCTATCCCTAATCCATAAAGCTAACCCTAACCCAAACCCTAACCCCGAAAACCTAACCTTAAATTTAACCCAAACCCTAACCCTAACCCTAACCCTAACTCTAGCGCTAACCTTCTAACCCTAAACCTAAACCTAATCCTAACCCTAACCCTAACCCTAAGCCTAAACCTAACCCTAACACTTAACCCTAATCCTAACGCTAAACCTAACCCTAACATCTAACACTGACCCTATCCCTAATCATAAGCCTAATCCTAACCCTAACCGTAAAGCTCTAAATCTAACCTATACCCTAACACTAATCCTAACCATAAGCCCTAACTCTACAAATAACCCTAAAACTAACCTTAACCTCTAAACCTAATCCTAACCCTTACCCTAACCCTAATCATAAACGTAAACCTAACCGTAACCCTAACCCTAACCCTAACCCTCACACTAACCCTAACCCTAAGCTGAAACCTAACCCTAATCATTACCCTAAACCTGACACTAATCCTAACATGAACACTAATCGTTACCCTAACCATAACCGGAACCCCAACAAAAACACCAACCCTAACCCTAACACTTAACACCTAACTCTAACCCTAACCATAACCATAACCCTAACCTCTAACTCTAAACCCTAACCCTAAGCCTAACCCTATCCCCAACCTTAAATCTGATCTTAAACCTAACTCTAACCCTATACCCAAAGCTAACACTAACTCTAAACCTAAACCTAACCCTAACCCAAATACTAAAACTAACCCAAAACCTAACCCTAACCCTAACCCTAAACGTAAGACTAACCCGAAACCATATCCACAAGCCTAAAACTCAACCTAACCCTAACCCTATCCCTAACCCTAACCATAAACCTAACCCTAAGCCTAATTCCTAACCCTAACACTAACCCTAAACCTAACGCTAACCCTAATCCCTAACCCTAATGATAAGCCTAACCCTATCCCTATTCCTAACACCTAAACCTAACCCTTACCCTAAACCTATCCCTAATCCATAACCTTAACACTAACACTAAACATAAACCTAAACATAACCCTAAACATAACCATAACCCTAAACATAACCCTAACCATATCCTTAACACCTGAACCATAACCTTAACCCAAAACCTAACCCTAACCTAATCGTAACTGTAACCATAACCCTAACCCTAAGCCTAACCTTATTCTAATACAAACCCAAACCGTAATCCAAAGCCTAAACCTATCCCTAACACCTAACCCCTAAACCTAACACTAACGTAACACTAACCATAACTCTAACCCTAACCCTAATATTAACCTTAACCCTAACTTCTAACCCGAACCATAAACCTAACAACTAACTGTAAATACAAAATCTAACCCTAAACCTAACCCTAAACCTAATCCTAAACCTAACCCTAACCCGAACCCTAAACCGAAATCTAACCCTAACCCTAACCCTAACACTAACCCTAACCCTAACAGGAACCCTAACCCTAATCCAACTCCTAAACTTAGCACTAAACCTAATCTAAGCCTAACCCTAACACTAACCGTATCCCTAACACTAACCCGAACCTTAAGCCTAACCCTATCCCTAACTCTAAAACTAAACCTAACCCTAACCCTAACACTAACCCTAAACCTAACCCTAACCCTAATCCTAATTCCTAAACCTAACCCTAACACTAACGCTAACACTAACACTAACCCTAATCCCTAACATTAACGTTACACCTAACCAAAAACCTAACACTAACCCCTAAGCCTCACCCTAACCCTATCCCGAAACCTAACCTTAATAGCTACCCTAACCTTAAGCCTAACCCTAACCCTAACCCGAACACTAATTGTAACCCTAACTGTAACCCTATCCCTAATCATAACCCTAACAGTAACACCAACCCTAAGCATAACACTTAACCCCTAACCCTAACACTAACGCTAACCGTAACCCTAATCACTAACACTAACCCTATCCCTAATCCTAAACTTAATCCTAACCCTAATCCTAAATCTCTAAATCTAACCCATACCCTAATACTTAGCCTAACCCTAAAGCTAAACTCTAACCCTAACCCTAACCTAACACTAACTCTAAACCTACCCCTAAACCTAACTCTAACCATAACCCAAATCCCTAACCCTAACACTAACACTAACACTAACACTAACACTCACCCTAACCTTATCCATAATCCCTAACCCTAATGCTTAACCATAACCCTAACCCTATCCCGAACCCAAAACCTAATGCTAACCCTATCCCTAAACCTAACACTAACAATAAACTTAACCCTAACCCTAAAACTATCCCTAAGCCTAATTGTAATATATAGCCTAACACTGACCCTACCCTAACACTAACACTTATCCCTAACTCTAACCCTAAGTCTAACCATATCCTGAACACTGAACCTAATCCGTAACCCTAACCATAACACTTACAATAACACTGACCCAAAACGTAACACTAACCCCTAACCCTAACCCTAGCCCTAAACCAAACTATATCCCTAATCTCTAATCCTAAACCTGACCCTAACACTGACACTGTCCATAAACCTAAACATAACCCTAAACCTAACCATAACTCTAACCATAACCCTAACCATATCCTTTACGTAACACGTAATGCTAACACAAACGCAAACCATAACCTTAATCCTAAAACTTACACTATACCTAGTAGTAACACTAACCCTATCTGTAATCCCAAGCCTAAACCTGGCACTATCCCTAACACTTAAACCCTAAACCTAACCCTAACCTACCCCTAACCCTAACACTAACTTCTAAACCTAACCATAATCCTAACCCTTACCCTAAACTTACCCCTAACTCTAACCTTAAACCTAACTCTAACCCTAACACTAACCCTAACCCTAACCCTAACCCTTACATTAAGCAAAACCCTAATCCTAACCCTAAACCTGTATCTAAGCCTAAACCTAAGCCTAAACCTAACCCTATCCCTAACCTTAACCCTAATCCTAAACCTAACCCTAAGGCTAAAACCTAACGTTAATACTAATACTAAACCTAAACATAACCCTAATCCCTATCCCTAATGATAAGCCTAGCCCTAAGCCTATCCCTAACACCTAAACCTAACCCTAATCCTAAACCTTACCCTAACCTGAAAACTAACCCTAACCATAAACCTAAACGTTACCCTAACCCTAACCATAAACCTAAACATAACAATATCAATATCCTTAACACATAACCCCTAACCCCAACCCAAAAACTAACCCTAAACCTAACTGTAACCGTAATCATAACACTAACCCTAATCCTAAACCTTATTTTAACCCGAACCCTAACCGTAATCTGATGCCTAATCCTATCCCTATCTCTAACACCTAACCACTAAACGTAACCCTAACCTAACCCTAACCTTAAATGTAAACCTAACAGTAACCCAAACCCTAACACGAACTTCTAACCCTAAACCTAACCCTAACCCTAAACCTAACCCTAACCATAACACTATACCTAATCCTAAAACTAAGCCGAACCCTAAGACTAACAGTAACCTTAACCTAACAGTAACCCTAACCCTAATGGCTAACCCTAACCATAACACTAACCCTAATGCAAAAACTAACACTAACCCTAATCCCTACCCTAACGATAAGCCTAACCCTAACCCTAATCCCCAACCCTAACCCTCACCGTAACATTAACCCTAAACCTAACCCTAATCACTACCCTAACCCTGACACTAACACTAACCTGAACACTAATCGTAACCCTAACCGTAATCTTAACCGTAACCCTAACCCTAACCGTAACCCTAACAATAACCGTAACCTTAACCCAAGACTTAACTTCTAACCCTAACCGTAATGCTAACACTAACCCTAACCTCTAACACTAACCCTACCACTAATCCTAAACCTAATCCGAACCCTAACCCTAAACCTCTAAATCTAACCTATACACTAACACTAACCGTAAAACTAACCCTAACAATAGCCATAACACTAAATCCAACACTTAACTCTAACCCTAACCCTAACCATAACCCTAACCCTAACACAACCCTAAACCTTACATTAAGCCAAAGCATAATCCTATCCCTAACCGTAAAACTAAGCCTAAACCTAACCCTAACCCTATCCCTAACCCTAAACATAAACCTAACCCTAACGCTAAGAATAATCCCGAAACCTGACACTAAGGCTAAACGTAACCCTAAACCTAACCCTAATCCCTGACCCTAAAGATAAGCCTAACAATAACCCTATCCCTAACAACTAACCTATCCCTAACCCTAACCCTATCCCTAATCCATAACGCTAACCCTAACGTTAACATTAAACCCAAACCATAAACCTAAATGTAACCCTAACCCTAACTATAAACCTAAACATAACAGTTACTATATGCTTAACACGTAACCCCTAACCCTAACCCAAACCCTAACCCTAAACCTAACCGTATCTGTAACCATAACCCTAACACTAAGCCTAAACCTTATTGTAACCAAACCCTAACCATAATCCGAACCCTAACCCTATCCCTAACACCTAACCTTTAAACTTATCCCTAACATAACCCTAACCTTAACTGTAACTGTAACCCTCACCTTAACCCTAAAAAAACGTAATTTCTAACACTAACCCTAACACTAATCCTAACCCTAACCCTAATGCTAACTTCTAACCCTAATCCTAACCCTTACCCTAACGATAAAACTAAACCTAACCCTTATCGTAACCCTAACACTAACCCTAAAGCTAAACTCTAACCCTAACCCTTACCCTAACCCTAACGATAACTCTAACGTTAACCTTCCAACCCTAACCCTAAACCTAATCTTAACCCTAACCATAACCCTAACTTAAACCTAACAACTAATCTTAACCCTAATGCTAAAACTAACCCTAACATCTAACATTAACCCTATCACTAATCCTAAACCTAATCCTAACAGGAACCATAAAGGTCTAAATCTAACCCATACCCTAACACTAAACCTACCCGAACCCTAACCCCAATAATAAACTTAACACTAACCTTAGCCTCTAAATCTAATCCTAAGCCTTACCCTAACCCTAATCCTAAACCTAAACTTAACTGTAACGCTAACCTTAACACTAACCCTAAAACTAAACTCTAAAACTAACCCTACCATTAACCCTAACCTTAACCATAACCCTAACGCTAACCCTAAATCTAACCCTAACACTACCCTAACCCTAACCCTAACCCTAACCCCTAACACCTAACCCTAACCCTAAACCTAACCCTAACCTTATCCCTAACACCTAAAACCTAACCCTAATCCCTAACCCCAACCTAACCCTAACCCTATCCCTAATCCTTAACCCCAATACTGACCCTAACACTAACCCTAACCGTAAGCCTCAACACAACCATAACTCCAATCATAACCCTAACCATATCCTTAACACCTAACACCTAACCCTAACCCAAACGATAACCCTAAAACTAACCCTAAACCTTACCCTAAACCTAATAGTAACCTTAACCCTATCTGTAATCCGAAGCCTAACACTGACCCTATCCCTAACACCTAAACCCTAAACCTAACACTAACCTACTCCTAACCCAAACCCTAACCCTAAACCTAACCCTAACACCTAACCTTAATCCTAACGCTAAACCTAACCACTAACACTCAACTTATCCCTAATCCTAAGACTAATCCTAACTGGAAACCTAAAGCTCTAAATCTAACCCATACCCTAACACTAATCCAAACCCTAACCCTTACCCTAATAATAACCCTAACATTAACCCTAACCTCTAACTCTATTCCTAAGCATTACCCTAAACCTAATCCTAAACCTAAACCAAACCGTAACCCTAACCCTAAAGCTAACTCTAACCCTAACCCTAAACATAACCCTAACCATAAACCTAACCCTAACCCTAAATCAAACCATAACCCTATCCCTAACCCTAACACCTAACTCTATCCCTAATCCTAACCCAAACCCTAACCCTAAATATAACAATAACCATGCCCTTAACACCTAACCACGAACCTAACACAAAACTAACCCTAAACCTAAAAATAACCCTAAACCTAATTGTAAACCGAACCATAACTGTAATCCGAAACCTAACCTTATCCCTATCCCTAACACCTAAACCCTAAAATTAACCCTAACCTAACCCTAACCTTAACAGTAACCCTAAACATAACCCTAAATTCTAACCCTAACCCTAAACCTATCCCTAACCCAAACACTAAGCCTAACCCTAAGCCTAACACTAACCCTAAATCTAACTGTAACCCTAACCCTGATCTCTAACCCTAACCCTAAAACTAACCCTAATGATAAACCTAACACTAACCCTAACCTGAATCCCTAACCCTAACAATAACCCGAACCCTAAACCTAAGTCAAACCCTAACCCGAAAACTAACCCTTACCCGTAACCCTAACCTTAACCCTTACAATAAACCTAACCCAAACCGTGACACTTTTCCCTAACCCTAACCCTAACCCTAAACCTAACTCTAACCTTTTCACTGATCCCTAACCCTAACACTGACCCTAACACCAACCCTAACCATAACCCTAAAAATAACCCTAACCCTAACTGTAACTCTAACCATAACCCTAACCATATCCTTAACAGCTAACACCTAACCATAAACCAAACCCAAACACTAACCCCATCCCTAAACCTAAAAGAAACCCTAACCCTATCGGTAATCCGAAGCCTAACACTGACCTTATCGCTAACACTTAACCCCTAAAAGTAACCCTATCCTACCGCAAACCCTAACCATAACCCTTTTCCTAAACCTAACCCTTACATTAAGCTAAACAATAACCTTATCCCTAACCCTAAAACTAAGCCTAACCCTAAAACTAAAGCTAACCCTAACACTAACACTAACACTAACATTTTCCTCTAGCCCTAACCCTAATCCTAAACGTAAACCTAAACCTAACACTAAACCTAACCCTAATCCTAAACCCTAAACCCAACCCTAACCCTAATACTAAAACAAACCCTAACGCTAACCCTAACCCAAGGTAAGCCTAACCCTAACCCTAACACTAACCCTAAACCTAACACAAACACTCAACTTGACCCTAACCTTTACCATAACCCTAAACCTAACCCTGACCCCAAGGTTAACCTTGTCTAACCCTAACCCTAAACCTAACCCAATCCCGAACACTTACCCTAAAACTAACACTAATTCCTAAACCTAACGCTAACACTAACCCAAAACCTAACACTAAACCTACACTAACCCTAACACTAACCCTAAACTTTAACCCTAACCCTAACCATAACCCTAACACTAAGCGTAACCCTAAACTCCAATCCTAAACCTAACCATAACACTAACCCTAACAACTAACTCTAAACCCTAACACTAACCCTAACCCTAACCCAACCTTAACTCGAACCCTAAACCTAACCCTAACCCAACGCTAAATCGAAATCTATCCCTAAACCTAATCCTAACCCTAACCCTAATCCTAATGCTAAAACTCACCCTAAACATAACCCTAACCCTAGCTGTAACCCTAAACTTAACACTAACGATATCATTAACACCTAACCCCTAACCCTAAACCTAACCCTAACAGTAAATCTAACCCTACTTCTAGCCCTAAACCTAACCATAAACCTAACCCTAACCCTAACCCTGTTCCTATCCCTAACACCTAACCCATAAACATAATCCTAACCTAACCCTAACAGTAACCATAACCTTAACCCTAACACTACCTCTAACCCTAACATCTAGCATTAACCTTAACCATAACCATAACTTTAACACTAAACCTAAACCTAAACTCTAACCCTAATCTAACCCTAACCCTAACACTAACCCTAACCCTAAACTTTAACTCTAACCCCTAACCCTAACAATAAACCTAACCCGAAACCTAAACCTAAACCTAGCCCAAACACTAAAACTAACGCTAAACGTAACCCTAACAATAACCCTAATCCTAACCCCAAACCTAATCCTAACCCTAACCCTAACCCTAACCCTAACACTTACCCTTATCAGAACCGTAATATTAGGCCTAAACCTAACACTATCCCTAAACCTAAAACTAAGCCTAACCCTAAACCTAACTGTAACCATAACCATAAACCTAACACTAATTCTAACACTAATCCCTAAACCTAACACTAACCCTAACACTAACACTAACCCTAACGATAAGCCTAACTTTAACCTGAACACTTAACAATAACCCTAAACCTCGCCCTAACTCTAACCCTAAACCTATCCCTAATCCATAACCCTAAGCCTAACACTAACCAGAACACTGACCGTAACCCTAACCATAACCTTAACCATAAGCTAACACTAACGGTAACCCTAACCCTAACCCTAAAACTTAGCCCCTAACCCTAACACTAACGCTAACACTAACTGTAACCTCTAACAGTAACCCTAACCCTAACCCTAACCCTAAGGCTAAGCCTAAGCCTAACCCTAACCCTAACCATCTAAAACTAACAAATACCCTAACACTAACCCTAACCCTATCTGTAACTCTAAAAATAATCCTAACCCTAATGTTAATTTTAACCATAACCCTAACCCTAACTCTAAACCTAACTCTAACCATAACCCTAACCCTAAACCTAAACATAACCCTAACCCTAAGCCTAACCCCTAACCCCTAACACTAACTCTAACCCTAACCCTAACCTTAACCCTATCCCTAACCCCAACTTTGTCCCTAACACCTAACCCCTAAACCTAACCCTAAATGTAACCCTAACACTAATCTCTAACCCTAACCCTAACCATAACATTAACACTCACCTAACCATATCCCTAATCCCTAACCATAAAGCAAACCCTAACACAAACCCTAAGCCCGAAACCCTAACACTAAACCTAAACCAAACACTAACCCTAACACTAACCCGAATCCTAACCCTAACTCTAACACTAACTTTCTAAACCTAACACCTAACCCTAACACTAACCCTATCTTTAATCCATAACCCTAACCCTAATACTAACCCTAACCGTAACGCTTAACATAACCCTAACCATAACCGTAACTCTAACCATAACACTATCCATATCCTTAACACCTACCCCTAACCCTAACCCAAACCCTAACCCTAACCCTAACCCTAAACCTAACCCTAACCCTAACCCGGAACCTAACAATAAACCTAATAGTGACCCTAACCCTATCCGTAATCCGAAGCCTTACCCTGAACCTATCACTAACACCTAACTCCTAACCCTAACACTAACCTAACCCTAACCCTAACACTAAACCTAACACTAATTTCTAACCATAAGCCAAACCATAACCATAACCAGAACACTAACCCTAACCCTAAACTCTAACCTTAACCCCTACTCTAACCATTACCCTAAACTCTAACTCTAACCCCTAACCCTAACTATAACCCAAACCTTAACCCTAACCCTAATCCTAACCCTAACCCTCACCCAAACACTAACCATAAAACGAAGATTAACCCTAAATCTGAACCTAACAGTAACACTAGCACTAACCCTAACCCTAACCCTAAACCTGACTGTAATACCTAACCCTAACCCTAAACCTAACCCTAAACTAAACCCTAAAATTAAGCCTAATCCTAACCCTTAAACCTAACCCTAACTCAAACCCTAACAATTAGCATAAACCTAAACCTATCCCTAACCCTAAAACTAAGCCTAAACCTAAACCTAACCTTAACGCTAACCCTAACCGTAACACTAACCCTAACCATGACCCTAACCCTTTCACTAACCCTAACTTTACACTAACCTGTAACTCTAACCCGTAAACCTAACCCTAACCCTAACCCTAACCTTAAGCCTCACCATAATCCTATCCCTATCGCTAAAACTAAGCCTAACCCTAAAACTAACGCTAACCTAACCTGTTTAACCTAACCTCTAACTCTAACACCTAACATTAACCCTAACCCTAACCATAAGCCTAATATTAAGCCTCACCATAATCCTAACTTTATCCCTAAAACTAAGCCTAACCCTAACCACAAACCGAACCCTAACCCTAACCCTAACCTTAACATGAACACTAACCCTAATCCATACACATAACCTTAAGCCTTACCAAAACCCTAATCCTAACCGAAAAACTAGCCCCTAAACCTAACCCTAATCCTAACACTAACCCTACCCCTAATTCTAACCCTAACCTTAACACTAACACTAACCCGAACTGTAAACCTTAATGTAACCCTAAACCTAACCGTAACCCTAGCCATAACCCTAAACATATCCTTAACACCTTAACCCTAGCCCGAAACCAAATGGTAATACTAACTCTAACCGTAATCCTAACCCTAACACTAACCCTACTCCTAAACCTAACCCTAATGTTAACCTTAAACGTAATTGTAACCTGAACCCTAACAGAAATCCGAAGCCTAACCATGACCCTATCCCTAACACCTAACCCCTAAATCTAACACTAACCTAACCCTAACCGAAACCATAATCCTAACCCTAACACTAAACCTAACACTAACACTAACCCTAACTCTAACCTCTAAATCTAACCCCTAACACTAACACTAACCCTAACGCTAACACTAACATTAAACCTAAACCTAACTCTAAACCTAATGCTAGCCCTAACCCTACCCATAAATCTAACCCTAACCGAAATGCTAAACCTAGCTGTCAACCAACACTAACCTTAACCATAACCCTAACCTTAACTTTAAGCCTAACACTAACACTATCCCTATCCCTATAACTAAGCCTAACCCTAATCCAAACACTGACCCTAAGCCTAAGCCTAACCATAACAGTAACCCTAAACCTAACACTAACCCTGACCCTAACACTAACCTCTATCTCTAACGCCTAAACCTATCCCAAACACTAAAACTAACCCTAACAATAAGCCTAACCATAACCCTTTCCCTATCCCTAAAAATAAGCCTAACCCTCACACTAAACCCAACCCTAAACCTAACCCTAAGCTTAATCTCTAACCCTAACACTAACCCTAAACCTAACCCTAAACCTAAAACTTATCCTAACCCTAATACCTAACCCAACCATAACCCTAATCCTAACCCTAACTCTAAACCTAACCGTGAACTAAACTTAAACCTAAACCTAACTCTAACCCTAACACTAACCCTAATCACTAACGTAACCATAACACTATACCTAAACCTAACCCTAACCCTAACCCAAACCCTAACCCTAACCCCTAACCCTAAACCCAAACTGAACCCAAACCCTAACCCAAACCCTAACCCCTAACCCTAAACCCAAACCTAACACAAACCCTAACCCTAACCCTCACCTGCACACTAACCCTAACATTCTAACGCTAAACCTAACCCTAAGCCTAACTCTAACACTAAACCTAACCCTGGCCCCTAGCTCTAAAACTAACAGTAAGCCTAACCCCTAACCCTAAACATAACCCTATCCCTAACCGTAAAACTAACCCTAACCCTAAACCTATCCCTAACCCTAAACCTAATACTGAGCCTAACACTAACCCGAACCCTAAACTGAACCCTAAACCTAACCCTTAACCTAACCCTAACCCTAAACCTAAACCTAATTCCTAACCCTAACCCTAACCTTAACACTAACACTAACGATAACCCTAAACGTAACCCTAACCCTAAAAGTAAATCCAAACTATAAACCTAACTATATCGTTAACACTAACACCTAAGCCAAACCTAAACCTAACCCTAACACTAACCGTAACTCTAACCCTAAATTTAACCCTAACACTAACCTTCACCCTAATCCTAAGCCTAACCCCTAACACTAACCATAACACTATCCCTAACCCTAAACCTAAACCTAACCCTATTCCTAAAGGTAACCCTAACAATAAACCTAACCCTAACCCTAAACCTATCCCTAACCCTAATCCTAATTCTGAGCCTAACACTAACACTAACCCTAAACCTAAACCTAAACCCAACTCTAAACCTAACACTAACCCTAAAACTAAATCAAATTCCTAACCCTGACCCTAACCCTAACACTAACCCTAACTGTAAACCTAAACGTAACCCTAACCCTAAAAGTAAACCATAACTATAATCCTAACCATATTGTTAACACTAACACCTAAACCTAACCCAAAACCTAACAGTAACCCTAACCGTAACCCTAACCATAACCCTAAATCTAACCTTAAGCCTAAACCTAACCCAATCCCTAATTCTAAAATTAAGCCTAACACTAACCGTAACCCTAACACTAAATCAACACTAACCCTAACCCTAACCCTAAACCTAATCATAACCGGAAACCTAAACATACTTTGAAGCCTAACCCTGAGCCTATCCCTAACACATAACCCCTAAATGTAACACAAAACTAACCCTAAAACTAAAAATAACACTAACACTAACACTAACCCTAAACCTAACCTCTAACTCTAACCCCTAAACACAATTCTAACCCTAACTCTAACACTAACACTAACACTAATCCTGACCCTAACCCTAACCCTAACAGTAAACCTAAAACAAACCGTAACCCTAAACGTAATTGTAACACTATCCCTAGACAAAACCCTAACATTAAACATAACGTTAACACTATCACTATCCCTAAAACTACGCCAAATACTAACCCTAAAAATAACCCTAACACTAACAAAAACCGTAACACACTAACCATAACCCTAACTCTAATCCTAAAAATAACCCTAACCCTAACCCTAAGCCTAACCCTAAACCTAAACCTAAACCTAAACCTAAACCTGACCCTAACCCTAAAACTAACACTGAAACTAACAACATCCCTAACACCTAACACTAAACCTAACACTAACCCTAACCATAAACCTGAACCTAACACTAAACCTAACCCAAACCCTAAACTTAATGATAACCCTAACCCTAACCATAACCAATAGCCTAAACTTATCCCTATCACTAACATCTAAGCCCTAACCATAACCCTAAACCTAACACTAACCATAAGCCTAATCCTAACCCTAACTCTAAATTCTAACCCGAACCCTGACTATACAACCCTAACCGTAACCCAAACCCTAACCCGAACTCTAACCCTAACCCTAACCCTAACCTAACACTAAACCTAACCCTAACCCTAATCCTAAACCTAAACCTAAACCTAAACCTAACCCTAAACATAACCCTAACCCTAACCCTAAACCCTATCACTAACCCTAACACTAACGAAAAACCTAAATCTAACCGTAACCCTAACCTTAACCCTAACCCTAACCCTAACGTATCACTAATACCTAGCCCCTTGCTCTAACCCTAAACCTAACAGTAACCTCAACACTAACCCTAAACCTAATGCTCACCCTAACCCTAAACCTATTCATCACCCAAACCATAACCGTAAGCTGAAGCGTGCATTAAATCTATCCCTAACACATACCCCTAACCCTAATCCTAAACCTAACAGTAACCCTAACCCTAAACCAAACCCTAACGCTAACCCTAACCCTGATCATAAACATAACGCTAACTCTAACCCTAATCATAACCCTAAGAATAACCTAACCTAACCTTAGTCTTAATAACAACAGTAACTCTAACCCTAACTCTAACCACTAACACCAAACCATAAATCTTACACTAACCCTAACCCTAACCCTAATCCTAACCCTAACCATAACCCTAACACTAACCCTACCACTAATACTAACCCTAACCACAACCCTAACCTTGTCTAACCCTAAACCTAACCCTTACCTGATCTCGAAACCTTAGTGTAACCCAACCCTAATTCATAGTCCTAACATTATACTAACCCAAACCATAAGCTTATCCGTAAACCTAAATATAACCTTAACCCTAAACTTAAACCTAACCCTAACCGTATCGCTAACACCAAACACCTAACACTAACTCTAAACCTAACCCTAATACCCAACTCTAACCCTAGCACTAACCCTAACACTATCCCGAACCCTATACCTACCATTCATCATAACACTAACTCTAAACCTAACCATAACCCTAACCATAACCCTAACCCTAACCCTAACCCTAACCCTAACCCTAACCCTAACCCTAACATTGACCCTAACCCTAAACACTAAGCCCTAACCCTGAGCCTTAATCTAACCCAAACCCTAACCCTAACCCTAACCTTAACCCTCAATCTAACACTAACCTTCTAAACCACACACTAATCCTAAACCTAAACCTAACACTAACACTAACACTAACCCTAAACTCTAAACATAACACTAACCCTAAACCTAATGCTAACCCTAACCCTAACCCTAAAACTAACCCTAACATTAATCCTAACCCTATCCCTAATCCCTAACCCTAACCCTAACCCTAAACCCTAAACCCTAACCCTAACCCTTAATCTAACCCAAACCCTAACCCTAACACTAACCTTAACCCTCAATCTAACCCTAACCTTCTAAACCTCACACTAATCCTAATCCTAACCCTAAACCTAACACTAACAATAAACCTAACCCTAACCCCTAAACATAACCCTAACCCTAATCGTAAACCTATCCCTAAACCTAAACCTAACCCTAACCCTATCACTAACACTAACAATAAACCTAACCCTAACCGTAAACCTATGGCTAAACCTCATCCTAATACTGAGCCTAACCCTCACCCTAACCCGAAACCTAACCCTAACCCTAACCCTAACTCCTAGACCCTAACCCTAACCCTAAACTAACACTAACCCTAAGCCTAACCCTAACCCTAATCCTAACCCTAACCTAACCCTAAACTTAAATGAAACCCTAACCCTAACACTAATGCTAAACCTAAATTCTAACCCTAAATCTAACCCTAACATTAACCCTAACACTAACCCTAACAATAACCCAAACCCAAAGCCTAACCCTAACGTAACACTAACCCCTAATACTAACCCTAACCCTTAACCCTAACCTTAACCATAATGCTAACCCTAACCCTAAGCACGAACACTAACCCTAATGCTCAACTCTAACCCTAACCCTAACCCTAACCTTAACCCTAACCTTAACCCTAACCCTAACCCTAATGCTAAACTCTAACCATCACACTAACCCTAACGCTAACCCTAAACATAAGCCTAAACTGTAACCATAACACTAGCCCTACACCTAAACCTAACCCTAACCCTAACCCTAACCCTAACATCTAAACCTAACCCTGATCCTAATCCTAATCCTAAACTGAACCATAATCCTAACACTAAACCTGAACCCTAATCATAATACTAAACCTGAAACTAACCCTAACATTAACCTTAACACTAAAACTAACCCTAAAACTATCCCTAACACCTAACCACTAGCCCTAACCCTAAAGCTAACAATAAACCTAACACTAAGCCTAAACTTAATGCTAAACGTAACACTAAACTTAAACCTAATCATAACCCAAATCCTAACCTTAACTTGAAGCCTAACTCTAACCCATAACCATAAACTAACCCTAATCCTAACCCTATCCCTAACCAGAAACCTAACCCTAAACCTATTCCTGACACTAACCCTAACAATAAAACTAACCCTAACCATAAACCAATGCCTAAACCTCATCCTAATACTGAGCCTAACACTAAACCTAACCCTAACGCTAACACTAGCCCTAATACCTAACTCAAAACCTAATAATAAAACTAACCCAAACACTAACCCTAACCCATCACCCAAAACCGAATCCTTTATCCCTAATCCTAACCGTAACACTAACACCTAAACTGAACCCTAACCTAACCCTAACCTTCAACGGAACCCTAACCCTAACACTAAAGCTAACACTAAATAATAACCCTAACCCTAACACTAAGCCTAACCCTAAACTCTAACCCTAATCCTAACTCTAACCCTAACAATAACCTAAACCCAAATCCTAACACGAACCCTAACCCTAACGTAACACTAACCCCTAACACTAACCCTAACACTTAGCCCTAAAGTTAACCATAACACTAACCCTATCCCTAAGCCCAAACACTAACCTTAATGTTAACCCTAACACTAACCTCTAACCCTAACCCTAAATCAACACTAACCCCAATGCTAACCCTAACTCTAACCATAAAAATAACCCTAAACCTGACATCTAACCCTAATCCATAACCCTAACCCTAAAACTAACCCTAAACTTAACCCTAACCCTAATCCTACACCTTAACTTAACCCTAAACATAACACTATCCCTAACCATATTCCTAGCCCTAACCCTAAACCTAAACTTAACCATAACCCTAACAGTAACACAAACCCGAATCCAAACCCTTAACCTAACCCTAACCATAACCCTAACCCTAACACCTAAACCTAACCCTAACACTAACCCCTAATCCTAACCCTAAACGTACCCTTAACCCTAAATTTAACCCTAAATCTATCCGTAAACTTAACACTTTACATAAACCTAACCATAACCCTAAACCTATCCCTAACCCTAATCCTAATACTGAGCCTAACACACTATAAGTAACCATAACCCAAATCACTAACCATAAATGTAACCCTAACATAACACAAACACTAACCCTAATCTTTACCCCTAACCTTAAGCCTTACAGTAACCCAAACACTAACCAAAAAATTAGTCCCAAAGCCTAACCCTAACCCTAACATGAACCATATCCGTAATCCCTAATCCTAACCCTAACACTAACCCTAACCCTAACTGTAACTCTTAATGTAACCCTAACACTAAACATAACCCTAACCATAACCCTAAACATATCCTTAACAACTAACCACTAACCCTAACTCAAATGCTAACACTAACCCTACCCGTATTCCTAACCCTAACCCTTTCACTAGCCCTAACACTAACCCTAACCCGAACCCTAAACCAAATCTTAAACTAACCCTAAACCTAACATTAACCCTAACCCTAAAAATAACCTTAAGCCTAAACCTATTTCTATCCCTAATTCTAAAACTAAGTCTAACCCTAACCGTAACTCTAACCCTATCGTTAACCTGAAAAACAACATCTAAATCTAACCAGTAACCCTAACCCTAAAACTAACCATACCACTAACACTAACCCTAATCCGTAACCCTAACAATAAGCCTAAACCAAACCCTCACCCTACGCCTATACATAACCCTCAACCTAAACCTAACTGTAACAATAACACTATACCTAAACGTATTCCTAGCCCTAACACTAACCCTAAACATAAACCTAACCATAAACCTAGAGTTAAACCCTAACCCTAATCCAAACCCTTAACCTAACCCTAACCATAATCATAACACTATCACCTAAACCTAACCCTAACCCTAACCCTAACCCTACATCTAACCCTAACACAAATCCTAAATTTGACCCTAAACATATCCCTAACCTAACCCTAACCCTAAACCTAAACTTAAGCCTAAACCTAACACTATTCCTATCCTTAAAACTAAGCCTAACCCTAAACCTTTCCCTAACCCTAACACAAACCAAACGGCAACTATAACCCTAACACTAACCCTAACCCTAACCCTAATCCTAACCTCTAACTCTAACCCCTAAACCTAAGCCTAGCCCTAACACTAACCCTAACCCTAAACTTAAGCCTAACCATAACCCTATCCTGATCCCTAAAACTAAGCATAACCCTAACCCTAAACCTAAACCTAACTCTAAGTGTCATCCCTAACCCTAACACTAACCATAAACCTAACCCTAAACCTAAACTTAATCCTAACCGATCCCTAACCATAACAATAAGCCTAACACTAAACCTATCCCTAACCCCTAACCCTCACCCTAACCTAACCCTAGCCCTACCCCTAACCCTAATCCCTATCCTAACCCTAACCTTAACCCTAACACTAACCCTAATGCTAACCCTAACACTAAGCCTAAACCTAAATAACCCTTGCCCTATACCTAACCCTAACACTAAACCTAAAGCTAACCTCTAACACTAATCCTAACACTAAGTCTAACCCTACACCTAAACATAACCCTAAACCTAAACCTAACCCTAAACCTAAACCTAAACAAAATCCCTAATCCTAACCCTAACCTTTAACCTAACCCTAAGCCTAACACTAAACATAACCCTATCCCTAATCCCTAACCTTAACCCAAACCCTACCCCTAAACCTAACACTAAACTAACCCAAACCATAACCCTAACACTATCCCTAACCCTAACTCTAACCCTAACTTTCTAAAACATAACCCTAACACTAATCCTAAACTTAACACTAACCCTAACCCTAACCCTAACCCCTAACGCTAAAAGTAACACTATTCCTAACTCTAACCCTAACCCTAACCCTAACCCTATCCGTAATGCATACCCTAACAATAAACCTAACCCTAACCCTAAACCTATCCCTAAATCCAATCCTAATACTGAGCCTAACACTAAACCTAACCCTAACCCTAACCCTAATCCCTAATCCCAAACCCTAATCCTAACCCTAATCCTAACTCTAACCCTAATCCAAACACTAACCCTAATCCGTAACTTTACACTTAACCCTTACACTAACACTAACACAAACCGTAAAACTAGCCCCTAACTGTAATCCTAACCCTAACACTAACCTTATACCTAATTGCGAACCCTAAACCTAATCCTAAAACTAACCCTAACTGTAGCCCTAAACATAACTCTATCCCAAACCGTAACCATAACCAAAACACTAACCATATACTTAACGTGTACCACCTAACCCTCACCCAAACACTAACCCTAACCCTAACACTAACCGTGACCTTAAACCTAACCCTAACACTAACCCTAATCCTAACTGGAAACCTAACCTTAATCCAAAGCCTAAACCTGAGCCTATCCCTAACACCTAACCCCTTAATCTAAAACTAACCTAACCATAAGACTTACCGTAACCCAAACCCTAACACTAACCCTAACCCTAATTTCAAACCCTAACCCTAACCATAACACTAACAATAACAGTAACCCTAAACTCTAACCCTAACCCTAGCATCAATTTCTAACCTCTAACCCTAACTCTATCCCTAAACTTACACCAACCAAAACCCTAACCCTAACCATAAGGTAACCCTAACCCAACACTAACCCTAACCCTAATCCGAATCCTAAATGTAACCCTAAATCTAAACCTAATTCTAAACCTAAACCTAATATTAAACACAATCTAACCCAATACCTAATCCTAAAACTAAGCCTAACAATAACCCTAACCCTAACCATAAACCATAACCATAAGCCTAACCCTAAACCAAACCTAACCCTAACCCTGACCCTAACCCTATTCCTAACACTAACCCAAACCCTAAACCATAACCTAACCCAAACCCCAACCCTAAATCTAACCCAAACCCAATCCGTAACCCTCAAACTAACCTTCTAACCCTAACCTGAATCCTAAACCTAACACTAAACCTAACCCTAACCCTAACCATAACACTTAACCCTAACCCTAAACCTATCCCAAACCCTAAACCTAACCTTAACCCTAACCCTATCCATAATGCTAACTCTAACAATAAACCTAAAGCTAACCCTAAATCTATCCTTAACTCTAATCCTAATACTGAACCTAACACTAAACCTAAGTGTAATTCTAACCCTAATCCCTAACCCTAACCCTAATTCTAACCCTAACCCAAACATTAACCCTAATCCATAACCTTATATTTAACCCTTAAAATAACCCTAACACTAACGGTGAAACTAGCCCCTAAACCTTATCCTAACCCTAACACTAACATTATCCCTAATTCCTAACCCTAATCGTAACCCTAACACTAACCCTAACCGTAACACTAAAGGTAACCCTAACTCTAAGCTTGACTCTAACAAAAACCCTAACCATATACTTAACACATAACACCTAACCCTCACCCAAACCCTACCAATAACCCTAACCATAACCCTAACCCTAACCCTAATTGTAACTGGATCCCTAACCTTAATCCGAGGCTAACACTGAGCCTATACCTTACACCAAACCCCTAAACCTAACCATAACCTAAACATAAGCCTAAATGTAACCCAAACACTAACACTAACACTAACCCTAACATCTAACCCTAACTCTCACCGTAATCCTAACAATAACCTTAACCCTAAACTCTAATCCTAACCCTAACACTAACCTTGACATATATACCTAACATCTAACCTTAACTCTAACCCTAACCCTAACCCTAAACCTAAACCTAGCCCTAACCCTAATTCTAACCCAAACCCTAACACTAAACCTAACCCTAACCCTAACCCTGTCCTTAACCCTAAACCTAACCCAAACCCTATCAATAACCTTAACCCTAACAATAAACATAAGCCTAAACCTAAACCTATTCCTAACCCTTAACCTAATACTGAGCCTAACACTAACGCTATCCATAAACCTAACCCAAATCCCTAACACTAAACATACACCTAGACCTAACCCGAACACTAACCCTAATCCGTACCCCTAACCTTAAGCCTTACCATAACCCTAACACTAAGCCTATCCCTAATTCCTAAACCTAACCCTAACACTAACACTAACCCTAACTGTAACCCTTAATTTAACCCTAAACATAACCATAACCCTAACCGTAACCCTAAACATATCCTTAACACCGAACACCTAAACTTAATCCACATGCCAACACTAACCATAACAGTAATCCTAACTCTCAGCCTAAACATAACCCTAACCCTAAACCTAATCATAAACCGAACCCTAAACGTAATCCGAAGCATAACCCTGATGCTATCCCTAACACCTAACCCCTAAATCTGACCCTAACCTAACACTAACTGTGACCGTAAACCTAACCCTAACACTAACCCTAACACAGACACTAACCTCTAACTCTAACACATAACCCTAAGCCTCACCTGAACCCGAACCCGAACCCTAACCTTAAGCCTAACCATAAACCTATCCCTATCCCTAAAACTAAGCCTAACCCTAAACCTAACATTAAACATAAACCTAACCCTAACTCTAAGCCTAATCCCTGAACCTAACCCTAACAATAACCTTAACCCTCGAAAACTAACCCATAAGCTAACAACCCAAACGCTAACCCTAACACTAATGCTTGCCATATTCCTAAAACTAACTCTAAACGTAACCCTAACCCCAACACTAAACCTATAGCTAAACCCAAACCCTAACCCTAACCCTAACACAAAACCTAATGCTAACCCTAACTCTAAACCTAAACCTAACCCTAACACTCTCCCTAACCGTAATCTTAACCTTAAGCCTAACCCTAACACTATCCCTATCCCTAAAACTAAGCTTAACACTAACCCTAAACCTAACCCTAACCATAACCATAACACTAAAAGCTAACCCTAACACTAAGCTTAATCCCTATCCCTAACCCTAACCCATACACCTAACCTTAAGCCTTACCATAACCCTAACCCTAACCATAAAACTAGCCCCTAACACTAAACCTAACAGTAACACTAACCCTATCCCTAATTGCTAACCCTAACCCTAACACTAACACTAAGCATAACTGTAACACTTAATGTAATCCTAAACGTTACCGTAACACTAACCATAACCCTAAACATATCCTTAACACCTAACCCCAAACCCTAACCCAAATGCAAACACTAAACCTAACCTTAAACCTAACACAACCCTAACCCTAACCCTAAACCTAATTGTAACAAGAAACCTAACCGAACTTCGAAGCCTAACCCTGACCCTATCCTTAACACCTAACCCCTAAATGTAACACAAACCTAACCCTAACCCTAATCATAAAACTAATGTTAACACTAACCCTAAACATAACCTCTAACTCTAACACCATACCACAAATCTAACCTTAACCCTAACTCTAACCCTAACACTAACACAAACCCTAACCCTAACTTTAACCCTAAAGCTAACACTAAACCTAAAACTAACCATAACCCTAAACCTAATAATAACACTATCCCTAAACCTAACCCTAACCTTAAGCCTATCGCTAACACTATCACTGTCCCTAAAACTACGCCTAACTCTAACCCTAAAAAAACCATAACATTAACCCTAACACTAACCCTAACCCTAAACAAAACCCTAACCCTAACCCTATACCTCAACTTAACCGTGACCCTAACCCTAAAACTAACACGGACACTAACCACATCCCTAACACCTAACCCTAAATCTAACACTAACCCTAACCATAAACCTGAACCTAGCACTAAACCTAACCCTAACCCTAAACTTAATCATTACCCTAACTCTAACCAAAACCCGTAGGCTAACCTTAACCCTATCCCTAACATCTAGGCCTTAAACATAATGCTAAACCTAACTCTAATGCTAAGCATAATCCTAACCCTAACTCTAAATTCTAACCCGAACCCTAACCATACAACCCTAACCATAACTTAAACCATAACCCTAACTCTAACCCTAACCCTAACCCTAACCCTAACCTAACACTAAACCTAACCCTACACCTAACTCAAATCCTAAACCTAAACATAAACCTAAACCTAACCCTAAACCTAACCCTAACCCTAACCCTAACCCTAAACCTAAACCTAAACCTAAACCTAACACTAAACATAACACTAACCCTAACCCTAACCCCTAAGCCTAACCCTAACACTAACCATAACCCTAATTCTAACCATAACCATACCCTAAACCTAACCCTAACACTAACACTAACGTATCCCTAATACCTAGGCCCGAGCCCTAACCCTAAACATAACACTAACCCCAACACTAACCCTAAACCTAACACTAACCCTAACCCTAACCCTAAACCTATTCATCACCCTAACCATAACCATAAGTTGAAGCTTACATTAAACCTATCCCTAACACCTACCCCTAACCCTAACCCTAAACCTAACAGTAATCATAACCCTAACCCAAACCCTAACACAAACCATAACCCTGATCATAAACCTAACGCTAACCCTAACCCTAATCCTAACACTAAGAATAACATAACCATTACGTTAATCCTAATAACAACACTAACCCTAAACCTAACTCTAACCCGGAACACCAAACCCTAAAATTAACCCTAACCGTAACCCTAACCCTAACCATAACTGCAACCCTAACCTTGTCTAACCCTAAATCTAACCCTTACCTAATCTCGAACCCTTAGTCTAAACCAACCCTAATCTATAACCCTAAGCTTAAAACTAACCCTAACCCTAACCCTATCCATAAACCTAAATATAACACTAACCCTAAACTTACCCCTAATCCTAACCATATCCCAAACACCTAACCCCTAACACTAACCCTAACCCTAACCCTAATACCCAACTCTAACCCTAACACTATCCAGAACCCTATACCTAGAATTCACACTAACACTAACCCTAACCCTAACTCTAAACCCTAACCACTAAACCTAACACTTAATCAAACCCTAACCCTAACCCTAACTCTAACCTTAACCCTAACTCTAACCCTAACCTTCTAAACCTCATGCTAACCCTAATCCTAAACCTAAACCTAACACTAACCCTAACCCTAAACCCTAAACAATACCCTAACCCTAATCCTAACGTTATCCCTAAACTTAAACCTAACCCTAAACTTAAACTTAACACTAATCCAAAAAATAAACCTAACCCTATCCATAAAGTTATGCCTAAACCTCATCCTAATACTGAGCCTAAAACTAAACCTAACCCTAACACTAACACTAGCCCTAATCACTAACACTAACTTTAATCCTAACCCTTACCCAAACCCTAATCTGTCACCCTAACCATAACTTTATCACTAACCCTAACCGTAACACTAACACATAAACTGAACCCTAACCTAACCTGAACCTTAAACGGAACCCTAACTCTAACACTAATGCTAACCCTAAATTCTAACCCTAACCCAAACCGTAACCATAACACTAAGACTAACCCTAACCCTAAACTCTAACCCTAATCCTAACTCATACACTAACACTAACCCTAACAATAACTCAAACCCTAATCCTAACCCTAACCCTAACCGTAACGTAACACTAACCCCTAACAGTAAACTAAAACTTAGCCCTAACCTTAACCTTAACACTAACCCTAACTCAAAGCCTGAACACTAACCCTAACACTAACCCTAACGCTAAACTCTAACCCTAACCCTAATCCTAACCTTAACCCTCACTGTAACCCTAATGCTAAACTCTAACCACAACCCTAACCTTAACCCTAAACATAAGCCTAAACTGTAACCATAACACAAACCCTACATCTAAACCTAAACCTAACCCTAACCCTAACCCTAACATGTAACCCTAACCTTGATCCTAATCTTAATCCTAAACCTAAACTTAATCCTAACCTAACCCTAAACCCGAACCTTAACCATAACCCTAACCCTGAAACTAACCCGAACACTAACCTTAGCACTAAACCTAAGCCTAAAACTATCCCTAACACCTAACCCCTAGCCCTAACCCTAACCCTAACCCTAAACCTAACACTAACCTTAACACTAAGCCTAAACTTAACGCTAATCCTAAACTTAAACGTAATCATAACCCAAATCCTAACCCTAACCTGAAGCCAAACCCTAACCCTATCCCTAACACCTAACCCGTAACCCTAATGCTAAGCCTAACACTAACCCTAAGCCTACCCCTAACAGTAACACTAAAACTAACCCTAACACTAACCATATCCCTAACACTTAACACCTAACCTTAACCCTAAACCTAATACCAACCCTAAACATAAACCTGAACCTAACACTAACCCTAACCCTAACCCTCAATCCAATCATAAACCTAAACCTAACCGTAACCCAAAGCCTAACATTAACCCTAATATCTAAGCCTAAACAATAACGCAAATCCTAACTCTGACCCTAAGCCGAATCCTATTCCTAAGTCTAAACATCAAACCTAACCGAACCATTAAACCCTAACCCTAAACCTAACCCTAACCCTGATCTTAATAGTAACCCCAAACCTAAGCGTAATCCAAAGCCTAACATTGACCCTATCCCTAACAACTAACCCCTAAACCTAACCCTAACCTAGACTTAACACTAAACATAACCCTAACCCTAACCATAACCATAACCCTAACTCTAACACTAACGCTAATCTCTAACCATAACCCTAACCCTAAACCTAAACATAAGCATAACCCTAAACTGTAACCATAACTCTAAACCTATACCTAAACCTAACCCTAACCCAAATCCTAAACCAAACCCTAAACTTAACCTTAACCCTAACGTATCCCTAATACCTAGACCCTAGCCCTAACCCTAAACCTAACACTAACACCAACTCTAACCCTAAACTTAACGCTGACCCTAACCCTAACACTAAACCTATTCATCACCCTAACCATAACTGTAAGCTGAAGCCTGCATTAAACCTATCCCTAACACCTACGCCTAACCCTAATCCTAAACCTAACAGTAACTGTGAACCTAACACAAACCCTAACGCTAACCCTAAACCTGATCATAAACCTAACTATAACCCTAACCCTAATCCTAACCCTAAGAATAACCTAACCCTAACCTTAATACTAATAACAACCCTAACACTAACGCTGACACTAAACCAAAACCTAATGCTAACGCTAACTCTAACCCCTAATACCAAATGCTAAATCTAACCCTAACTGTAACCCCAAACCTAAACCTAGCCGTAACCCTAACACTAACCGCAATCCTAACCGTGTCTAACCCTAAACCTAACCCTTAACTGATCTTGAACCCTTAGTCTACAACAACCCTAATCCATAACCCTAACCCTAACCCTAACCCTCACTCTAACCCTAAATATATCCCTAACCCTAAACTTAACCCTAACCCTAACCATATCCCAAACACCTAACCCCTAACACTAACCCTAACCCTAACCCTAATACCCAACTCTAACCCTAACACTATGCAGAACCCTATAATTAGCGTTCACCCAAAGACTAACCCTGAAACTAACCCTAACACTAACCCTAACAATAATCACTAACCCTAAAACTAACCCTAAACCTAACATCAATCCTAACCCTATCCCTAATCCCTAACCATAACACAAACACTAAACCCTAACCCCTGACCCTTAATCTAACCCAAATCCTAGCCTTAACACTAACCCTAACCCTAACTCTAACCTTAACCTGCTAAAACTCATGCTAAGCCTAATCCTAAACCTAAACCTAACACTAACCTTAATCCTAACCCTAACCCCTAGCCTTAACCCTAACCCAAATCCTAAACCTATTTCTAACCAGAAACCTAACCTGAACACTATCCCTAACACTAACCCTAAAAATAAATCTAACCCTAATCATAAACCTATGCCTAAACCTCATCCTAATACTGAGCCTAACACTAAACCTAACCCTAACCCTAACACTAGCCCTAATCACTAACCCTGACCCAAACACTAACCCTAATTTGTCACCTTAACCGTAACCTTTATCACTAAACCTAACCGTAACACTAACCCCTAAACTGAACCCTAACTTAACCCTAACCTTAAACAGAACCCTAATCCTAACACTAATGTTAACCCTAAACTCTAACCCTAAGCCTAACCCTAATCATAACCCTAACACTAACCCTAACCCTAAATAAACTCTAACCCTAATCCTAACTCTAACCCTAACACTAAAACTAACAATAAACCAAACCCAAATCCTAACCCTGACCCTAACATAACACTAACCCCTAACACTAACCGTAACCCTTAGCCCTAACCTTAACCACAATGCTAACCCTAACCCTAAGCCCGAACACTAACCCTAATGCTAAACTCTAACCAAAACTCTAATCCTAAACTTAGCCCTAATTCTAACACTAACGCTAAACTTCAACCATTACCCTAACCATAACTCTAACACTAACCCTAACACTAAACCTAACCCTATACCTAGCATTCACCCTAACACTAACCCTAAACCTAACCATAACCCTAACCCTAACCCTAACCATAATCCTTAACCCTAACACTAACCCTAACCCTAATATTAATCCTAACTCTATCCCTAATTCCTAACCCTAACTCTAACCCTAAATCCTAACCTCTAACCCTAACACTTAATCTAACCCAAACCCTAACCCTAACACTAACCCTAACCCTAACTCTAACCTTAACCTTCTAAACCTCACGCCAACCCTAATCCTAAACCTATACCTAACACTAACCCTAAGCCTAAACTAACCCCTAAACATAACCCTAACCCTAATCTTAACCCTATCCGTAACCCTAAACCTAACCTTAAACATATCCCTAACACTAACCATAACAATAAAGCTAAAATTAACCGTAAACCTATGCCTAAGCCTCATTCTAATACTGAGCCTAACACCAAACCTAACACTAAACCTAACACTAGCCCTAATCCAAACACTAACCCTAATCCTAACCATAACCCAAACACTAACCCTATTCCATCACCCTAACCGTAACCATAACTCTAAACATAACCCTAACCCTAACCATAATCCTTAACCCTAACACTATCCCTAACCATAATATTAATCATAACCCTATCCCTAAATCCTAATCCTAACCCTAACCCTAAATCCTAACCTCAAACCCTAACCCATAATCTAACACAAACCCTAACCCGAACACTAAACCTAACTCTAAACCTAACTTTCTAAACCTCACGCTAAACCTAATCCTAAACCTAAACCTAACACTAACCATAAGCCTAAAGCTAACCCCTAACCATAACCCTAACCATAATCCTAACCCTATGTGTAACCCTAAACCTAATCCTAAAACTCTCCCTAACACTAACTCTAACAATAAAGCTAAAATTAACTGTAAATCTATGCATAAAAATCACACTAATACTGAGCCTATCACTAACACTAGCCCTAACCCTAACACTAATCCTAATCCCTAGCACTAACCCTAACCCTAACCCAACCCTAACCAAAACACTAACCCTAATCCGTCACCCTAACTGTAACCTTTATCATAACGCTAACCCTAACCGTAACACTAACCCATAAACCAAACACTAACCTTACCCTAACCTTAAATGGAACCCTAAACCTAACATTAATGCCAACACTAAATTCTAACCCCAACCCTAATCATTACCTAGAGCCTAACACTAACCCTAACCCAAACTCTAACCCTTATCCTAATACTAACCCTAACACTAATCCTAACCCAAATCCTAACACTACCCTAACCCTAACACTAACCCTAACATAACACTAACCCCTAACACTAACCCTAACCCTTAGCCCTAACCTTAACCTTAACGCTAATCCTAAACCTAAGCCCGAAAACTAACCCTAACACTAACCCTATCGCTAACATCTAACCCTAACCCTAACCTTAACCCTAACACTAACCCTAACGCTAAACTCTAACAATAACCCTAACCCTAACCATAAACATAACCATAAACATAAGCCTAAACTGTAACCATAACAAAAACCCTATCCCTAAACCTAAACCTAACCCTAACCCTAACATCTAACCATAACCCTGAACCTAATCCTAATCCTAAACCTAACCATAATCCTAACCCTAACCCTAAACCCGAAACCTAACCATAACCCTAACCCTGAAACTAACACTAACACTAACCTTAAACCTAAACCTAGCCCTAACACTGTCCCTAACACCTAACACCTAGCCCTAACCCTAATCCTAAACCTAAACCTAACACTAACCTTAACACTAAGCCTAAACTTAACGCTAACCAAAACCCTAAACTTAAACCTAATCATAACTAAAATCCTAACTGTAACCCGAAGCCTAACCCTAACCCTATCCCTAACACCTAACCCCTAACACTAACGCTAAGCCTAACACTAACCCTAAGCCTAACCCTAACCCTAACACTAAAACTAACCCTAACACTAACCATATCCCTAACACCAAACCTCTAACCCTAACCCTAAACCTAATATCAACCCTAAACATAAACGTGAACCTAACACTAACCCTAACCCTAACGCTGAATCCAATCATAACCCTAACCCTAAACCTAACCCGAACCCTAACCTTAACCTTATCCCTAACATCAAAGCCCTAACAATAACACAAATCCTAACTGTAACCCTAAGCCTAATCCTATCCCTAAGTCTAAACACTAACCCTAACCATTAAACCTTAACTCTAAACCTAACCCTAACCCTAAACCTAATAGTAACCCTAAACCTAAGCATAATCTGAAGCCCAAACCTGACCCTATCCCTAACACCTAACCCCTAAACCTAACCCTAACCTAGACTTAACAGTAAACATAACCCTAACCCTAACTCTAAACCTAACCCTAACCCTAACACTAACTCTAAACTCTAACCATAACCCTAACCCCAACCCTAACCCTAACAATAACCCTAAACTGTAACCATAACACTAAACCTATCCCTAAACCTAACCCTAACCCTAACACTAACCCTAACCCAAATTATGAACCAAACCCTAAACCTAACCCTAAACCTAATGTATACCTAATACCTAGCCTCTAGGCTTAACCCTAAACCTAATATTAACCCCAACACTAACCCTAAAACTAATGCTCACCCTAAACCTAACACTAAACATATTCATGACCCTAACTGTAACCGTAAGCTGAACTGTGCATTAAACCTATCACTAACACCTACCCCTAACCCTAATCCTAAACCTAACAGTAACCCTAACGCTAAACCTAACCCAGATCATAAACCTAAAGCTAACCCTAACCCTAATCCTAACCCTAACCTTAATCCTAATAACAACCCTAAACCTAACCCTAACACTAAACCAAAACCTAACCCCAACACTATCTCTAACATCTAAGACCAAACCCTAAATCTAACACTAACCGTAACCCTAACCCTAACCATAAACCTAACACTAACCCTAACCCTAACCGCAACTCTAACCTTGTCTAACCCTAAACCTAACACTTTCCGGATCTCCAAACCTTAGTCTAACCCAACCCTAATCCATAACCATAACCCTAACACTAACCCAAACCCTAACCCTATCCGTAAACCTAAATATAACCCTAACCCTAACCTTAACCCTAACCCTAACCGTATCCCAAACACCTAACCCCTAACACTAACCATAACACTAACCATAATACCCAACTCTAACCCTAACACTATCCCGAAACCTATACCTAGCATTCACCCTAACACTAACCCTAACCCTAACTCTAAACCCTAAACACTAAACCTAACACTTAATCAAACCCTAACCCTAAACTAACTCTAACCCTAAACTTCTAAACCTCACACTAACCCTAATCATAATCCTAAACCTAAACCTAACAGTAACCCTAATCCTAACCCTAACCCCTAGCCAAAACCCTAACCCTAAACCTAAACCTATCCATAACCAGAAACCTAACCCTAAACCTATCCCTAACATTAACCCTAACAATAAACCTAACCCTAACCGTAAACCTATGCCTAAACCTCATCCTAATACTGAGCCTAACACTAAACCTAAGACTAACCCTAACACGAGCCCTAATCCTTAACACTAACCCTATTCCTAACCCTAACCCAAACACTAACCCTATTCTGTCACCCTAACCGTAACCTTTATCACTAAACCTAACCGTAACACTAACCCCTAAACTGAACCCTAACATAAACCTAACCTTAAACGGAATGCTAACCCTGACACTAATGCTAACTCTAAATTCTAACCCTAACCCTAACCCTAACCCTAACCCTAACCCTAAATACTAATCCTAATCCTAAATCGTACCCTAACACTAACCCTAACAAAAACCCAAACCCAAATCCTAACCCAAACCCTAACCCTAACCCTAACGTAACACTAACCCCTAACACTAACCCTAAACCTTAGCCCTAACTTTAACCATAACGCTAACCTAATCCTAAGCCCGAACACTAACCCTAACACTAACCCTAACACTAACCTCTAATGCTAACCCTAACCTTAACCCTAACTCTAACACTAACGCTAAACTCTAACCATAACCCTAAACATAAGCCTAAACTCTAACCATAACACTAACCCTATCCCTAAACCTAACCCTAACATCTGACCCTATCCCTGATTCTAAACCTAAACCTAAACCTAACTGTAATCCTAAACCTAACCCTAAACAAGAACCCTAACAATAACCCTAACCCTGAAACTAACGGTACCACTAATCTTAGCACTAAACCTAACCCTAACCCTATCGCTAACACCTAACTCCTAGCCCTAACCCTAACCCTAAACCTAAACCTGACACTAACCCTAACACTAAGCCTAAAATTAACGCTAAACCTAAACCTAAACTTAAACCTAATCATAACCCAAATCCTAACTGTAACCCGAAGCCTAACCCTAACCCTATCCCTAACACCTAACCCCTAACACTAACGCTAAGCCTAACACTAACCCTAAGCCTACCCGTAACACTAACACTAAAACTAACCCAACACTAAGCATATCCCTAACACATAACCCCTAACTATAACCCTAAACCTAATACAAACCCTAAACATAAACCTGAACCTAACACTAACCCTAAACCTAACCCTGAATCCAATCATAACCCTACTACTAACCGTAACCCCAAGCCTAACCTTAACCATATCTCTAACATCTAAGCCCTAACAATAATGCAATTCCTAACTCTAACCCTAAGCCTAATCCTATCCGTATGTATAAACACTAACCCTAACCATAACCATTAAACCCTAACCCTAAATCTAACCCTAATTCAAAACCTAATAGTAACCCTAAACCTAAGCGTAATCTGAAGCCTAACCCTGACCCTATCCCTAACACCTAACCCCTAAACCTAACCCTAACCTAGACTTAACATGAAACATAATCCTAACCCTAACCCCAACCCTAACTCTAACCCTAAAGCTAACCTCTAACCTTAACCCTAAACCTAACCCTAACCATAACCATAACCATAACCATAACCCAAAACTGTAAACATAACATTAACCCTATCCATAAACCTAACCCTAACCCAAATCCTAAACCTAACCCTAAACCTAACCCTAATCCTAAACGTATCCCTAATACCTAGACCCTAGCCCTAACCATAAACCTAACACAAACCCCAAACCTAACCCTAAACCCAACACTGACCCTAACCCTAACCCTAAACCTATTCATAATCCTAACCATAACCATAAGCTGAAGCCTACACTAAACCTATCACTAACACATAACCCCTAACCCAAATCCTAAACCTAACAAACCCTAACCCTAACCCAAACCCTAAACCTTAATCCTAATAACAACCCTAATCCTAACCCTGACCCAAAACCAAACCCTAACCCTAATGCTAACCATAACCCTTAATCCTAATAACAACCCTAATTCTAATCCTAACCCTAAACCAAACCCTTACCCTAAGTCTAACTCTAAACCCTAAAACCAAACCCCAAATCTTACCATAACCGCAATCCTAACCTAACCCTAATCCCAACCCTAACCTTGTCTAACCCTATCCCTAAACCTTAACCGACCACGAACCCTAAGCCTAACCCAACCCTAATCCATAACCCTAAACCTAACAGTAACCCTAACCCTATCCGTAAACCTAAATGTAACCCTAAACCTAACCTTAACCCTAACCAAAACTGTATCCCAAACACCTAACCCCTAACACTAACACTAACCCTAACCCTAACCCTAAACCTATCCCTAACATTAACTCTAACAATAAACCTAACCCTAACCATAAACCTATGCATAAACCTCATCCTAATACTGAGCCTAACACGAACCCTAGCCCTAACCCTAACACTAACCCTAATGCCTAGCAATAACCCTAACCCTTACCCTAACCCTAACCCAAACACTAACCCTAATCCGTCACCCTAACCGTAACCTTTATCATAACGCTAACCCTAACCATAACACTAACCCCTAAACCAAACCCTAACCTAACCTTAACCTTAAACGGAACACTAACACTAACACTAATGCTAAACCGAAATTCTACACCAACCCTAATCATTACCATAACCCTAACACTAATGCTAACCCAAACTCTAACTCTAATCCTATCCCTAACCCTAACACTAACCCTAACCCAAATCCTAACCCTAACCCTAACCCAAACCCTAATGTAACACTAAACCCTAAAACTAACGCTAACCCTTAACGTAACCCTAACCATATATCTATCCCTAACCCTATGCCCAACATTAACCCTAACAATAACGCAAACACTAACCACTAATCCTAACCCTAACCCTAACCCTAACCTTAAACCTAACTCTAACCCTAACGCTAACATCTAACAATAACCCTAACCTTAACCCTAACCCTAACCCTAAACCTAAACATAACCCTAAACTGTAACCGTTACACTAACCCTGTCACTAAACCTAACCCTAACCCTAACCCTAACTTTTAACCCTAAGCCAAATCCTAATCCTAAACCTAAAGCTAACTTTAATCCTAACCCTAAAAGTTAACCCTAACCCTAACCATAACCCTAACCCGAAACTAACCCTAACACTAACCTTAACCCTAAACCTATGCCTAAAACCTAACCTCTAACTCTAACCCTAACCCTAAACTTATCACTAACCCTAACAGTAAGCCTAAAATTAATGTTAACCCTAAACCTAAAATTAAACAAATCATAACCAAAATCCTAACCGCAACCCGAAGCCTAATCCTAATAATATCCCTAACACCTAACACCTAACCCTAATGCTAAGCCTAACACTAACCCTAAGCATAACCCTAACACTAACACTAAAGCTAACCCTAACATTAACCGTATCCCTAAAACCTAACCCCTAACCCTAAACCTAATACTAACCCTAACTCTAAACCTGAACCTAACACTAACCCTTACCCTAACCCTGATTCTAATCATAACCCTAACCCTAAACATAAGCCTAAGAATAACCTCAAACCTATCCCTAACATCTAAGCCCTAACAATAACACAAAACCTAATTTTAACCCTAAGCCTAATCCTATCCCTAAGTCTAAACACCAACCATAACCATAACCATTAAACCCTAACCCTAAACCTAACCCTAACTCTAACCTTATACCTAACCCTAACCCTGAACCTAAGAGTAAACCTAAACCTAAGCCTAATCCGAAGCCTAACCCTGACCCTATCCCTAACACCAAACCCATAAACCTGACCCTAACCTAGACTTAACACTAACCGTAACCCTAACGCTAACCCTAACCCTACCAAAACCCTAACTCGAACTCTAACGCTAAGCTCTAAACATAACCCTAACACTAACCCTAACCATAACCATAACCCTAAACTGTAACCATAACACTAACCCTATCGCTAAACCTAACCCTAACCCTAACCTTAACCCTAATACCTAACTCTAACCCAAATCCTAAACCTAACCCTAAAACTAAAACTAAGCCTAAGGCTAAACCTAACCCTAACCCTAACACTATTCCTAACCTCGAACTCTAACCATAACACTAAACATTACCCTAACACTAACACTAAACCAAACCCTAAAGCCTAAAACTAACCCTAACCCTAATCCTAACCCTAAACTTAATCATAACCCTAAACCTAACCATAACGCGAAGCCTAACCTGAACCCTATCCCTAACAACTAAGCTCTAACCATAACCCTAAAACTAACTCTATCCCTAAGCCTTTTCCTAACCCTAACTCTAAACTCTAACCCGAATCCTAAACCTAACCCTAACCCTAACCCTATGCTTAAACCTAACCCTAAACCTAAAGATAAGCCTAACACGAAACCTAATCCTAACCCCTAACCCAAACACTCAACCTAACCCTAACCCTAAACCTAACCCTAATCCGTGCACTACCCCTAATCCTAACACTAACTTTAAACCTAACCGTAAATTTAACCGTATCCCTAACGCTAACCGTAACCCTAACACTAACCATAACCCTAACTTCTAACCCTAATCCTAACCCTTCTGCTATCCTTAACTCTAAACCTAAATGTAATCCTAACACCAAACCTAACCCTAAAGCTAAGCTCTAACCTAACCCTAACCCTAATCCTAACCCTAACACTATCTCTAACTATATTCCTAGCCCTAACCATAACCCTAATCTGAAACCTAACCATATCCCTAACCCTAACACTAAAAATAATCCTAACCCTAAAACTAACCCTAACAGTAACCCTAACTTCAACCCCTAACCCTAACCCTAACCGTAAACCTAACCCCCTCACCCTAACCCTAAGCCTATCCTCAACCCTAAACCTAACCCTAACCCTATCAGTAACACTAACCCTAACAATAAACCTAACCCTAACCCTAAACCTATCCCTAACCCTAATCCTAATACTGAGCCTAACACTAACGCTATCCATAAACCTAACCCAAATACCTAACACCAAACATAACCCTAACCCTAACCTGAACACAAACCCTAATCCATATCCCTAACCTTAAGCCTTACCATACCCCTAATCCTAACCATAAAACTAGCCCCTAACCCTAACACTAACTCTAACACTAAACTTATCCCTAAGGCCTAACCCTAACCCTAACACTGACACTAACCATAACTGTAACCCTTAATGTAACCCTAACCCTAACCGTAACCCAAACCCTAACCCAAAACATTTCCTTAACACCTAACCACTAACCGTAATCCAAATGCAAACACTAACTCTAACTGTAATCATAACTCTAAGAGGAACCCTAATGCTAACACTAAACCGAATTGTAACCCGAACCCTAATCGTAATCCGAAGCCTAACCCTGATGCTATCCCAGCACCTATCCCCTAAATAAAACCCTAACCTAATCCTACCCCTAACATTAACACTGACACTAACACTAATGCTAACTCTCACCCTAACATCTAACACTAACCCCTAACCCTAACCATAACCATAACCCTAAACTTCACCTTTACCCTAACCCTAACCTTAACCCTAACCCTAACCATAACCCTAACACTAACCCTAACACTAATCCTAACCCTGACCCTAACCTCTAACACTAACACCTAACCCTAAACCTAACCATAACCCTAACCCTAACTCTAACCCTAACCTTAACCCTAACCGTAACCCTAAAATTAAGACGCATCCTA
The DNA here is from genome assembly GCF_034190915.1 of Cavia porcellus. Taxonomy (NCBI): domain Eukaryota; kingdom Metazoa; phylum Chordata; class Mammalia; order Rodentia; family Caviidae; genus Cavia; species Cavia porcellus. Next base: position 4,133,506 of record NW_026947524.1, on the reverse strand, counting down.
ACACTAACCCTAACCCTAATCCTAAAGGTAACACTAACCCTAAACCTAAACCTAACACTAAACCTAATGCTAGCCCTAACCCCAATCCTAAATCTAACCCTAACCCAAATCCTAAACATAAGCCTAAACCTAAACCTAACCCTAACCATAACCATAACCCTAACCCCTAAACTTAACCCTCACCCTCACCCTAACACTAACCCTAAACATAATGCCTAACCTAACCATAACCCTAACCTAACCCTAACCCTAGCACTAACCATAAACCTAACCATAGCCATAACCATAACACCAATCTTAACCCTAACCCTAACCCTAACCCTTGACATATCCCTAAACCTAACCATAACTGTAACGCTAACCCTAGCACTAAACCTTAAGCTAACCTCTAAACCTAATCCTAACACTAAGCCTAACCCTAAACCTAAACCTGAGCCTACCCATAACCCTAACTATAACGCTAACAATAACCCCTAACCCCTAACCCTAATTCTAACACTAACCTAACACTAACACTAACCATAAACTTATCACTAACATCCAACCGCTAACCTAACCCTAACACTAACCATAAACTTACCACTAACACCTAACCCCTAAACCTAAACATAACCCTAGCACTAACCCTAACGCTAATCCCTAAATCAGCCCTAACCCTAAAACTAACACTATCCCTAATCATATACCTAGCCCTAACCGTAACCCTAACCCTAATCCTAACCCTAAACCTAACCTTAACCATAACCCTAACCCTAATCACTAACACTAAAACTAACTCTAACCCTAACCCTAACCCTATCCTTAACCCTAAACCTAACTGTAACCCTATCTGTAACCCTAATCCTAACAATAAACCTAACCCTAACCCTAAACCTATCCCTAACCCTAATCCTAATACTGAGCCTAACACTAACGCTATCCATAACTCTAAACCAAATCCCTAACCCTCACCAGAACACTAACCCTAATCCGTATCCCTAACATTAAGCCTCACCATAACCCTAACCATAACCATAAAACTAGCCCCTAAACCTAACCCTAACCCTAAACCTAAACCTATCCCTAACACTAACACTAACTGTAACACTTAATGTAACCCTCACCTTAAACGTAACCCTAACCATAAACCTAAACATATCCTTAACACATAACCCCTACGCCTAACCCAAATGCTAACACTAATCCTAACCGTAATCCTAACCATAACCATAACCATAACACTAACCATATCCAGAATTCCTAACACTAAAACTAACCCTTACACTAACCCTAACCGTAACCCTAAACATAACCCTAAACCTAACCGTAACCCTCAACATAACTCTAACCATATCCTTAACACTTAACACCTAACCCTAACCCAAACCCTAACCCTAACCCTAACCCTAACTCCAAAAATAATCGTAACTGGAAATCTAACAGTAATCTGAAGCCTCAACCTGAGCCTAGCCCTAACACCTAAACCCTAAGCCTAACCCTAACCTAACCATAACACTAACCGTAATCCAAACCCTAAAACTACCACTAACCCAAACCTCTAAACCTAACCCTAACCATAACCCTAACAATAACCTTACCCCTAAACTCTACCCCTACCCCTAACCCTAACCCTAACTCTAACCCCTAACCCTAATCATAACCCTAACCCGAAAGCTAAGCGTAAACGTAATCCTAATGCTAATCTTAACCCTAACCCTAACACTAAACCAACCCTAAGCCTAACACTAACCGTAAACTAACCCTAAAACTAACACTAACCCTAATCCCTAACCCTTATGATAAGCGTAACCGGAACCCTAACCCTAATAGCTAACCCTAACCCTAACCCTAAAACTAACACTAATCCCTACCCTAAACCTAACCCTAACCCTAAACCTAACACTAACCGTAACCTTAACCGTAACATTAACCCTAACTGTAACCCTAACCCTATTCGTCACCCTAACCTCTAACCATTATCCTAAACCTTCCCCTATCCCTAAACCTACCCTAAAAGTAACCCTACCTCCAACTCTAATACTAAAGCTAACTTCTAACACTAACCCTAACACTAACACTAACCCTAACCCTAACACTATCCCTAACTGTAATCCTAGCCCTAACCATAACCCTAACCCTAAAACTAACCATAAGCCTAACCCTAATCCTAACCCTAAATGTAACCCTAAACATAACCTTAACTCTAACCCCTAATCCAAACCTTAACCTTAACACTTACCCATAACCCTAAACCTAACACTATCCTTAACCGTAAACCTAAACCTAACCCTATCCGTAAGCCTAACAATAAAAATAAACCAACCCTAACACTAAACCTATCCCTAACCCTAATCCTAATGCTGAGCCTAACACTAACACTATCCGTAAACCTAACCCAAATCCCTCACACTAAACCTAACCCTAACCATAACCAAAACACTAACCCTAATCCAAAACTTAAGCCTTACCATAACCGTAACCCTAACGGTAAACCCAGCCTCTAACACTAACCCTAACACTAACACTAACCCTATCCCTAATCCCTAACCCTAACCCTAACACTAACACTAAGCCTAACTGTAAGCCTTAATGTAACCATAACCCTAACCGTAACACTAAACATAAACCTAAACATATCCTTAACACCTAACCCTTAACCCTAACCCAAATGCTAACACTAACACTAACCTTAATCCTAACCTTAACCCTAACCCAAACTCTAAACCTAATCGTAAGCCGAACCCTTATCATAATATGAAGCCTAACAATGAACCTATCCCTAACCCCTACACCTAAATTTAACCCTAAACCTAACGGTAACACTAACCCTAACCCTAACCCGAACCTCTAAAAGTTAACCCTAACCCTAAACCTAACCCTATCCCTAAACCTAACCATAAACTTAAGCCTAACTCTAACACTATCACTATCCCTAAAACTAAGTCTAACCCTAACCCTAAACCTAACCAAAACTGTAACACTAGCCGTAAATCTAACCCTAACCCTAAACATAAGCCAAACCCTAACCCTCACCCTAAGCCTAAACCTAACACTAACCCTAACCATAAACCTGAACCGAATACTAAACCTAAATCTAACCCTTAACTAAATCATAACCATAACTCTAACCATAACCCGTAGCCTAACCTTAACCCTATCCCTATTATATAAGCCCTAAACAGAACAATAAACCTAACTCTAACCCTAAGCCTAGTCCTAAACCTAACTCTAAATTTAACCCTAACCCTAACCATAAAAGCCTAACCCTAACCCAAACCCTACCCTAACCCTAGCCCTAACCCTAACAGTAACCTAACCCTAACCCTAATTCTAACCCTAACACTAAATAAACCATAACGCTAAGCCTAAACTTAAACCTAACCATAACGCTAAACCTAACCCAAACCCCTAACCCCTAACCCTAAAACTAACCCTAAACTTATCCCTAACACCTAACCCATAACCCTAAACCTAAACCTAACCCAAACCCTAACCCTAATCACTAACCCTAACCCTATCACTCACTCTAACACTATCCCTAATCCCTAACCCTAAACCTAACCCTAACCCGAACCTAAATCCTGAAACCCTAAGCCTAAACCTAAACCAAACCCTAACCCAAAGACTTACCCTACCTCTAAACCTAACCCTAACCATAAAACTAACCGTAACTCTAACACTATCCTTCTAACACTAACCCTAACACTAATTCTCACCCTAACCATAATCCTAAACCTAACATTAACCCTAACCCTAACCTTAACTGTAACCCTAATCCTAACCCCTACACTAACACTAACCCTATCCCTAACCCCTAAACCTAACCCTAACCCTAACCCTAACACTAAACCTAATTGTAACCCAAACCCTAATCATCATCCGAAGCTTAACCCAGTCCATATCCCTAACACCTAACCCATAATCCAAACCTTAACCTACCCCTACCCCTATCCCTAACCATAACCCCAAACCTAACAACAACCCTAACACTAAGATCTAACCCTAACCCTAAGCCTAACATTAAAACTAACCCTAACCCTTTAACCCAAAACCTAACACTAACCCTAACAGTTATCCCTAAACTGAAACCTAACCTTAAGCCTAACCATAAACCTAACAATAAACACTAACCCTAACCCCTACACTAATAACTAATCCTAACCCTAAACCTAAACATAAACTTAACTCTAACCCTAAACTTAACCTATAAAGCTAACCGTAAACCTAACCTTAAATATAAACCTAAACCTTACCATAACCCTAACACAAAACATAACCCTAAACACTAACCATAACACTAAACCTAAACCCAACACTAAACTTAACCCTAGCCATAACCCTAACCCTATGAGTAACGCCAAACCCCTAACCCTAACCCTATAACTATCACTAACCCTAATCCTAACCCTAACCCTAACTCTAACCCTAACCCTAAACGTAATCCTAACCCTATTCCTAACCTTAAACGTAATGCTAAACCTAAACGTGACCCTAATCCTAACACTAAAACTAGCCCTAACACTATTCCTAAACCCATCCCTAGCCCTAAAACTAACCCTAAACCTAACCCTAACCCTAACCCTAAAACTAACCATAATCCCTAACCCTAACCATAAACCTAAACCTAACACTAACAGCAACACTATCCCTAATTCCTAACCCTAACACTAACACTAACACTAAACCATAAACACCAAGCCTAACCCAAACCCTAATTCTAACCCTAGACCTAAACCTTAGCCAAATTTACCATAAACATAAAATTCCTTAATCCCTAAACCTAAACCTAACCCTAACACTGACCTTAAGCGTAATCCTAAACATAACCCTAACCCTAACAATAACCCTAACAAAAACTTCTAACCCTAACACTAACCCTAACCCTAACTCTAACACTAAAACTAAAGTTAACCCTAACCCTAACCCTATCCCAATCCCTAACACCAAACCTCTAACCCTAAACCTATACCTAACACTAAACTTAATCCTAACCGTAGACCTAACCGTAACCCCAAATGTAACCCTAACACTAAACCTAACCCTAACCCTATCAATAACCCTAAACATAACCCTAGACCTAATCATAACATTAACCTAACCATAACCCTAACCCTAACACTATCCCTAAGCTAATCCCTAGCCCTAAACCTAACACTAACCCTGAAACTAACACTAACCTAACCCTAACCCTAATCATTAACCTAAACCTAACACTAACCCTATCCCTAATCCCTAACACTAAATCTAACCCTAACACTAAACATAACCCCTAACCCTAACCCAAAGCCTAAACCAAACCATAAACCTAACCCTAACTGTAACCCTAACCCTCTATCACTAACCCTAACCCTAACCCAAACCCTAATCCTAACCCTAACCCTAAACATAACCCTAAGCCTAACCATTACAAGTACCCTAACCCTATCCCGAATTCCTAACCCTAAACATAACCCTAAGACTGACCCTAACCGTAATCCTAAATGTAACCCTAACCTTAACCGTAACACTAACACTAACACTAACCCTATAATTAACACCAAATCTCTAACCCTAACCCTAACCCTAACCCTAACCCTAAACGTAACCCTAAATGTAATAGTAACCCTAAACCTATCCACAATCTGAAGCCTAACCCTGGAACAATCCCTAACATGTAACCCCTAAACCTAACCCTAACCTACCCCTAACCCTAACAGTAACCCTAACCCTAACACTAACACTAACTTCTAACCCTAACCCTAACCCTAACCCTAATCCTAACCCTAACCCTAACCCTAACCCTAACAGTATCGTTAACACCTAACCTCTAAACCTAACCCTAACCTAAACATAACCTAACTCTAACACTGTCTGTAACCCTAACCCTAATCCTAACATTAACACTAACACTAACATCTAACCCTAACCATAAAAATAAACATAAATTTAACACTAACCCTAACCCTAAACTCTAAACCTAACCTTAACCCTAAAACTAATCTCTAACTCTAACTTTTAACCCTATCCCAAACACTCACCCTTACACTAACTGTAACCCTATCCTCTAAACCTAATATTAAAATAAACCCTAATATTAACCCTAAACTCTAACCCTAACTCTAACCCTAACCCATAACCCTAACACTAAAAATAACACTAAACCTAACCCTAACCCCTAACCCTAATGATAACCCTAACCGTAACCCTAACATTAAACCTAACATTCACCCTAACCCTAACACCTACCCTCTAAACCTAAAACTAACCCTAAACCTAACTCTAAACCTAACCTTATCCTTAACACCTAAAACCTAAACCTAAACTAACACTAACCCTAACCCTAAGCCTAAACCTAAACCTAAAGCTATTCTACATCTAACCCTAACCTTCTAGCCTAAACCTAACCATAATCCGAACCTTAACACCAACTCTAAAGTTAACCCTAACCCTAAAACCTAACGCTAACGATAAACCTAACCCTGAAATCTAACCCTAACCCTAAACCAATCCCTAAACCTAAACCTAACACTAATCCTATCCCTAACCCTAACCCTAACAATGAACCTAACCCAAACCCTAAATCTATCCCTAACCCTAATCCTAATACTGAGCCTAACATTAACCCTATCACTAACCCTAAACCTAACCCCTAACCTTAACCCTAACCCTAACTCTAACCCTAAACCTAACCCTAACCCTAATGCTAACACAAACCCTAACCCTAAACCTAACCCTAACCCAATGCTTAAACCTAACCCTAAACCTAACCCTAAACCAAACCCTATACTAGTGCCTAAACCTAACCCTAAAACAAACCCTATCACTAACCCTAAACTTAAGCCTAAACGTAACCCTATAACTAACCGTAGAACTCAGCCTAACCATAACCGTAACCCTAACCTTAAAGAGAAGCCTAACCCTAAGCCTAAAACCTAACCCTAATATTAACCCTAACCCTAACACTGATCATAGTGGCAAGGATAACCCTAACCCTAACCCTGTCCCTAACACCAAAACCTAACACAAAACCTAACCCTAACCCTAACCCATTCCTTAATCCATAATATTAAAACTAACCCTAACACTAACCCTAATTGTAAACTGAAGTCTAACCCTAACCCTATCCTTAACGTAACCCAAAACCTAACCCTAAAACTAAAAATAACCTCTAACCCTAACCCTAACACTTAACCTAAGCCTAAACCTAATCCTAACCCTAAACACTGATAATAACCATAAAACATAACCCTAACCAAAACCCTAACACTAAACCTAACCCTCACCACTAATGACAACATCTAACCCTAACCCTAACCCTAACCCTAACGAAAAAACTAAACCTAACCTTAACCCCAACCAAAACACTAATGCTATCCCTAACACCTAACACTTAACCCTAAACCTAACTCTAACCCTAACCGGAAACCGAAGTATAACCCTAACCCTATACCTAAACCTAACCCTAACACTAACCCTAAAATGAACCTCTAATCCTAACCCTAACCCCTACCCTAAGCCTAAAACTAACCCTAACCCTAAACACTGAATCTAACCATAAAAGCCTAACCCTAAACAAAACCCTAAACCTAACCCTAACCCCTAACCCCAACGTCTAACCATAACCCTAAACCTAATGATAACAATAACACTAACCCTAACCCAAACCCTAACCTTGTCTTACCCTAACCCTAAACCTAACACGATCCTGAACCCTAAACCTAACTCTAACTCTAACTCTAATCCCTAAACCTAACTCTAACTCTAACCCTAACCCTAATCGTTATTCGTAACTCTAAACATAACGCTTACCCTAACGCTAAACCTAAGCCTAAACTAACACCAAAATTAACCCTAACCCAAAACTAACTAAAACTAACCCTAAATTTAACCCTAACTCTAACCCTAACCTCTAACCCTGACCTAACATTAACCCTAACCCTAAATTTAACCCTAATACTCACCTCTAACCCTAACCATAACCCTAACACTAAAACTAACACTAACCCTATAATCCTAAGCCTAAGACTGTCTAAACCTAACCGTAACCTCTAACCCTAAACCTAACCCTAACCCTAAACAGAACCATAACCTCTAACCCTAAACCTATACCTAACCCTAACCATAACCCTAACACTAACACTTACACTAACCTCTAACTCTAACCTAAACCTAACCTCACGATAAACCTAATACAAACCTATACTTAACTCTAAACCTAACCCTAACACTAACCCAAACACTAACCTCTAACCCTAACCCTAAACATAACCTTAACCATAAACTTAAATTTTAACACTAACCCTAACAAATAACCATAACAGTAAACCTAACATTAACCTAAACATAACACTAACTCTAACCCTAACCATAACCCCAACACTAACCTTAACACTAACCCTAACCCTAACACTAAACTCTAAAGGTAAACCTAACCCTAACAATAACCCTAGCCCTAACACTAAACTTACCCTGTAACACTAATCCTAAATTTTAACATATACCTAACTCTATCACTAACCCTAACAATAAACCTAACCCTAACACTAAACCTATGCTCTAACCCTAATCCTAACTCTTACCCTATCCCTAACCCTAACGCTAAACCTAAACATAAACATAAACCTAACCCTAACCCTAACACTAATCATAAACACTAACCCTAACCTTAACCCTAACACTAACCCTAACTCTAAACTTAACCCTAACACTAAAACTCTAACACTAACACTAACCTCAACCCTAATCCTAAACCTAAACCTAACTCTAATCCTAACACTAAGACTAAAAGTAACCCTAACACTAACACTAAACTGTAACCCCAACGCTAACCCTAAACCTAAACTTAAACCTAAACATAACCCTAACCTGAACTTCTAACACCAACCATAACACTAAACCTGAGCATTAACCTTAACCCTAACAGTAACCCTAACCTCTAAGCCTAACCCTAACCCTAACCCTAAACCTAACCTAAACACTAAACCTAACCTAACACTAGCATCTAACCAGAAGTCTAACCCTAACCCTACCCTAACACTAACACTAAACATAAACTCAAATGTAACTCTAATACGAACACTAACCTAACCCTAAACCTAACCCTAACACTAACACTAACCCCTAAGCATTACCCTAACCCTAACCATAGCCCTAAACCTTACCTCTAATCCTAACCTTAACGCTAAGCCCTCAACCCAACCATAACCCTAACCCTAAGCATTAATCCTAACACTAAAACGAACACTAACCCTAAAGTCTAACCCTAACCCTAACCCTAAGCCTAACCCTAATCCTATAAACCTAAGCCTAAGTCTAATCCTAACCCTAACCATAACCCTAACCCTAACCCTAAGCCCTAACCCTAACCCTAACACTAAAACTAACCCTAACCCTAAACTCTAACCCTAACCCTAACCCTAAGCCTAACCCTAATCCTATAAACCTAAGCCTAAGCCTAACCCTAACCCTAAACGTAACCCTAACCATATCCATAACCTCTAATCCAAACCCTAACATTAACCCTAACCCTAACACTAAACTCGAACTCAAACACTAAACCTAATCCTAAGCCTAAACCAAACCCAAACCTAAACCAAACCCTACACCTAACCCTAACCCTAGTGGTAACCCTATAATCTTAAGCATAAATCTAAACATAAACCTAAAACTAACCCTAACCCTAAACCTAACGCTAACTCTTACCTTAGCCATAAGTCTAACATCTAACCCTAACACTAATCCAAACCCGAACACTAACCATACCGCTAACCCTAAACCTAAACCTAACCTCTTACCTTAAACCTATCCCTAACCAAAAAAGTAACACTAACACTAACACTAAACCCTAACCATTACCCTAACCATAACCCTCACCATAACCCTAACTCTAATCCTAAACTCTAACCCTCACCGAACACTAACCCTAACTGTAAACAAAACATTAACCTCTAACCCTAACTCTAACCCTAACAGTAAACCTAAGCCTAACCCTATATTCCTAAGCCTAAGACCAAGCCTAAGCCTAACACTAAACCTAACCCTAACCCAAACCCTAACCCTAACCATAACCATAACCACTAACCCTAAACCTAACCCTAACCTAACCCTAATCCTAACCCTTACACTAACCTCCAACTCTAATCCTATACCTAACCCTAACTCTAAACCTAACCCAAACCTAAGCCTAACTCAAAACCTAACCCTAACCCTAAACCTAACACTAAACCTAACCCAAAATTTAACTCTGTATCCTAACCCTAACCTTAAATCTAACTCTAACCCTATTCGTAATCCATAACCTTAGCCCTAACCATAAGCCTAACCTTTAACCCTAAGACTAATCCGAACCCAAACACTAAACATCACCATAACCATAACCCTAACCCTATCTTCTAACGCAAAAACTAACCCTAACCCTAACACTGTAACCCTAACACTAACCCTTACAATAACCCTAAACCCTAACGCCAAAACCTAATCTTAACCCTAACATTAACCCTAAAACTAACCCTAACCCAAATCCTAACACTAATCCTAACCCTAACCCTAACTCTAACCCTAACCCTAAAACTATCCCTAACCCTAAAACTATCCCTAACCCTAACCTAACCCTAAACTCACCCTAACACTAACCCTAAAACAAGCCAAACTTCTAACCCTCAGCGTAACCCTAACCCTAAACCTCAAACTAAACCTAACCCTTAACATAACCCTAAAGCTAACTTCTAAACTTAACCCTAACCCTAAACCTAAGCTTCAACCCTAAACCTAACATTAACACTAACACTAAACACTAACCCTATCCCTAACACTCTCCCTAATGCTAACCCTAACCTTACCAGTAGCCATAACACTAAACCTAACCCTAAACCTAAAAATAAACCTAACTCTAACCGTAACACTAACCCCAACACTAATCTTAACACTAAGCCTAACCCTAAACTCTAACCCTAACCGTAACTCTAACATTAAACTCTTACCGTAACCCTAACCCTAACCCTAAACCTAACCCTAACCCACAATTCTAATCCTAACCTTAACCCTAAACCTGAGCATTAACCTTAGCCCTAACCCTAACTCTAACCTCTAAGCCTAACCCTAACCCTAACCCTAATGCTAAGCTTAACCCTAAGCCTAACTCTAACATTGAACCATAACCCTAACTATAAAACTACCCTAACACTAACACTAACCCTAAACACAAATTTAACTTTAACGTTAACCCTAACCCTAACCATAAGACTAACACTAACCCCAACCATTACCCTAACCCTAAATGTAACCCTAACCTTAACCCCTAAACCTAACCCTAACGCTAAGCCCTAAACCAAACCCCAACCCTAAAATAACCCTAAACCTAAGCCTAACCCTAATACTATAATCCTAAGCCTAAGCCTAATCTAACCCTAACCATAACCCTAAACGTAACCCTAAACATAAGCTCTAACCCTAACACTAACCTTAACCGTAACCCTAACTTTATAACATAACCCTAACCTTAATGCTGTAATCCTATCCTCACCCTAACCCTAAGCCTAAACATAACCCAAACCCTGAACTAGAACCGTAACCCTAACCCAAACCCTAACACTAACAAGAATTTCAAACCCTAACACTAGACCTAACCTTAAACCTAAACTTAACTTTTAACAACAACACTAACTTTAAACCTAACCCTAACCAGTAAGTATAACACTAACCCTAACCATAAACCTAACAATAACCCTAACTCTAGCCCTAACCTAACCACAACACTAAAGTTAACTCTAACCCTAACCCTAACACTAAACTCTAACCCTAACAATAAACCTAACCCTAACACTAAACATACCCTGTAACCCTAATCCCAAATCTTACCCTATCCCTAACTCTAACCCTAACCCTACAAATAACCCTAACCCTAACCCTAAACCTAAATCTACCCTATCCCTAACCCTAACCCAAACCCTAACCCTAAAGCCTAACCCTAACCCTAAAGCCTAACCCTAACCCAAACACTAACCCTAACCCTAAGCCTAATCCATAACCCTAACCCTAACCATAAGCCTAACAACTAATCCTAACACTAATCAGAACCCGAACACTAACCATAACGCGAACCCTAAACCTAATCCTAACCTCTTACCCTAAACCTATCCCTAACACTAAACCTAATACTAGCACTAACCTGTAACCATTACCTTAAACCTAACCCTAAACATAACCTTAACACTAACCCTACCCTCTAACCCTAACACTAACTGTAACCCAAAATTAACCTCTAACCCAAACCCTAACCTTAACCCTAAACTTAACACTAACCCTATAATCCTAAACCTAAGCGTAACCCTAACACTAACCGAACCCTAACCCTAACACTAACCATAACCCAAACTTAACCTCTCACCCAAACCCTAACATTAACCCTAAACTTAACCCTAACCCTATAATCCTAAGCCTAAACCTAAGCTTAAGCCTAAACCTAACCTTAACCTAACCCTAACGCTAACCATAACCTGTAACCCCAAACCTAACCCTAACCCAAACCCCAATCCAAAACTTACACTAACCTCTAACACTAACCCTATACCTAACCCTAACCCTAAACCTAACCCAAACCTAAGCCTAACTTAAAACCTAATACTAATGCTAAACCTAACCCTAAACCTACCACTAACACAAAACCTAACCCTATATCCTAACCCTAAAACTAACCCTAACCCTAATCTATAATCGTAACCCTAACCATAAGCCTAACCTCTAACCCTAACACTAATCCGAACCCAAACACTAACCATAATGATAACGCTAACCCTAACCCTAACCTCTAACCCTAAACTTAATCCTAACACTCTAATCCTAAGCCTAAACCTAACCCTAATAATAACCCTAACCCTAACTCCTAATGCCAAACCCTAATATTAACCTTAACAGTAGTCCTAAAACTAAACCAAACCCTAAGCCAAACCTAAACCTAATCCTAAAACTAACCCTAACTCTAAACCTAACCCTAACACTAACAACTAACCCTAAACTTAATTAGAACCCTAACCCTAAACCTAACCTTAACCCTATTCTTAAGCATAACCCTGATCCTAACCCTAACACTAACCTATAACCCTAACCCTAACACTAACAATACCACTAAACTTAACTTCTAACCGTATCCCTAAACCTAACCCTAAACCTCAATCTAACCCTAACCCTAACCCTAACGACAAACCCTAATCATAACTCTAACCCTAACCCTAAGCCCTAACCCTAACAGTAACACTACCCCTAAGCCTAACCTCTAAGCCTAACCCTAAATCTAACCCTAAATCTAAGCCTAACACTAATCCTATAAACCTAAACCTAACCCTAATCCTAACCCTCACCATAACCCTAACCCTAACGAAAATGCTAATCCCAACCTCTAAACCTTACCCTAACCCTACGCTTAATCCTAAACCTAAACCTAACCCTAAACCTAACCCTAACCATAGCCCTAGGCCTAACCATAAACCCTAAACCTAACCATAACTCTAAACCTAACACTAACCCTACACCTAACCCTAACACATACCTCTAACCGTAAACCTAAGGCTAACCCTAACGCTAACACTAACCCTAACCTTTACTGTAACACTAACACTAACACTAACCCTAAACTCTAACCCTAACCCTAACCATAATCCTAACCCTAACCATAAGCCTAAACTCTAAACCTAACCCTAATCCGAACCCGAAGAATAACCATAAACCTAACCCTAAACCTAACCATAAACTCTAACACTAACACTAACCCTATCCCTATCACTAACACTCTAACCCTAATCATAGCCTTAACACTTACCCTATTCTGAACATCTAATGCCAAACCCTAATCCTAATCTTAACCCTAAACCTAACACTAACCCTAACCCTAACCCCGATACGAACCCTAACCCGAAACCTAACGCTAACTCTAACCCTAACCCTAACCCTAAAACTAATCTTGACACTAACCTCTAACCCTAACCTTAATCCTAAACTTAACCCTAAACCTAAACCTAACCCAACTCTAACACTAACCCTAACACTAACACTAACATCTAACCGAAACCCTAACCCTAACTCTAAACCTAACGTAACCCTAACACCAACCATAACCCTAACACTCACACTACCATCTAACCCTAACCCTCACCCTTCCCCTAATCCTCACCTTAACACTAAACCTTACTTGTAACCCTAAACCCGACCCTTACCTTAAACCTTAACCTAACCCTAACACTAACCCTAATGCCAAAACCTAATCCTAAACCTAACCGTAAGCGTATCCCTAACACTAACTCTAACCCTAACCCTCACTTCAAACCCTAACGCTAACCCTAACCCTAAACCTTAACTTTACCTTATAGCTAACTTCTAACCCTAAACCTAACCCTAAACCTAAGCTTCAACCCAAAGGCTAACCCTAATGTAAGCCTCTAAGCCTAACCCTATCTCTAACCCTAACCATAACCCTAACTCCAAATCTAACGCTAACTTCTAACCATAATCCTAACCCTAAACCTAAAGCTAACACTAACCCTAACGCTAACCCACACTATACATCGAACAGTAAACCTAACCCTAACCCAAATCTAAACCAAACCCTAACCTCAAACCCTAATGTTAACACTAACCTTAACCCTAACACTTAAACCTAAGTCTAATCCAAACACTCTCCCTAACCCTAACCCTATCCCTAAACCTAACCCTAACCCTAATACCTAACTCTAATCATAAGCCTAAACCTATCCCTAACCAGAACACTAACCCTAACCCTTACCCTAACCCTAAACATTAAACCTACCCCGAAACATAAACATAACCATAAGCCTAACCTCCAACCCTAAACTTAATCCGAACCCAAACCTAACCAAAACCCTAACCCTAAACCTAAACATAACCTCTAAACCTAACCCTAACCCTTACCCTAACCCTCTAACCCTAACCCTAACCCTAATCCTAAACCCTATGGCCAAACCATAATCCTAAACCTAACCCTAATCCATACCACTAAACCTAACCCTAAACCTAAAACTAACCCTCTACCTAACCCCAATCCTAACCCTAAACCAAATCCTAAACCTGTCTAACCATAACCCTTAAACCTAAACCTAACCTTAACCATAAAACATCCCTATAAAAATAAGCTTTATCCTAAACCTAACCCTAACCCTATCCATAACCATAACACTAACCCTAACTATAAACCCTACAACTAAACCTAACACTAAACAAAAAACTAACCCTACCCCTAACCCTAATCCATACCACTAACCCTAACCCTAAAACTGAAACTAACTCTAACACTAACACCTATCCTAACCCTAACACTAAATATAACCCTAACACCTAAACCTTACCCCAACCCCAACCCTAACACTAACACTAATCCCAACCCTCACCCTCATTCTAAACCCATCTTCTAACCCTAATCCTAACCCTTATCCGATCCCTAAACCTAAAACTAAATCTAAAACTAACCCTAAACCTAACTCTAAACCTAAACCTAAAACTAACAATAACGGTAAACCTAAACCCTAACACTAACCGTAACACTATCCATAACACTAACCTTAACTCTAAACCTAACACTAACACGAATCCTAACACTAAACTCGAACCGTAATCCTAATCCTAACCCAAAACTTAAACCTATCCCAAACCCGAACTTCTAACCCTAATACTAACCTAAACCCTAACCCTAACCATAACCCTAAGCCTAACCTGTAACCGTAACATTAATCCAAACGCGAACCATAACCATAACCCTAACCCTAACCCTAACCCTAACCCTAACCCTAACCTCTAACCCTAACCCAAAACCTAATCCTAACACTCTGATCCTAAACCTAAGCCTAAGCCTAAGCTTAACCCTAACCCAAACCCTAACACTAACCCCAGTCATAAACCTAACCCTAACCTTAACCCTGTCAAACCCTAACGCTAAACCTAACACTAACCCTAAGCCTAACACTAACCTCTAACCCTAAAATTAATTATAACCGTAACCTAACACTAACCCTAACCCTGAACCTAAACCTAACGCCAAACCTAACTTCTAACACTAACCATAAACCTAAACCTAAAACTAACCCTAACCCTAACACTAACACTAACCTCTAATCCTAACCTTAATTATAACCCTAAACCTAACCCTAACCCTGACCCTAAACCAAAGCCTAACCCTAACCCTCACACTAACTAACCCCTATTCGAACCCTAACCCTGTCTAACACTAACCGTAATCCTACCGCTTACACTAACATCTAACCCTAAACTTAATTATAACGCCAAACCTAAAGCAAACCCTAATCCTATCCCTAACACTAACACTAACATCTAAACATAATCCTAACGCAAACCCTAACCCTAACATTAAATTTAACTTCTAACCCTAACCCTAAGTCTAACCCTAAACCTCAACCTAACCCTAACACTAACCCTAATGACAAACTGTAATCCTAACCCTAACCCTAACCCTAGCACTAACCCTAACATAACCTAACTCTAACCGTAACCCTCACACTAACCATATCCCTATATCCTAACACTGAACACTAATCCTAACACTAACCCTAACCGTAACATAATCGTAACCCTAACCCTAACCGTAATCTGAATACTAACCATAACCCTATCTCTAACATCTAACCTCTAAACATAGCCTAACCCTAACTCTAACCCTGACCCTAATCATAACACTAAAACTAAACCTAACCCAAAACTAACCCTAACCCTAACCCAAACCCTAATCCTAACACTCTAACCCTAAACCTTACCCTCAGCCTAAGCCTAAACCTAACCCTAACAGTAAACCTAAGCCTAACCCCAATCGTAAACCTAACCCTAACCTTAACCCTGTCAAACCCTAACACTAACCCTAACACTAACCCTAAGCCTAACACTAAACTCTAACCCTAAACTTAATTAGGGCCGTAAACCTAACACTAACACTAACCCTAACCCTAAACCTAAACCTAACACCAAACCTAACTTCTAACACTAACCATAAACCTAAACCTAAACCTAACCCTAACCCTAACACTAACACTAACACTAACCTCTAACCCTAACCTTGATTATAACCTTAAACTTAACCGAAACACTGACACTAAACCAAAGCCTAACCCTTACCCTCACACTAACTAACCCCTATTCTAACTCTAACCCTGTCTAACCCTAACCCTAATCCTACCGCTTACACTAACATCTAAACCTAACCTTAATAATAACCCCAAACCTAAAGCAAACCCTAACCCTAACACTAACATCTAAACCTAATCCTAACCCAAAGCCTAATCCTAAAATTAAATTTAACTTCTAACCCTAACCCTAAGCCTAACCATAAACCTCAACCTAACCCTAAACCTAACCCTAACAAGAAAACCTAATCCTAACCCTAACCCTACCCCTAACCTAACCTAACACTAATCGTAACCCTCACTAACCATATCCCTATAACCTAACAACGAACCCTAATCCTAACACTAATCCTAACCCTAACCTAATCGTAACCCTAACCATAATCCAGAGCCTAACTATAACCCTAACCCTAACCCCAATCCTAACATAACACTAATCCTAACCTTAACACCTAAACTTTACCCTAACACTAACCCTACCCTAACCCTAACACTAACCCTAAATCTAAGCCTAACCCGAACCCAAAACCTAACCCTAACCCTTACCCTAAAACTAACCCTAAACCAAACCTGAAGAATAACAGTAACCCTCACCCTAAACCTATCTTCTAACCCTAATCCTAACACTTATCCTATCCCTAAACCTTAGCTTAACCCTAAAACTAATCCTAAACCTAACCCTACACCTAAACCTAAACTTAACCATAACCATAACACTAAACTCTAAACCTAACCCTAACACTATCCGTAACCCTAAAGTTAACCATAAACCTAACTCTAACACTAAACGTAATACTAACCCTAACACTAAACTCAGATCGTAACCCTAATCCTAATCCTAACCCGAACTTCTAACCATAAACCTAAACCTAACCATAACCATAACCAAAAGCCTAACCTGTAACCCTAATATTAATCTGAACACAAAGCCAAACCCTAACCATAACACTAACCCTAACCCTAACTTCTAACCCTAACCCAAACCATAACCCTAACACTCAAAGCCTAAACCTAACCCTAACCCTAAATCTAACCCTAACCCTAATGCTAACACTAACCTCTAACCTTAACCTTAATTATAACCCTAAACCTAAACCTAACACTAATCCTAAGCTTACCCCTAACCCTAACCCCAAACTTAACTTTGAACCCTAACACTAACGCTAAACCTAACAATAACACTAACACTAACCCCTAACCATTACCCCAACCCAGTCCATAACCCTAACCATAACCCCTAACACTAACCCGAATGCTAAGCCCTAAAATTAACCATAAACCTAATGCTAACCCTAAGCCCTACCCTAACACTAACCCTAATCCTACCCTAAACTCTATGTTAACCCTAGCCCTAACCCTAAGTCTAAGCCTAACCTTAATCCTATAATCCAAAGCCTAACCCTAACCCTAAACCTAACCACAACCCTAACCCTAACCCTAAAACTTACCACAACCCTAACCCTAATCCAGCCATAACCTCTAAACATAAACCTACCACTAACACTAACCATGACCCTAACCTCTAACCCTAACTGTAACCTTAACTCTAACCCTAAACCTAACTGTAACCCTAACCTCTAACCCTAAACCTAACCCTAAACCTAACCCTAACCCTAACCCAAAGCCTAACCCTATCCCTAGCCCTAACTCTCTAACCCTAATTCAAACCCTAACCCTAACACTAACCATAACCATAACCATAAGCCTAACCCCTAACACTAACACTAAGGCCTAAAACTAACACTAACCCTAACCCTAAGCCCTAACACTAACACTAACACTAACACTAACACTAACCTCTAACCCCATCCCTAAACCTAACACTAACCCTAACCCTAACCCTAAGCCCTAACACTAACACTAACACTAACACTAACACTAACCTCTAACCCCATCCCTAAACCTAACACTAACCCTAACCCTAATCCTAACCTAATCATAACGTTGACCCGAACCATAATCCGAAGCCTAAATGTAACTCTATCTCTAACACCTAACCTTTAAACCTAAACCTAAACCTAACCCTAAGACTAACCCTAACCCTAACCCTAAGCTTGACACTAACGCTAAACCTAAACCTAAACATAATTCTAACCCTAACCCTAACTTTACCACTAACCTTAATTCTATCCCCTACCCTATACATACCCCTACCCATAACCGTAATGCTAAACATAACCCTAAAGCTAAACATAACCCTAAACCCTAACCCTAATACTAACACTATCCCTAACCCTAACCCTAACCCTAACCCTAACCCTAACACTAACCCTAACCCTAAAGCTAACACTAACCCTAACACAAACATAACTTCTAACCCTCACACTAAATCTAACCCTAAATCTCAACTTAACCCTAAACCTAACCATAACCCTATAGCTAATTTCTAAAACTAACCTTAACCCTAAACCTAAGCTTTAACCCAAACGCTAAAACTAATGCTAAACTCTATGCCTAACCCTAACCCTAACAATAACCATAACCCTAACTCTAAATCTAACGCTAACTTCTAAAAATAACCATAACCCTAACACTAACACTAATTCTAACGGTAACTCTGACTCTAAAATCAAACCGAAACCCTAACCCAAACCCTAACCCTAACCTAACCCTAATTTCTAACCCTAATGCTAACCCTAGCCCTAACCCTAACACTTAACCCTAACTCAAAACCTAAAATTATCTCTAACCCTAACCCTATCCCTAATTGCAACCATAACCCTAAACTTAACCCTAATCCTAATCCTAATACCTAACCTTAATCCTAACACTAACCTTAAACCTAACCCTAACACATAGCTCTATTACTAAACCTAACCCTAACCCTAAACCTAAACCTAACAATAATCCTATAATCATAAGCTTAACCACAACACTAACCATAACCATAACCCTAAACCTAACCATAACCATAACCTGTAAAACTAAACATAAACCTAACCCTAACCGTAAACTCTAAGCCTAACTCAAACACTAACCCTAAAGCTAACCCAACCCTAACACTAAATCTAACGCTAACCTCTAACCATCACCCTATCGTTAGCCCTAACCCTAAGCCTAACAGTAACCCTAACCCTAAACCTAACCATAACCCTAACACTAACCCTAACACTAACCCCTAACCGTAACACTAACCTAACTCTAACCCTAAACCTAAATAAAACCCTAAGCCCTAAACCTAACCCTAACCCTAACACTAATCCTAACCCTAACCCTAACTCTAACCATAACATCTAACCATAAACTTAAACCTACCACTAACCCTAACACTAACCCTCTAAGCCTAACCCTAACTCTAGCCCTAAACCTAACCCTAACCTAACCTTAATCCTAAAACCTAACACCAAACCCTAAGCCTGAACTTAAGCCTAAACCTAACATTAACTCTAACCCTAACACCAATCCTAACCTTAACCCTAATCCAAAACTTGTCTAACCCGAACCCTAACCTTAACCCTAACCCTAAAACTAACCTCTAAGCATACACTTAATCCAAAACTTAACCCTAAACCTAACCCTCACCCTAACACCAACCCTAACCTGACCCTAACCATAACACTAAACCTAACCTTAACCCTAAAAGTAACTCTAACCCTAACCCTAACCCTAACACAAACCTTAATCCTAACCCTTACCATATACCTAACCCTAACCCTAAACCTAACCCTAAACCTAACCGTAAACATAAAACCTAACCCTAAATCTAACACTATCCCTAATCCTAAACCTAACCCTAACACAAACATAACTTCTAATCCTCACACTAAATTTAACCCTAAATCTCAACTTAACGCTAAACCTAACCATAACCCTATAGCTAACTTCTAACAATAATGCTAACACTAATCCTAAGTTTCAACCCAAACGCTAACCCTAATGCTAACTTCTAATCCTAACCCTAAACATAAGCCTAACTCTAAAACAAACGATAACTTCTAACAATAATCCTAACCCTAACCCTAAGCCTAACACTAACACTAACGCTAATCCTAACCCTAACCCACCGTAAACTCAATCTCTAACCCAAACCTAACACTAACCTCTAACCATAACCTTAACCCTAACCCTAAACCTAACAATAAACTCTAATGGTAACAATAACCATAACCCTAAACCTAACCCTAAAATCTAAGCCTAACCCTAACTCTAACCCTAACCTTAACCCTAACATGAAACCAACTTCTAACCCTAACACTAAACCTAACACTAAATCTAAATCAAACAGTAACCCTAAACCTAACCATAAAACTAACCCTACACCCTAACCCTAACCCTAAACCCTAACCATAAACCTAACCCTAAACCTAACCGTAAACCTAACCCTAAACCTAACTGTAAAGCTAAACCTAACCCTATCCCTAACACCTAACACCTAACACTAACACTAATCCTAACCCTAAAATTAACACTCAACCTAAACCTAACACTACCCTAACCCTAAGCCTAGCACTAAAGCTAATCATAACCCTAACCATAACTGTAATCCGAAGCCTAACCTTAAAACTCTCCCTAACACCTAACCCCTAAACCTAACCCTAACACTAAACCTAACCCTAACCCTAACCGTAACCAGAACCCTAACCCTACCACTAACCCTGACTTCTAATCCTAACCGTAACCCTAACCATAACAATAACCCTCACCCTAAACCTCACATTAATCCCTTACCCTAACCCTAACCCTACACCTTAAATTAAACCTAAGCCTGACTGTAATACCTAACCCTAACACTGACACTACCCCTAACACTGTCGCAAACACCTAAATCCTAACTCTAACCCTAACTCTTAAACTAAAGCTAATCCTAAACCTAACCCTAAACCTAACCGTAACTCTAAGCCTAAACCTAACTGTAACCGTAAACCTAACCTTAACCAGAAGCCTAACCCTAACCCTCTCCCTAACACATAACCCCTAAGGCTAACCCTAAACCCATCCCTAACCCTAACCCTAACCCTAACACTAACACTAAATTCTAATCATAAAACTAACCCTAAATCTAACTGTAAACCTAAACCTAACCCTAACCTTAAACATTAACCCAAATCCTAACCCTAACCCTAACCTTAACACTATCCCTTAACCCTAACCCTAACCCTAAACTTAACACTATCCCTAACCATAAACAAAACCCTAAACGTAACCCTAACACTAACCCTAACCCTAACACTAACCCTAACCCTAATGCTAACCCTATCTCTGACAACAAACACCTAAACTTAACCCTAACCCTAACCCTAAAACAAACACTAACCAGAACCCTAAACCTAATCGTAACCCTAAATGTAACCGTAAACCGAACCCTAACCATAACCCACTTTCTAACACATAACACCTAACCCTAAACCTAAACCTAACCCTAAACCTAACCCTAACCGTAACCATAACCCTACCCTAAACCTCAACCTAACCCTAAATTCTAATCCTTACCCTAACCCCACCCCTAACACTAAACATAACACTAACCATAAACTTTAACACTAAACCTAACCCTAACACTAACATTAACCCTAAACCTAATTCTAACGCTAAACTCTAACCCTAACCCTAAAACTAACCCTAACCCTAACCGTAACTCTAACTCTTAAATTAATATTAATGCCTAAACTTAACCTTAACCCTAACCCTTAAACTAACTCTAAAACTGACCATAATACCTAACCCAAATGCTAACGGGAAAGCTACCATAACCCTATCACTAATGCTAACCCTACACCTAAACCTAACCCTAACCCTTACCTCTAACCATAAGCATAACACTAACCCTAACCTTAAACCTATCCCTAACACTAACCCTAAACCTAACACTAAACCTATCTTCTAACTCTAAAACTAACCCAAACCCTAACCCTAACCCTAACCCTAAAGCTCATCCTAACCCTAACACTAATCATAACCCTAACCCTAACCCTAACACTAAACCGGACCCTAAACGCTAACCCTAACATCTAACCCTAAACCTAACCCTGACACTAACCCTAACACTAAACCTAACCGTAAACATAACACTAACCCTAAACATTGCCCTAACCCTAGCACTAACCCAAACCCTAACACTAACCCTAACCCCAACCCTACCACTAACTCTAACTTCTAATCCTAATCCGAACCCTAACACAAACACTAACCCTAACCTCTAAGCCTAACCAAAAATCTAAACCTAACGCTAAACTCAAAACATAACCCTAAGACTAATCCTAACCCTAACCCTACCCCTAACCCTTACATCTAATCCTAACACTAACCCTAACACTAACCCTAACCTCTAAACTTAACCATAACAAGAAACCTAACACTTAACACTAAACATAAACCTAAGCCTAACCCTAACCCTAAACCTAACCCTAACCCTAATCCTAACCCTGAACCTAAACATATCACTAACCCCTAAACCTAACCCTAAACCTAACACTAAAACTAACACTAAACCTAACCGTAACACCAAACATAACACTAACCCTAACCATAAACCTAACACTAAACCAAAACCCTAACCCTAACCATAACACTAACCCTAACCTTATTCCTTATCCTAACCCTAAACCTAATCATAACACCAATACTAACTGTATCCCGAGGCCTAACCCTAACCCTCTCCGTAACACCTAACCCCTAACTCAAAAGCTAAAAGTTACCCTAACACTAACCTTAACCGTAACCATAACCCTAACGCTTAACCTAACCCTAATGCTAATTTCTACTCCTAACCCTAACCCTACCACTAACAGTAAACTTAACACTAACCCTAAACTTTGACCCTAAACTTAACCCTAACACCAACACTAACCCTAACCTAACTCTAACCCTAAACTCTAACCCTAACCCTAAAATTAACACAGACCCTAACTCTAACCAGAACCCTAATGCTTAAACTAACATTAATCTCTAAGTCTAACCCTAACCCTACATCTTAAAATAACCCTAACACTGACCGTAATACGTAACCCTAACCCTAAACCTAAACCTAACACTTACCTCTAACCATAATCCTAACACTAACCCTAACCCTAAACCTATCCCTAACAATAACCCTAAACCTAACACTAAACCTAAATTCTAACATTAACCCTAACTCTAACACTAACCCTAACAAAACCCTAAACCTAACCAGAAACTTCAACCTAACCCTAACCCTAACCATAACGCTAACCCTAACTTTAACCCTAACCATAAATTCTAATCCTAAACCTAACTTTAAACCTAACCCTAACCCTAAACTTAACCCTAACCCTAAATTCTAACACTAACCCTAACACTAACCATAACTCTAACCATAACCATAAACCTAAGCCTAAATGTAACATTAACACCTAACCCTAACCCTAATGCTACCCGTTAAACTAACCCTAACACTAACTGTAATACAAAACCCAAACCCTAACCCTAAACCTACCATAGCATTAAACCTAACACTAAGCCTACCCCTAAACCTAATCTTAACCCATACCACTAAACCTAACCCTAGACCTAATGCTAACCCTAAATCTAAATCTAACCTTATCCCTAACACTAACCATAACACAAACCTAACACTAACCCTAACCCATACCTCTAACCCTAACCCTAAACATAACACTAACACTAAACCAAACTTCTAAACCTAAACCTAACGCTAAACCTAAACCTGAACCTAACACTAAAGCTTAACCTAAACCTAACCCTAACAGTAACCTTAACCCTAACTCTAACACTAAACCTAAGCCTAAACCTCAACCTAATCCTAAAACTAATCAATAACCTAACCCTAATCTAACACTAACCCTGAACCTAACCCTATAACTAACACCTAACCCCTAATCCTAACGCTAAAGCTAACCCTAAAACTAACACTAAACCTAACCGTAACACTAACCCTAACACTAACCCAAACCCTAAACACTAACCATAACCATAACACTATCCCTAACACTAACCCTAAACCTAATTGTAACACCAACACTAACTGTATCCCGAAGCTTAACCCTAACCCTCTCCCTAACACCTAAACCCTAACCCAAAACCTAAAACTTACCCTAACCCTAACCTTAACCGTAACCATAACCCTAAACCTTAAACTAACCCTAACGCTAAATTCTACTCCTAACTCTAACCCTTCCACTAACAGTAAACTTAACACTAACCCTAAAATGACCCTAACCCTAACCCTAACCCTAACCCTAACCCTAACCCTAACCCAACCTAACTCTCACCATAACCCTAAAATTAACACTGACCCTAACTCTAACCGGAAACCTAAAGCTTAAACTAACATTAATCTCTAACCCTAACCCTAACCCTACCCCTTAAAATAACACTAATACTGACCATAATACCTAACCCTAACCCCAAACCTAAACATACCATAACCCTATCCCTAACCCTAACCCTATCCCTAAACCTAACCCTAACCCTTATCTGTAACCATAACCCTAACACTAACACTAACCCTAACCCTAAACCTATCCCTAACACTAACTCTAAACCTAACACTAAACCTAAATTCTAACATTAACCCTAACTCTAACACTAACCCTAACAAAACCCTAAACCTAACCAGAAACTTCAACCTAACCCTAATCCTAACCATAACGCTAACCCTAACTTTAACCCTAACCATAAATTCTAATCCTAAACCTAACTTTAAACCTAACCCTAACCCTAAACTTAACCCTAACCCTAAATTCTAACACTAACCCTAACACTAACCATAACTCTAACCATAACCATAAACCTAAGCCTAAATGTAACATTAACACCTAACCCTAACCCTAATGCTATCCGTTAAACTAACCCTAACACTAACTGTAATACAAAACCCAAACCCTAACCCTAAACCTACCATAGCATTAAACCTAACACTAAGCCTACCCCTAAACCTAATCTTAACCCATACCACTAAACCTAACCCTAGACCTAATGCTAACCCTAAATCTAAATCTAACCTTATCCCTAACACTAACCATAACACAAACCTAACACTAACCCTAACCCATACCTCTAACCCTAACCCTAAACATAACACTAACACTAAACCAAACTTCTAAACCTAAACCTAACGCTAAACCTAAACCTGAACCTAACACTAAAGCTTAACCTAAACCTAACCCTAACAGTAACCTTAACCCTAACTCTAACACTAAACCTAAGCCTAAACCTCAACCTAATCCTAAAACTAATCAATAATCTAACCCTAATCTAACACTAACCCTGAACCTAACCCTATAACTAACACCTAACCCCTAATCCTAACGCTAAAGCTAACCCTAAAACTAACACTAAACCTAACCGTAACACTAACCCTAACACTAACCCAAACCCTAAACCCTAACCCTAACCATAACACTATCCCTAACACTAACCCTAAACCTAATTGTAACACCAACACTAACTGTATCCCGAAGCTTAACCCTAACCCTCTCCCTAACACCTAAACCCTAACCCAAAACCTAAAACTTACCCTAACCCTAACCTTAACCGTAACCATAACCCTAAACCTTAAACTAACCCTAACGCTAAATTCTACTCCTAACTCTAACCCTTCCACTAACAGTAAACTTAACACTAACCCTAAACTTTGACCCTAACCCTAACCCTAACCCTAACCCTAACCCTAACCCAACCTAACTCTCACCATAACCCTAAAATTAACACTGACCCTAACTCTAACCGGAACCCTAAAGCTTAAACTAACATTAATCTCTAACCCTAACCCTAACCCTACCCCTTAAAATAACACTAATACTGACCATAATACCTAACCCTAACCCCAAACCTAAACATACCATAACCCTATCCCTAACCCTAACCCTATCCCTAAACCTAACCCTAACCCTTATCTGTAACCATAACCCTAACACTAACACTAACCCTAACCCTAAACCTATCCCTAACACTAACTCTATACCTAACACTAAACCTAACTTCTAACATTAACCCTAACTCTAACATTAACCCTAACCAAATCCTAAACCTAAAACAAAACTTCAACCTAACCGTAACCTTAATCATAACCCTAACCCTAACCCTAACACAAACCTGGAGACTAAACCCTAACCCTAACCCTAACCCTAAAAATAACAGTAAACTTAACACTAAACCTAAAACTTACACTAAACTCTATCCCTAAACCTGACACTAACCCTGTCAACCTAAACCTAACACTAACCGTATCCGTAACCCTAAGACTAAACCTAATCGAAAACCTAAACCTAACCATAACACGAAGCATAACACTAACCTCTTCCTAACACCTAACCCCTAACGCTAACTCTAAACCTAGCCCTAACACTAACCCTAACCATAACCCTACCCTTAACTTTAACCCTAACCGTAAATTCTAATCCTATACTTAATCTTAAACCTAACCCTAAACTTAACCCTAACCCTAAATTCTAACACTAACACGAACACTAACCATAACTCTAACCCTAACCATAAACCTCAGCCTAAATGTAACATTAATCCCTAACCCTAACCCTAATGCTACCCGTTAAACTAACCCAAACACTAACCATAATACAAAAACCTAACCATAACCCTAAAACTACCATAACACTAAACCTAACACTAAGCCTACCCCTAAAACTATCCCTAACCCATACCACTAAACCTAACCCTAGCCCTAAGGCTAACCCTAAACCTAAATCTAACCTTATCCCTAACCCTAAACATAACACAAACCTAACACTAAACCTAAACCATACCTCTAACCCTAATCCTAACCATAACACTAACCCTAAACCAAACTTCTAAACCTAAAACTAACCCTAAACCTAAACCTGAACCTAACCCTAAAGCTTAACCTAAACCTAAACCTAACGGTAACCTTAACCCTAACACTAACCCTAAACCTAAGCCTAAACCTCAACATAACCCTAAAACTAATCATAACACTAACACTAACCCTGAACCTAACCCTATAACTAACACCTAAGCCCTAATCCTAACAATCAAGCTAAACCTAAAACTAACACTAAACCTAACTGTAACACTAACCCTAACCCTAACACTAACACAAACCCTAAACCCTAACCCTAACCCTAATCCTAACCCTAACACTAACACTAACCCTAACCTTATCCCTAACCCTAACCCTAAACCTAATCGTAACCCTAACACTAACTGTAACCTGAAGCCTAACCTTAACCATCTCCCTAACACATAACACCAAACCCTAACCCTAACACTAACCCTAACCCTAACCGTAACCATAATCCTAAACCTAAACCTAACCCTAAACCTAACACTAAACCTAACCCTAAAACTACCCCTAACCCTAACTTCTAATCCTAAACCTAACCCTAAACCTAACACTAACCCTAACCCTAACCCTAACCCTAACACTACCATAAGCCTAAACCTAACTGTAACCCTAACCCTAACCCTAACCCTAACCCTAACACTAACCCTAACCCTAAACCTAACCCTAACCCTATCCATAACCCTAAACCTAACCATAACCATAACCTCTAAGCCTAACCCTGACGCTAAACGTAACCCCAACTCTAACACTAAACCTAACTCTAACCTCTATCCATAACCCTAACCCAAACCCTAACCCTAACCCTAAAACTAACACTCATACTAACCCTAACCTAAACCCTAACACTAACAATAGCACTATCCCTAAACCTAAACCTAATCCTAACCACAAACACTAACACTAAACCTAACAGTAACCTCTAACCATAACCCTAAACCTAACCCTAGCCATAACCATAACCCTAACGCTAAACTCCAACCGTAACCAAAACCTAACACTAACACTAAACCTAATTCTAAACTCTAACCCTATGCCTAACCCTAACCCTAACCCTAATCGTAACCTTAAAGCAAACTGTAACCTGAAGGCTAACCATAACACTCACCCTAACACCTAACCACTAACCCTAACCTTAACACTAACCCTAACCCTAACCCTTAACTCTAACAGTAACACTAACCCTAACCCTAACATCTAAACCTAACCATAACTCTAACCCAAAATAACACTAACACTAAACCAACTTGTAACCCTAGCAATACCCCTAACCCTAAACCTAAAAGATACCCTAAGCCTAACCAACACCCTAAACCCTAACGCTAACCCTAACACTATCCCTAACCCTAACCCTAATGGTAAACCTAACCATAACCCTAACCCTATCTTTAACACCTAACTCCTAACCCTAATCCTCAACTTAATCCTAAAATTAACACTAAACCTAACCCTAAATCTAAGCCTAACCCTAAACCTAATCGTAATGCTAACACTAACTGTAATGCGAAGCCTAACTGTAACACTCTCCCTAACACCTAAAACCTAAACATAAACCTAAAACTAACCCTAACCCTAACCGTAACCAAAACCCAAAACCTACACCCTAACCCAGCTTCTAATCCTAACCCTACCCCTAACCCTAACCTTAAGCCCTACCCATAAACCTAACACTAAATCTAACATTAATCGCTAACCCTAAACCTAACTCTAAACCTAACTCGACTAGGGTTACTTTAAAAGTAACCCTAACAATGACTGTAATACCTAACACTAACTCTAACCTTAACACTAGCATAACCCTAACACTAACCCTAACCCTAATTCTAACCCTAAGCCTAACCCTAAACCTAACACTAACCCTAACATCTAACATTAACCCTAACCCTAAACCTATACCTAACCCTAAAAATAACACTAAACCTAACTTCTAACCCTAACCCTAAACTTCAACCTAACATTAACCCTAACCATAACACTAACCCTAACAAAACTCTAACCCTAAACACTAACACTAAACATAACCCTAAGCCTAAACCCAACCCTAACCCTAAAGTATAACCCTATCACTAACACCTAACCCTAACCTAATCGTAACATTAACCCTAACCGTAACCTGAAGCCTAAGCGTAACCCTATCCCTAAACCTAACCCTAAACCTTACCCTAAGTCTAAGCCTAACTCTAAATCTAACCCTAACCCTAGCACTAAACTTAACACTAACCCTAACACTAACTTCTAAATCTAGCCATAAGCCTAACCCTAAGAGTAATCCAAACCCTAAACCTAATGACTAACCATAATCCTAACAATTACGTATCCCTAACCCTAACACTAGCCCTAAAGCTAAACCTAAGCTTTAAGTCTAACCCTAAGCCTAAACATAGCCATAACCTCTAAACCTAACAATAACCCTAACCCTAACCCCAAATTCTAACACTAAACCTGAAGCTAACCTCTAACCATAACCCTAAAATTAACACTAACCCTAAACCTAAACCTAACCCTAACACTAAACCTAACCCTAAACCTACCCTAAACCCTAACCCTAACCCTAACCCTAACACCATCCCTAACCCTAACTCTAACGGTAAACCTAATCATAACAATAACCCTAACACTAACACTATCCCTAGCACCTAACCACTAACCCTAAACCAGAAACCTAACCCTAAAACGAACCCTAAAACTAACCCTTACCCTAAACCTAAATCTAATTGTAATCCTAACGCAAAATGTAACCTGAAACCTAACGCTAAACCTAGCCCTAATACCTAACCTGTAAACCTAACCCTAACCCTAACCCTAATCCTAATCCAAACCCTAACCTTAACCGTAACCCTAACACTAATAGTAACACTAACCCTAAACTAACCGCTAAACCTAACCCTAACCCTAACCCTAACACTACACCTAACACCTAACACCTAATCCTAACACTAACCCTAACCCTAAACATAATCGTAACACTAACACAAATCGTAACCCTAACCCTATCCCTAACACCTAAATCATAACAGTAATTGCATAATTAACCCTAAAATTAACACTAAACCTAACCCTAACACTAACCCTAAGCCTAACCCTAAATCTAATCGTAATGTTAACCCTAACCGTAACGTGAAGCCTAACCTTAACATTCTCCCTAATGCCTAACCCCTAAATCTAACCATAACACTAACCAAAACCCTAACCATAACCATAACCCTAACCCTAACACTACCCAGCTTCAAATCCTAACCCTATCCCTA
The DNA here is from genome assembly GCF_034190915.1 of Cavia porcellus. Taxonomy (NCBI): domain Eukaryota; kingdom Metazoa; phylum Chordata; class Mammalia; order Rodentia; family Caviidae; genus Cavia; species Cavia porcellus. Next base: position 4,102,427 of record NW_026947524.1, on the reverse strand, counting down.
ACCCTAACCTTAAACCCTACCCATAACCCTAACCCTAAACCTAACATTAATCCCTAACCATAAACCTAACTCTAAACGTAACTTTACTAGGGTTACTTTAATACTAACCCTGACAATGACTGTAATACCTTACCATAAATCTGAACTTAACACTAGCGTAACCCTAACACTAACCCTAACCCTAATCCTAACCCTAACCCTAAACCTAACCCTAACACTAACCCTAACCTCTAACACTAACCCTAACCCTAAATCTATACCTAACCCTAACCCTAAACATAACACTAAACCTAACTTCTAACCCTAACCCTAAACCTCAACCTAACAATAACCCTAACCATAACACTAACCCTAACAAAACTCTAACCCTAAAAACACTAACACTAACCCTAACCCTAACTCCAACCCTAACCCTAACCCATAACCCTATCACTAACACCTAACCCTAACACTAACCCATTCGTTACATTAACCCTAACCATAACCCAAAGCCTAAGCATAACCCTATCCCTAACCCTAACCCTAACCCTTACAAAACCTAAACCTAAGTCTAAACCTAACCCTAACCCTAGCACTAAACTCTACCCTAACACTAATTTCTAAATCTAGGAATAACCCAAATCCTAAGCATATCCCTAACCCTAAACCTAACAACTAAACCTAACCCTTACACTTACCCTATCCATAACCCTAACCGTAACACTAACCCTAAACCTAAACCTAAGCTTTAACCCTAACCCTAAGCCTAAACCTAACCATAACCTCTAAACCTTACAATAACCCTAACCCTAACCCCAAATTCTAACACTAAACCTAAAGCTAACCTCTAACCATAACCCTAAAACTAACACTAACCCTAAACCTAAACCTAACCCTAACACTAAACCTAACCCTAACCATATCCTTAACCCTAACACTAAACGTAAACCTAACCTTAAAAATAACCCTAACACTAACACTATCGCTAGCACCTAAACCCTCACCCTAACCATAAACCTAACCCTAAAACTAACCCTAAACCTAACCCTAAAACTAACCCTAAACCTAACCCTAACCCTAAACCTAAACCGAATCATAATCCTAACACAAATCGTAACCTGAAGCCTAACCCTAAACCTATCCCTAATACCTAACCCATAAACCTAACCTTAAACGTAACCCTAATACTAATCCAAACCCTAACCTTAACCTTAACCCTAACCCTAATCCTAAAACTAAGCATAACCTTAACCCTAACATTATCCCTAACAACTAACACCTAAACCTAACCCGAAACCTAAGCATAAAACTAACCCGAAACCTAACACTAATGCTAACCATAAACCTAATCGTAACACAAACACAAATCATAACCGTAACCTTAACCATAACCATAACCCTAAACCTAAACCTAACCGTAACCTCTAAGCCTCAGCCTAACCCTAACCCTAACCCTATACTCTAACACTAAAAATAAATACTAACCTCTAACCATAACTCTAAACCTAAACTTAACCATAACAGTAACCCTAAACCTAACCCTAACTTAAACCCTATCTCTAACCCTAACACTAACCCTAACCCTATCCCTAACTCTAAGCCTCACCATAAACCTAACCCTAACCCTAAACCTAACCCTAACCCTAACACTATCCCTAACCCCTAACCCCTAACTCTAAGCCTAAATCTAACACTAAATCTAACCCGAACCCTAACACTAACCCTAACCCTAATCCTAATTGTAACCGTAAAACAAACCAGAACCTAAACCCAAACCTTAACACTAACCCTAACCCTAACCTCTAAGCCTAACTCTAACCCTAACACTAACACCAAGCATTAACCTTAAACCTAACGCTAACCTCTAAACATAACCCTAACCCTAACCCTAACCCTAACCTTCTAACGCTAAACCTAACTATAACCCTAACCCTAACCCTAACACTAAGCCTAACATTAACATGTAATCCTGAACCTAACTCTAACTCTAACTCTAACCCTAACCTTAAACCTAAAACTAAACCAAATTCTAAACCTCACACTGACCCTAACACTAAACCTAAAACTAACCCTAACCCTAACCCTAAATGCTAACCCTAAACCTAACTCTATTCTTAAATATAATCTTACCAAAAACCTAACACTAAACCTAACCCTAAACCTATCCCTAACACCTAACCCCAATCCTACCCTAAACCTAACCCTAAAACTAACACTAAACCTAACCCTAAGCCTAACCCTAGACCTAATCGTAACCCTAAACCTAACCTAACCCGAAGCCTAACCTTAACCATCTCCCTAACACCTAACCCCTAAACCTAACCCTAACACTAATCCTAATACAGACAGTAACCCTACCCCTACCCCTACCCCTAACCATACCTTCTAATCCTAACCCTAACCCTAAACCTAAACCTAACCTAAACCCAAACCCTAACCCTAAAGCTCTAACTCTAAACCTAACCATAACACTAACCGTAACCCTAACACTAACATGAAACCTAACCTAACATGTAACCCTAACGGTAACTGTAACAATAACCCTAACCCTAAACATAATACTAAACCAAATTCTAAACCTCACACTAGCACTAACCTTAAATGTAAACCTATCACTAACTCTAAATGCTAACCCAAAACCTAAATCTATTCCTAATCATAATCCTTATCGAAAATCTAACCATAACACTAACCCTAAAACTATACCTAACACTTAACCACAACCCTATCCGTAAACCTAACCATAAAAGTAACACTAAAGCTAAAACTAACGCTAAACATAACCCTAATCCTAAACTTAACCTAATCCTAACCCTAACCCTAACCTAACCAGAAGCCTAACCTTAACCATCTCCCTAACACCTAACCCCAAAACCTAAACCTAACACTAATCCTAATCCTACACGTAACCATAACCCTAACCCTACCCCTAACAGTAATTTCTAATCCTAACCCTAACCCTAACCATAACCCTAAACCTAAAATTAATCCCTAAACCTAAACTTAACCATAACGCTTAACCTAACCCTAACCCTGACTGTAATACCTAAGCCTAAACCTAACCCTAAACCTAACCCTAGAATAACCCTAACCCTAATCCTAACACTAACCCTAACCCATACCTCTAACCCTAAACTTAACCCTAATACTAACCATAACCTCTAACACTAAACCTAACCCTAAACCTATCCCTAACCCTAAACCTAAACCTAACACTAAACTTAACATTTAACCCTAACCTTTAACCCTAACCCTAAAGCTCAACCGAAACCTACCTCTAACAATAACACTAACCTTAACACTAACCCTAACCCTAAATGCTAAACCTAACATAACACTAAACCTAACTTTAACCCTAACCTAACCCTAAACCTAACTCTAAACCTAACCCTAACACTAATACTAACCAAAACCATAATCCTAAATCTAAAACTAACCTCTAAACATAACCCTAAACATAACCCTAACCCTAAACCTAACGACTAACCCTAATACTAACCCTTACCCTATCCCTAACTCTAACCCTAATCCCAACCCTAAACCTAAGCTTTAACCCTCACCCTAACCATAACCTCTAAGACTAACACTAACCATAACCATAACCCAAAACTTTATCACTAAAACTAACGCTAAACTAGAACCCTAACCCTAACACTAATCCTAATGCTAACCCTAACTGTAAACTAAACTTAACCATAACTGTAACCCTTACCCTAACCCTAAAATCTAACTGCAACACTAACCCTAAATCCAAACTCTAACACTAATCCTAACGCTAACTTTTAACTATAACCCTAACCTTATTCCTAACCCTAACCCTAACCCTAACCCTATAGCATAACCCTAAACCTACCACTATCCATTACCCTAAAGCTAACTGTAAACCTAACCCTAACCCTAACCTAAACACTAATCCTAAACCTAATAGTATCCCTAACCCTAACCCTAACCGTAAACCTAACTCTAACCCTATCACTAACCCTAACACTATCACTAACACTTAACCCCTAACCCTACCCTAAACCTAACACTAAAACTAACCCTAAACCTCAACCTAACTCTAACACTAAACCTAATCGTAACCCTAACACAAACCATAAACCGAAGTCTAACCCTAACCCTTTCCCTAACACCTAACTCCTAACCCTAACCCTAACACTAACTCTAAAACTATCCCTAACCCTACAACTAAACCTAAGTTTTAACCCTAACCCTAACCGTAACCTTAATCATAACCTCTAAGCTTAACCCTAACCCTAACCCTAACCCAAACACTAACCCTAAACCTAATGCTAACATCTAACCATAACCATAGGCCTAACTCTAACCCTAACACTAACCTTAAACTCTAACCATAACACTAACATAACCCTAACCCAAACACCAAACTCTAACATTAGACCTAATTCTAACCTCTAACCATAAACCTAACCCTAATAATAACCCTAAACCTAACCCTAACCCTAAAGATTAACACTAACCCTAACACTATGCATAACCCAAGACAAAACCGTAAAATTAACCCTAACCCTAACACTAACCCTAAACAAAACCGTAACCATAACCCTAAGCCCAGACCTAACCCTAACTTCTAATCTAACACTAACCCTAATCCTAGACCTAAACCTAACCCTAAATTCTAACCCTAAACCTAAACCTAAGACTACCCCTAACCCTCACACTAGCACTAACCCTAACCCTAACCCTAACCCTAACCCTAATTGCTAACCCTAAACATAACCCTAAATGTTACCCTAACCCTAACACAAAACCTAACCCTAAACCAAACCCTAACCCTAAACCTAAACCTAAGCTTTAACCCTAACCCTAAACCAAACCTAATGCTAACCACTAACCCTAACCCTAACCCTAACCTTAACCTAATCATAAAGCGAATCCTAACAGTTGCCCGAAGCCTAATTGTAACCCTAACACTAACCCTAACACTAATCCTAAACCCGAACCCTCAACCCAACACTATCCCTAAGCCTATCCTAACCGTAAACCTAACCCTACCTCTAACCCTAACCCTATCCCTAACACCTAATCGCTAACCCGAAATCTAAAAAAAAACCGAACCCTAAACTTAACAATAAACCTAACCCTACCCCTAACACTAACTTCTAATCCTAACCCTAACCATAACCATAACCATAACACTAGACCTAACATAAATCCCCTACCCTGAGCCTAACCCTACCCCTTAAACTAACGCTTACCCTGAATGTAATACCTAACCCTAACCCTATTCCTAACCCTCCAATAAGCCTAAACATAACCGAAAGCCATACCTCTAAACCTAAATCTAAACCTAAACATAACCCTAACACTAATCCTAACATCTAACACTAACCTTAAATTGAAACCTATCCTTAAACCTAACCCTAAACCTAACACCTAAACTAACTACTAAACATAACCCTAACCCTAACCCTAAACCGCAACCTAACCCTAACACTAACGCTAACCCTACCCTAACACTAACCCTAACCCTAGCCCTAAACCTCAAACTAACCATAACCCTAACCATAACCAAAACCCTAACCCTAACACTAACCCTACATGCTAACCTAAACCATAACACTAACCCGAACCCTAATCCTAACCCAGGACCTGATCCTGAACTCCTAACCACTACACCTAACCCTATTCCTGAATTCTAATGCTAACCCTAACCATAACCATAACCCTAAACCTAACCCTAACCCTAATCCTAGCCCTAATTGTCACCCTAACCTTAACCATAACCATAAGCCTAACACTAACCCTAAACCTAACCCTAACTCTAACCCTAACCCTAACCCTAACACTAACCCTAACCCTAACCCTAACTCTTTCACTAACACTAACCTCTAAACCTAACCGTAACACTAACCGTATACTAACCCTAAATGTAACCACTAACCCTAATCCTAACCCTTACCCTATCTGTAAACCTATCCCTAACCCTATCACTAACTCTGAACCTAAGCTTTAACCCTAACTCTAACCCTAACCCTAACCCTAACTGTAAAGCTAACCCTAAACTCGAACCGTAACACTAACCCTAACCTAACCACAACCCTAAAATTAACCTCTAACCCTAGCACTAAACCTAACCCTAACCCTAACCCTAACTGTAACACTAAACCTAACTTCTACCCTAACACTAACCCTAATCCTAAACCTAAACCTAAGCGTAACCCTACCTGTAATCCTAAATCCTAGCCCTAACCCTAACACTACCCCTAACCCTAATCCTAACCCTAAACCTAACCCTAATCCTAACTCTAAACCTAAGCCTAACCCTAACACTACCCCTAACACCTAAACCTAACACTAACACTAAAAATAACACTAAACCTATCCTAAAAATAAAACTAACCCTAAACCTAATCATAACCCTAACCTTAACCGAAACCCAAAGCCTAACCCTAACCCACTTCCTAACACTTAACCCCTAAACCCTAAACCTAACCGTTACCCTAACACTAACCCTACCCCTAACTTTGTCCCTAACCCTAATCCTAACCGTAAACCTAACCCTATTCCTAAACGTAACCCAAACCCTAACCCTAACCCTAACCCTAACCGTAATACTAACCCTAACCGTCTTCCTAACACTTAACCCCTAAATCCAAAACCTAACCCTAACCCTAACACTAACCCTAACTCTAACCCTAACCATAAAACTAACCATAACCCTAAACTCTAACCCTAAACCTAATCCTAACACTAACCCTTACCCTAACACTAACCCTCAACTCTAACCGTAACACTAACACTAACACTGAACTTTAACTCTTACTCTAACACTAAACGTAACACTAAACTTTAACCATAACCCAAACCCTAACTTTAACCCTACCCTAACAATCACCCTAAACCCTAACCGCAACACAAACCCTAACAGTAATACTAACCTCTAACCCTAACGCTAACACTAACCCTAACCTTTAGCTCTAAACCTAACCCTAACCCTAAACCTAAACCTAACCCTAACCCTAACACTAACCCTAACCTCTAACCCTAACCATAACTCTAACCCTAACCATAACCCTAACCGTAACCATAATCTCTGAACTTAATCGTAACCCTAGCCCTAACCCTAACCCTAACCCTAAAACTAACCCTAAATCTAACGCAAATGCTACCCCTAACCCTAACTCTAACCCTTAACCTAGCCTCATCGTAACCCTAACCCTAAGCATAACCTGAAGCCTTACCCTAACCCTATCCCTAACACCTAACCCCTAAACCTCACCGTAACCCTAATCCTAACCCTAAACCTAACCCTAACCTTATCATAACCCTAACCCTTATTGTAAAGCGAAGCCTAACTGTACCCATATCCCTAACCCTAAACCTAACACTAACAGCTGTTTTGCTGCCACGCCTAGCCATCTGTGTGCAGAGGAGGGGCTGGGAGGATATGGGGCGCCTGCATCGGCCTCTCCGTGTGTCTAGAGGACTGTGGAAATCTCTGCAAGAAGGGAGGGATCGCAGGTCCTGAGGCACTGGGGCCTGTGTTGAGTGCTCAGCACACTCTGCCCAAATCTCAGACTGTTTTGGACCCTCCAGTCTTCCGTGTGCAGTGAAGTGGAGAAGTGGGTTTGAGGCCTCTACATCCGTGTCCCCATCCCGGCTGCACTTGGAGAACAGCTGAGCTTCCGACGGGTGGGTGGGCCCACATTATCCCCGGAGCCCATCCTGTTTCAGTGCCGCGCCTAGCCATCTGTGTGCAGAGGAGGGGCTGTGCGGATCCGGGGCGCCTGCATTGGCCTCTCCGTGTGTCTGGAGGACTGTGGATATCTCTGCAAGCAGGGAGGGATCTCAACCCTGAGGCACTGCGGCCTGTGGTGAGTGCTTAGCACACTCTGCCCAAATCTCAGACTGTTTCCGACCCTCCAGGCTTCCGGGTGCAGTGAAGTGGAGAAGTGGGTTTGAGGCCTCTACATCCACCTCCACATCCTGCCTGCACTTGGAGAACAGCTGAGCTTCCGACAGGTGGGCGGGCCCACATTATCCCCAGAGCCCAGCCTGTTTCGCAGCCGGCCTAGGCATCAGTGTGCAGAGGAGGGGCTGGGCAGATCTGGGCGCCTGCATCGGCCTCTCCATGTGTCTGGAGGACTGTGGATATCTGTGTAAGCAGGGAGGGATCCCAGGTTCCTGAGGCACCGTGGCCTGTGGTGAGTACCCTAACCGAGCTGCGATTGGAGACCTGTGGAACTGCCAAGGGACAGGTGGGCGCACAGTGTCCCTGAGGCCCAGCTTGTCTGGAACTGCGGTGTTCTGAGCAGGCAGAGGAGGGCCATTGGTTCTGCAGGCCCAGTGGCTTGGGGTAGCATGGTGCCAGAGTCTCAAGTAGCTGCAAACATAGAAGGAGATTTTCAACAGATCCTGAGGAAGATTTCAAATAACACTTGAAACACAGAAACATAGGAAAATGACAAAATGAAAGACAAAATTACAACCTCAAACCTCCAGCCCATCTCAAGAAACTTTAGGAGCAATGTATATAGAAGAAAATATATGCCATCCACCTCAAATATCGGACACAATAGCTACTGAAATTGACAAGCAACTCCAGGAAGCTTTAAAGAAATTCAAACTCAAAATGATCTCCCAGATAAAAGAAGAAATGATAAAAGAAATGAAAGAGATTCTGAATATATCTAAAGAAAACACAGATAAAAAAAATTGGAGGAACTAAACAAAAAGATAGAATCCCTAGACGAGCAATATAAGAAACAAACACAATACATAATGCAGATGCACAGAGATATACAGGAAATAAAAAACTCCACTGAAAGTTGTAAAAACCGCCTTAATGAAAGTGAAGATAGAATTTCAGACCTTGAAGACAGGATTGCAGTAATTGAACAGGAAAGGAAAAATGTTTTAAAAATAACAAGGAATCAGGAAACAACAATTCAACAACTGCAAGACGATGCAAAGAAGAATAACATAAGAATGATAAGGATTAATGAAAAAGAAGGAGAAAACATAAAGGATGTCAAGAGGATATTTAGAGAAGTAATAGCTGAAAATTTCCCAAGCATGAGATCAGAAACTGACATCAGGATCAGTGAAGCATATAGAACTCCAAATAGTCATAAGCAAAATAAAAATACACCCAGACATATAATAATCACCATCCCAGAAATCCAACACACACAAAAAAAGATTATTAAAAGCTGTCAGAGAGAAAAGACAGATCATTTATAAAGGAAAACCTATCAGAATCACAGCAGACTTCTCAGCACAAACAATAAAGTCAAGAAGAGCATGGAGTGAAGTATTACAGATCCTAAAGCAAAATGATTTCCACCCTAGACTGATATATCCTGCAAAACTATCATTCAAAATCGATGCTGAAATACGATACTTCCATGACAAAGAACAGCTGAAGAACTTCGTGAACACCAAACCAACCCTGCAAAAAATATTGAAAGACAGTTTAGATACACAAAGGAAAAAACCACTAAGGAAAGCAAATAATTAAACAGAACAGAAAGATAAAGATGCAACAGCAGAGAGATAACATTCCTACAATAAATCAGCATTTAACAGTAATAACCATCAATGTAAATGGTCTCGATGCACCAATCAAAAGCAACAGACTAGCAGAATGAATCAAGAAACAAATCCACCATATGCTGTTTACAGAAAACCAATCTAACCCAGAAGGATACTCACAAACTGAAAGTCAAAGTTGGAAAACAATACTTCATGCAGCACGAATCCAAAAAAAAAGGCAGGAGTAGCCATTCTGTTTGCAGACAACGTGAACTTTAAACCAACAATGACCATAAAGGACAAAGAAGGTCACTACATACTCGTAAGGGGAACACTCCAAGAGGAAGAGATAACTATCTTAAATATATACATACCAAACTCCAGAGCACCCAGTTATATAAAACAATTATTAACAGAAATGAAAACTCAAATTATCAGTAACTCAATTGTAACAGGAGACCTTAATACGCCATTGACACCAAGGGACAGATCAGCCAGACATAAAATGAGCAAAGAAATAACAGAACTGAATCACACCTGTGAACAAATGGGTTTGATAGACATATACAGAATGTTCCACCCAACAACATCAGAATACACATTCTTCTCAGCAGTACATGGATCATTCTCTAAAATAGACCATATATTAGAGCACAGAACATTTTTAAACAAATGCAAAAGAGTTGAAATCATGCCTTGCATGTTATCAGATCATAGCGCTTTGAAATTAGAAATTAATGATAAAAGATACTGAAAAATGCCGCAAACAAGTGGAAACTGAATAACACACTCTTGAGTAATCAGTGGGTCACAGAAGAAATTAAAGAAGAAATTAAACAATACCTAAAAGAAAATGAAAATGCAGATACAACTTACCGGAATCTGTGGGATGCAATGAAAGCCGTCCTGAGAGGAAAATTTATTGCACTGAGTTCCCACATCAGGAAAACAGAACGAATACAAATAAATAACTTGATACTACACCTCAAACAGCTAGAAAAAGAAGAGCAAGTCAAGCACAAATCCAAAAGAAGAGAGGAAATTATAAAAATCAGAGCAGAAATCAATGCAATAGAGACTAAGCAAACAATCCAAAGAATCAACGAATCAAAGAGCTGGTTCTTTGAAAGAATAAATAAAATCGATAAGCCCCTAGCCAAGCTTATTTTAAAAAAGGGAAGAAAAAACTCAAATTCATGCAATAAGAAATGAAAAAGGTGAAATCACTGCAAACCCAATAGAAATACAGAAGATCATCAACACCTATTTCGAAAACCTCTACTCTCAAAAGTTTGATAACACAGAAGAAATAGACATATTCCTAGAAACATATGAAGTACCAAATCTAAATCAAGAGGATGTAAAACTGTTGAATAACCCAAACTCTGTTAATGAAATTGAAAATGTAATTAAGTCCTTACCCACCAAGAAGAGCCCAGGCTCAGATGGATTGACTGCAGAATTCTACAAGAAATACAAAGAAGACCGAATGCCAACACTCCTCAAACTATTCAATGAAATCGAAAGGGAAGCAATCCTTCCTAAGTCATTCCTGGAAGCAAATATTACTCTAGTACCAAAGCCTAGTAAAGACCCAACTAAAAATGAGAACTATAGACCGATCTCCCTAATGAACACAGATGCAAAAATCCTCAATAAAATATTGGCAAATAGGATGCAACAAGTCATCAAGAAGATTATACACATGACCAAGTGGGATTCATCCTAGGAATGGGATTCATCCCAGGAATGCAAGGATGGTTCAACATACTAAAATCATTATATGTAATGCACCATATCAATAAAGCCATAAATAAAATCCACATGATTATTTCTATAGATGCAGAAAAAGCCTTTGATAATGTCCAACATTTATTCATGATACGAACTTTACATAAAATTGGAATAGATGGTCTTTACCTCAATATAATAAAGGCCATTTATGACAAACCAACAGCCAGCATCATACTAAATGGCCAAAAACTGAAAGCCTTTACTTTAAAATCGGGCGCAAGACAAGGATATCCTTTATCACCACTCCTATTTAATATAGTACTGGAAGTACTACCCAGAGCAATTAGACAAGAAAGAGAAATAAAAGGGGTAAAGATAGGAACAGAAGAAGCTAAATTATCATTGTTTGCAGATGACATGATACTCTACATAGAAGACCCCCTAAACTCCATTGAAAGACTCTTAGATACAATATATAAATTCAGTAATGTGGCTGGATACAAAATCAATACTCAGAAATCAATAGCATTCCTATACACGAACAACAAAATCACAGAGAGGGAAATAAGAGAAACTCGACTATTCACATTAGCAAGCAAAAAAATGAAATATTTAGGAATTACTCTTATGAAAGAAGTGAACGACTTATACAGTGAAAATTATAATACACTGAAAAAGGAAATTGAGGATGATTTCAGAAAATGGAAAGTCATCCCTTGCTCATGGATAGGAAGAACAAACATTGTGAAGATGGCCATTCTCCCAAAACTGTTATACAGATTCTATGCAATCCCAATAGAAATACCATCAACATACCTTATAGATCTAGAGAAATCACTCCTAAATTTCATCTGGAACCAGAAGAGACCTAGAATTGCAAAGGCAATTCTAAGCAGCAAAGACAAAGCAGGAGGCATCACAATCCCTGACTTGAAGTTATACTACAAAGCAACAGTAGTAAAATCAACATGGTATTGGAATCACAACAGAGCCGAAGATCAAAGGAATAGATTAGAAGATACAACCACAACTACAAACACACTCAACCACCTTATCTTTGATAAAGGAGCCAAGCAGGTTCATTGGAAGAACGACAGTCTCTTTAGTAAATGGTGCTGGAAAAACTGGCTCTGCATTTGCCGAAAACTAAAGCTAGAACCATATCTATCACCATGTACTAAATTAAAATCTAAATGGGTCAAAGATCTGAATATTAAAACAGAAACACTAAATCTATTGGAAGGCAAATTGGGTAGAAACCTTGGAGAAACAGGAGTAGGTAGAAAATTCATGAACAGGACTCAAACCGCACAGGAAATACTTCCCAGAATCAATAACTGGGACCACTTCTTATTAAAAAGTTTCTGCATGTCAAAAGAAATCTCCAGCATAGTGAAAAGAAAACCCACAAACTGGGAAAAGATTTTAGTGAACTCTCTCTCAGACAAGGACTCTTGTCTAAAGCGTATAAAGAATTAAAAAAAAAAAAACTCAGACCTCCAAAATTCAAAGATCCAATCCAAAAATGGGCATCTGAGATGAATACGCAATTCTCAGATGAGGAAATGCAAATGGCAAATAAATACATGAAAAAATGTTCATCATCATTGGTCATTAGAGAAATGCAAATTAAAACCACACTGAGATACCATCTCACTACTGAAAGAATGGCCAGGATCAAGAAAACCAACAACAACAAATGCTGGAGAGGCTGTGGGGAAAAAGGAACTCTCCTGCACTGTTGGTGGGAGTGTAGACTGGTACAGCCTTTGTGGAGGTCTGTATGGAGATTTCTCAAAAAGTTGGGATTGGAAATCCCATTTATTCCAGCTATTCCACTTCTAAGCATATTCCCTGAAGAACTGAAAGCATCATATCACAGTGATATATGTGCACCTATGTTTATAGCAGCACAATTTGTAATCGCCAGATCTTAGAAACAACCCAAGTGTCCATCACCTAGGAATGGATAAAAAAGTTGTGGTATTTCTATAAAATGGGGTATTATTCAGCTATAAAGAAGGATCCCATTGAGATATTTATCAATAAATGGGCGCAGCTTGAGACCATACTCATAAGTGAAATAAATCAATCTCGCATGTGTGAATACCGAATAGTTTCCCTAATGTAAGTAATGATTCAAATATATAAAAATATGTGGTAATCATGATTCCCCATTATGTGGCCTTGAAGCCTTACAAAGTTTTCACTTATTAATTGGAAAGGCTTTATTATGGGCTTCTTGATATGGAAATATTTGAAGCTATAGTATATGAAGTTTTATCCAAACATTTCAAGGAAAAAGACAGACACTATGGTAACTACTATTAAGTCGGGTTATTTGCTGGTGAAGCACTAGGTTGATGAAACAGTCATGCTTTGACCTGTATTGTTATATTGTTATGTCCTGTTTTATCTCAATCTCTCCATTATTCTTTAAAAACATTATTTAGTTATTTCTTATGTTTGTTTTAATTGAGGGGAAAAACTAAAAAAATTAGCGGGATATATAATAGTAACTCTTTTTGATTTCCTATTAACTTGTTTTGAAATCCTATAATACTCCCACGATCTTGTTTTGACTGATTAGACTCTGTTCTATTGTGTATGATAGTATCAAGTTTGAGGGTATAGGCATCTACTTTGAAGGCAATAAGATTCACTAAGATGCCCATTCTGGTTTGACTATTGTCTCCTTTGGAAGTCCTGTAATGTTTACAATGCCTAAGTTTTATTGGTCTTGTTCTCTACTGATTTGTTCAACTTTATTATATCTAATGAGATAGACAATTCTTTTTAAGGAAATAAGAAACATCGTTGATAACCAATGTTGATAAACTTGTACTCTGTTCTACATCATGTGCTAAGTCTATCCTTGGTATTGACTGACAGCTTTGTTTTGCCATATTTGACTTTATTCTCTCCCCCCAGAAAAGAAATAAGAACTAAAGAGTAATAAAATCCAAAATGTGTAAATTTTGTTGTAAAAAAGAGAGGGGAAAAAAAAGAGCTCTAATGGATATAACAGCAAGTGTGTTTAGGGGTGTTAGGGTTAGGGTTAGGGTTAGGGTTAGGGTTAGGGTTAGGGTTAGTATTCTTTTTTTTTTATTTAAGAGGAAAAAGAGAAAAACACAAAACAAACCAAAGCGGTGGAAGGGTACACGTAATACAGAACTACAAAAAAACAAAACAAAACAAAAAAAACAAAACAAACAAACAAAAAAAAACATAACAGTAAGAAATCACCTGTTAGTATATTACATATTATCATCTTGAAAATAGTTCCTCAAATCACAGTATCAAAGAATACAAGGTGGACATTCAAACAGGTAGACTGCAAACAGCTGTGTTCAATGATCCGAAAACATTGATACAGTCAGCTATTTAACACCCCTAAACACACTTGCTGTTATATCCATTAGAGCTCTTTTTCTTTTTTTTCCCTCTCTTTTTTACAACAAAATTCACGCACTTTGGATTTCATTACTCCTTAGTGCTTATTACATTTTTTTGTGGGGGGGGGAGAATACAGTCAAATATGGCAAAACAAAGCTGTCAGTCAATACCAAGGATAGACTTAGCACATGATGTAGAACAGAGTACAAGTTTATCAACAATGGTTATCAACGTTGTCCCTTGTTTCCTTAAAAAGAATTGTCTATCACATTAGATTATTATAAAGTTGGTCAAAACAGTAGAGAATAAGACCAATAAAACTTAGGCATTGTGAACATTACAGGACTTCCAAAGAAGACAATAGTCAAACCAGAATGGGTATCTTAGTGAATCTTATTGTCTTCAAAGTAGTTGCCTATGTCTTCAAATTTGATACTACCATATAGAATGGAAGAGAGTCTAATCAGTCAAAACAAGATCGTGGGAGTACTACAGGACTTCAAAACAAGTTAATAGGAAATCAAAAAGAGTTACTATTTATATATCCTAATTTTTTGAATTTTTTCTTTAATTAAGACAAACATAAGAAATGACTAAATATTTTTTTAAAACAATAAGGGGGAGATTGAGATAAAGCAGGACATAACAATATAACAATAGAGGTCATAGCATGACTCTTTCAACAACCTAGTACTTCACCACCATATAACCTGACTTAATAGTAGTTACCATAGTGTCTTTTTCCTTGATATATTTGGATAAAACTTCATATACTCTAGCTTCAAATATTTTCAAATCAAGAAGCCCAGAATAAAGCCTTTCTAATTAATGAGTGAAAACTTTATAAGGCTCCAAGGCCACCTAATGGGGAATCAAGATTACCACATATTTTTATATATTTGAATCATTACTTACATTAGGGAAACTATTCGGTATTCACACATGCGAGATTGATTTATTTCACTTATGAGTATGGTCTCAAGCTGCGCCCATTTATTGATAAATATCTCAATGGGATCCTTCTTTATAGCTGAATAATACTTCATTGTATAGAAATACCACAACTTTTTATCCATTCCTCAGTTGATGGACACTTGGGTTGTTTCCAAGATCTGGCGATTACAAATTGTGCTGCTATAAACATAGGTGCACATATATCACTGTGGTATGATGCTTTCAATTCTTCTGGGAATATGCCTAGAAGTGGAATAGCTGGAATAAATGGGATTTCCAATCCCAACTTTTTGAGAAACATCCAGACAGACCTCCACAAAGGCTGTACCAGTCTACACTCCCACCAACAGTGCAGGAGAGTTCCTTTTTCCCCACAGCCTCTCCAGCATTTGTTGTTGTAGGTTTTCTTGATCCTGGCCATTCTTTCAGTAGTGAGATGGTATCTCAGTGTGGTTTTAATTTGCATTTCTCTAATGAGCAATGATGATGAGCATTTTTTCATGTATTTATTTTCCATTTGCGTTTCTTCATCTGAGAATTGCGTATTCATCTCAGATGCCCATTTTTGGATTGGATCTTTGAATTTTGGAGGTCTGAGTTTCTTTAATTCTTTATACGCTTTAGACAAGAGTCCCTTGTCTGAGAGAGAGTTCACTAAAATCTTTTCCCAGTTTGTGGGTTTTCTTTTCACTATGCTGGAGATTTCTTTTGACATGCAGAAACTTTTTAATAAGAAGTGGTCCCAGTTATTGATTCTGGGAAGTATTTCCCATGCGGTTTGAGTCCTGTTCAAGAATTCTTTACCTACTCCTATGTCTCCAAGGTTTCTACCCAATTTGTCTTCCAATAGATTTAGTGTTTCTGTTTTAATATTCAGATCTTTGACCCATTTAGATTTTAATTTAGTACATGGTGATAGACATGGGTCTAGCTTTAGTTTTCGGCAAATGCAGAGCCAGTTTTTCCAGCACCATTTATTAAAGAGACTGTCGTTCTTCCAGTGAACCTGCTTGGCTCCTTTATCAAAGATAAGGTGGTTGAGTGTGTTCGTAGTTGTGGTTGTATCTTCTAATCTATTCCACTGATCTTTGGCTCTGTTTTGATTCCAATACCATGTTGATTTTACTACTGTTGCTTTGTAGTATAACTTCAAGTCAGGGATTGTGATGCCTCCTGCTTTGTCTTTGCTGCTTAGAATTGCCTTTGCGATTCTAGGTCTCTTCTGGTTCCAGATGAAATTTAGGAGTGATTTCTCTAGATCTATAAGGTATGTTGATGGAATTTCTATTGGGATTGCATTGAATCTGTATAACAGTTTTGGGAGAATGGCCATCTTCACAATGTTTGTTCTTCCTATCCATGAGCAAGGGATGTCTTTCCATTTTCTGAGATCATCTTCAATTTCCTTTTTCAGTGTATTATAATTTTCACTGTATAGGTCTTTCACTTCTTTCGTAAGAGTAATTCCTAAATATTTCATTTTTTGCTTGCTAATGTGAATAGTCGAGTTTCTCTTATTTCCATCTCTGTAATTTTGTTGTTCGTGTATAGGAATGCTATTGATTTCTGAGTATTGATTTTGTATCCAGCCACATTACTGAATTTGTTTATTGTATCTAAGAGTCTTTCAATGGAGTATAGGGGGTCTTCTATGTAGAGTATCATGTCATCTGCAAACAATGATAATTTAACTACTTCTTTTCCTATCTTTACCCCTTTTATTTCTCTTTCTTGCCTAATTGCTCTGGCTAGTACTTCCAGTACTATATTAAATAGGAGTGGTGATAAAGGACATCCTTGTCTTGTGCCCGATTTTAAAGTAAAGGCTTTCAATTTTTGGCCATTTAGTATGATGCTGGCTGTTGGTTTGTCATAAATGGCCTTTATTATATTGAGGTAAAGACCATCTATTCCAATTTTCTGTAAAGTTCTTATCATGAATAAGTGTTGGACCTTATCGAAGGCTTTTTCTGCATCTATAGAGATGATCATGTGATTCTTATTTTTGGCTTTATTGATATGGTGGATTACATTTATTGATTTGAGTATGTTGAACCATCCTTGCATTCCTGGGATGAGTCCCACTTGGTCATGGTGTATAATCTTCTTGATGATTTGCTGGATCTTATTTGCCAATATTTTATTGAGGATTTTTGCATCTGTGTTCATTAGGGAGATCGGTCTATAGTTCTCTTTTATAGTTGGGTCTTTCTCAGGTTTTGGTACTAGACTAATATTTGCTTCCAGGAATGACTTAGGAAGGATTGCTTCCCTTTCAATTTCATTGAATAGTTTGAGGAGTGTCGGCATTAGGTCTTCTTTATATTTCTTGTAGAATTCTGCAGTGAATCCATCTGGGCCTGGGCTCTTCTTGGTGGGTAAGGACTTAATTACCTTTTCAAGTTCATTAGCAGAGATTGGGTTATTCAACAGTTTTATATCCTCTTGATCTAGCTTTGGTACTTCATATGCTTCTAAGAATCTGTCTATTTCTTCTGTGTTATCAAACTTTTGAGAGTAGAGGTTTTCGAAATAGGTGTTGATGATCCTCTGTATTTCTATTGTGTCTGTAGTGATTTCTCCTTTTTCATTTCTTATTGCATGAATTTGAGCTTTTTGTTCCCTTTTGAAAATAAGGTTGGTTAGGGGCTTATCTATTTTATTTATTCTTTCAAAGAACCAACTCTTTGATTCGTTGATTCTTTGGATTGTTTGCTTAGTCTCTATTGCATTGATTTCTGCTCTGATTTTTATAATTTCCTCTCTTCCTTTGGCTTTGGCCTTGACTTGCTCTTCTTTTTCTAGCTGTTTGAGGTGTAGCATCAAGTTATTTATTTGTATTTGTTCTTTTTTCCTGATGTGGGAACTCATTGCAATAAATTTTCCTCTCAGAACGGCTTTCATTGCATCACACAGATTCCGGTAAGTTGTATCTGCATTTTCATTTTCTTTTAGGTATTGTTTAATTTCTTCTTTAGTTTCTTCTGTGACCCACTTGGTATTCTTTGATACAGTGATTTGAGCAAGTATTTCTAAGATGATAACATGTAATCTATTAACAGGTGATTTCTTACTTTTTTTTTTGTTGTTGTTGTTTTTGTTTTTGTAATTCTGTGTTACATGTACCCTTACAATGCTTTGTTTTGTTTTGTGTTTTTCACTTTTTTCCTTTTAAATAAAATTAAAAAAAACTAACACTAACACTAAACCTAAACCTAAAACTAACTCTAAACCTAAACCTAACCCTAAACCTAACACTAACCCTAACCCTAAAATCAAAACCTATCCCTAACCATAACCCTAATCCTAACCCAAAACTTAAGCTTTACCCCTAATCCTACCCTAACCCTAACCAAAACGTCTAAGCCGAACCCTAACACTAACCCCAAAATCTATCACTAAATGTAAGGTTAAATTCTAACCATATCCCCAACACAAACCCTAACTCTAAACCTAACTCTAAACCTAAACGTAAACCTAACCCTAACCCTAAGAATAAACCCTAACACTATCCCTAAATCTAACCCTAACCGTAAACCTAACCCAAACACTAACACTATTCCTAACACATAACTCCTAAACCTAACCCTTAACCTAACCCTAAAGTGAACACTAAACCTAACCGTAACCCTAACCCTGACCCTAAGCCTAACCATAAACCTAATCGTAACACTAAACCTAACCATAAAAGAAGCCTAACCTTAACCCTCTCCCTAAAACCTAACGCCTAACCCTAACACTAAACCTAACAGTAACCATAAACCTAACCCTACACCTAACCCAGCATCTAATCCTAACCATCCCCTAACGATAACCTTAAACCCTACCGATAACCCTAACCCTAAACCTAACATTAATGCCTAACCTAACCCTAACTCTACCCATTAAACAGACCCTATCAATGACTGTAATACCTCACCCTAACAATAACCCTAACCCTAGCATAACCCTAACCCTAACCATAAACATAGCCTCTAAGGCTAACCTTAAACCAAACCCCAAACTCTAACACTAATCCTAACGCTAACCTCTAACCAAAACCCTAACTGTAACCCTAAGCCTAACACTAACACTAAATCCAATCCTAAACTAAACAATAACCCTATCACTGACACTATTCAGAACCCTAACCGTAACTGCAAACCTAACTCTAAACATAACCATAAAAGTAACCCTAACCCTAACACAGTACCTAACACATAACCCCTAACCCTAACCCTAAACCTAACACTAAAAGTAACCTTAAAACTTTCCAAAACCCTAACCATAAACCTAATCGTAACCCTAACACAAACCATAACCTGAAGCCTAACACTAAACCTATCCCTAACACCTAACCCCTAAACCTAACACTAACCTTTACCCTAATCCTAATCTAAACCCTAAACCTAACCGTAACCCTAACACTAACCCTAAACCTAACCATAACCTAACACATAAACCAAACCCGAAACCTAACACTAACCCTAACAGTAACCTAAAACCTAACCCTAACCCTAATGCTAACCCTAACATTATACCTAACACTAACCCTAACCCTATCCCTAACTATAACCCATACACTAACCTTAAACCTAGCCCTAACCCTAACACTATCCCTAACACCTAACCCCTAACCCTAGCCCTAAACCTAACCCTAAAACTAACCCGAAACCTAACCCTAAACCTAACAATAAACCTAATCGTAACCCTAACAAACACCAAAACACGAAGTCTAACACTAACCCTCTCCCTAACAGCTAAGCCCTAACCCTAACCCTAACACTAACCCTAATTCTAATCCTAACCCTAAGCCTAACCCTAAACCTAAACGGAAATTTTAACCCTAACACTTACCATAACTTCTAAACTAACCCTAATCTTAACCCTAAACCTAACGCTAACCTCTAACGCTAACCCTAACCCTAACCTTAACCTTATCTCTAACATTAGCCCTAACCCTAAACTATAATGATAACACTTACCCTAACCAAAACACTAACCCTAACATCTAACCTTAACACTAATTCTAACTCTAACCCTAACCCTAAACCTAAAACTAAAGCAACTTCTAACCATAACACTAACCCTAGCCCTAAATGTAAACCTAACCTAACCCTAACGCTACACTTAACCTAAACCCTAACCCTAACCTAACCCTAACAAAAAACCTAACGCTAAACCTAACCCTAACCCTAAGACCTAACCCCAACTCTAACACTAAACCTAACCATAAAACTAACACTAAACCTAACCTTAAACCTAATACTATCCCTATACCTAACACTAAACCTAATTGTAACCCTAACCCTAACCGTAACCCAAAGCCTAACCTTAACAATCTCCTTAACACCTAATTCCTAAACCCTAACCCTAACTCTAACCCTAACCCTAACCCTAACCCTAAATGCTGACCCTAACCATAACACTAACCCAAAACCTAACCCTGACCCTAACACTAACCCTAACCATAACCCTAACCATAACACCAACCTCTAAATCGAACCCTAACCCTAACTGTAATCCTAATCCTAATCCTAAGGACGAACCCTAACCCTAAGCCTAACACTATCACTACCACCTAAATCCTAACCCTAACCATACACCTAACACTAAAACTAACACTAATCCTAACACTAAAACTAACCCTAACTCTAAAACTAAACCTAATCGCAACCCTAAAACAAACCATAACAAAAAGCTAACACTAACCCGCTCCCTAAAACCTAACCACTAAACCTAACCTTAACACTAACCTAAACACTAACACTAACCCTTAACCTAAACCTAAGATTTAAACCTAAACCTAACACTAACCCTAATCTCTAAGCCTAACCCTAACCCTAACCAAACTCCAAAATCTAACCCTAAGTCTAATGCTAACCTCTAACGATAACCATAACACTAACACTGACCCTAACCCTAATCCTAAACTATAACCATAACACTAATACTAACCCTAACCTGAAACCTAACATCTAAGCCTAACTCTAATGCTTACCCTAACTCTAACACTAAATCAACTCCTTACCCGAACACTAAACCTAACCCTAAGCCTAAATCTAACCCTAGCCGTAACATTAAACCCTAACACTAAAACTAACACTATCCCTTCAACTAACCCTAACCATAACCGTTAATCTAACCCTAATCCTAACCGGTACCCTATCCCTAACACCTAACCCGTAACCCTAATGCTAACCCTAACCCTAAAACTAACACTACACCTAACCCTAAACCTAACCCTAACCCTAACCCTAACACTAACCCTAACCCTAACCCTAACCGTAATCCGAAGCCTAACCTTAACCCACTCCCTAACACCTAACCCCTAACCTTAAAACTAACCCTAACCCTAACCCTAACCCTAACACTACCCCTTAAACTAACCCTAACCCTTACTGTAATACCTAACCCTAACCCTAAATGCTAACTCTAACATTAATGCTAACCCTAAACCTAACCCTAATCGTAAACCTAACGCTAACCCTAACCCTATCCTAACACTTAAGCCCTAATCCTAATGCTAACCCAACCCTAAAACTCACACTAAATCTAACAAAATCGATAATCCTAATCCTAATGCTAACCCTAACCTAATCGTAACCGTAAACCTAACCGTAACCCGAAGCCTAACACTATACCTCTCCTTAACACCTAACCCCTAAGCCTAACACTAACCTGAACACTAACCCTAAGCCCTAACCCTAAAAGTAACAATATCCCTAACACTAATTCTAATCGTAAACCGAACCTTAACCCTAACCAAACCCTAACACTATCCCTAACATCTAACCCCTAACCCTAACGCTAAACCTAACCCTAAAACTAACACTAAAACTAACCTTAACAGTCACCCTAAACATGAAGCTAACCCTAAATCTAATCGTAACCCTAAACCTAACCTTAACCAGAAACCTAAACTTAACCCTAACACTAATACTATCACTAACCCTAAAACCTAACCCTAAACCTAACACTAACCCTAAGCCTAACCCTAACCCTAACCCTAAACCTAACCATAATCCTACCTTCTAACCCTAACACTAACACTAACACTAACACTAACACTAACACTAACACTAACCCAAATCCTAACTTTAAAACTTACACTATCCCTAAACTTAACCCTAAACGTAAACCTAACCTTAACCATACAATAACCCTAACCCTATCCGTAACACCTAACCCCTAACACTAACACTAAACCTAACCCTAAAACTAACATTAAACCTAGCCCTAACCCTAACCCTAACCCTAACCCTAACCCTAAGGCTAACCCTAAACCTAATCGTAAGCCTAACCCTAACCGTAATGCAAAGTCTAACCATGACGCTAACCCTAAACCTAACATTAACACTAACACTAAACCCTAACCCTAAACCTAACACCAACCCTAAGCCTTACCCTAACTCTAACCCTATCCCTAACCTCAACTTCTAACCGTAACTGTAACCCTAAACCTAAAACTAAACACCACACTAACCCTAACCCAGACCCTAACCTCTAAACCTAACCGGAACACTAAACCTAAACATAACCCTAACCATAACCATAATCTCTAACCCTTATTGTAACCCTAACCCTAACCCTAACCCTACCCCTCACAATAACCTTAAAGCTAACCCCTAAATCTAACACCTAACCCTAATCCATAACCCTAAGCCTAACCCTAACCTTAAGCCATAACACTAATCCTAACCCTAACCCTACCAATAAACCTCAACCTAACCTTAACACTAACCATAACACTAACCCTAACCATAACCCAAACCCTAAACGCTAACGCTAAACATAAACTTAACCCTAACTCTAAACCTAACCCTAAACCTAACCATAAATATAACCCTATCACTAACACCTAACCCCTAAACCTAACCCTAACTCTCACCATAAAACTAACCTTAAATCTTACGCAAACGCTACCCCTAACCCTAACCCTAAACCTAACACTAACCCTAACGTGATTATATCCCTAAACCTAACCGTAACCTGAAGCCTAACCCTAACCGTAAATGTAACGCTAACACTAAACCTAACAGTAATCCTAATCCAAATCCTAACACTAACCGTAATCCTAAACCTAACCCTAACTCTAAACTTACCCTAATCATAACCCTAAACCTTACCTTAACCCAAAGCCTAGCCGTAACCCTATCCCTAACCCAAAGTTAACCCTAAACATAACACTAACCGTAATCCTAAACTTAAACCTAAACCTAACTCTAAACCTAACGCTATCTGCAACACTAACCCCAACATGAACACTAACACTAACCTCTAAAACTAAACATAAAACTAACTGTAATCCTAACCCTAAATGTAACCTAAACCTAACCCTTACCCTATACCTAATCCTAACGCTTACCCTAACCCTAACCCTAAACATAACCTTTAACCCTAACCCTAACCTTAACCATAACCATAACTTCTAAGCCTGACCCTAACCCTAAACCTAACCCTAAACTCTATCACTACACCAAACACTAACCTCTAACGATAATCCTACCCTAAACCTAACCCTAAACTCTATCACTACACGAAACACTAACCTATAATGATAATCCTACCCTAAACCTAACCCTATCCCTAACCCTAAGCCTAATTCTAACATTAACATAACCTTAACCCTAACCCTAAACCTAAGCTTTAACCATAACCTTAACCCAAACCGAATGCTAACCGCTAACCTTAACCCTACACGTAACCCTAACCCTAACCCTAGTGCTAATCTAATTGTAACCCTAAACCTAACCATAACACTAAGGCTTACCCTAAACCTAATTCTAACCTTCACACTAACCCTAACTCTAATTGTAACCCTAACCCTAACAATAACCTCTAAATCTAAACCTAAACATAACCCTAAAATAAACCACTAACCCTAAACCTAACCCTTACCCTACCCCTACCCCTAATCCTAACCCTAACACTAAGACTAACCCTGAACCTAAGCTTTAACCCTAACTTTAACCCTAACCCTAATCATAAACTCTAAGCTTAACACTAACCCTAAACCTAACCATAACTCTAACCCTAAACCAAACAGTAAACGCTAAACATAACCCTAACACTCACCCTAACCTTAAACCTAACCCTAAACTCTAACCATAACCATAACCCTAACCATAAGCATAACCCTGAACCTAAGCTTTAACCCTAACCCAAACCCTAACCATAACCTCTAAGTCTAACCTTAACCCTAACCCTAACCCTAACTCAAACCCTAACACTAAAGCTAACTTCTAACCCTAACACTAACCCTAATGCTAAAATTAAAGCTAACCCTAACGATGAACCTACCTCTAACCCTAACACTTAAGCCTAACTCTAAAACTAACCCTAACCCTAAACGTAACCATAACACTGACCATACTGCTAATGCTAACTTGCAAACCTAACTCTAACCCTAACCCTAACTATAACCATAACCCTAAACCTAAATCTAACATTAATCCCTTACCTGAACCCTAACCCTACCTCTCAAACTAACACTAACCCTGACTGTAATACGTAACCATAACCCTGACCCTAGCATAACCCTAACCCTAACCCTAACCCTAACCCTAACGCTAACCCTAACCCTAAACCATACCTCTAATACTAACCCTAAACCTAACCCTAACACTAACCCTAACCTCTAACACTAACTCTAACTTTAAACCTATCCCTAACAGTAACCCTAATCCTAACACTAAACCTAACTTCTAGCCATAACCCTAACGCTGAACCTCAACCTAACCCTAACCCTTACCATAACACTAACCCTAACCCAACCCTAAAATCTAACCCTAACCCTAACACTAACCCTAACACATAACCCTATCCCTAACACCTAACTTCTAAACCTAACCCTATCCCTAACCATAACCCTAAAACTACATCAAACACAAACCCTAACCATAACCATAACAATAACACTAAACGTAACCCTAACCTAATTGTAATCCTAACCCTAACCATAACCCTATGCCTAACCATAAAACTAACCCTAACTCTTACGTTAAGCCTAACCTTCACTCTATACCAAACCCTAAACCTAACTCTAAAACTAACCTCTAAACCTAACCCTAACCGTACCGCTAACAATAAAACTAAACACTAAACCTAATTCTAACGCTTACCCTATGCTTAACCCTAACCCTAACACTAACCCTAACCCCGAACCTAAGCTTTCATCCTATCCCTAACCCTAGCCCTAACCATAACCTCTAAGCCTAACCCTAACCCTAACCCCAACCCACTATCCCTAACCCTAATCATAACCGTAAAACTAACCATGACACTATGCTAACCCTAACCCTATCCCTAATACCTAACCCCTAACACTAACATTAACCCTAACCCTAAAACTAACCATAACCCTA
Organism: Cavia porcellus; assembly: GCF_034190915.1. NCBI lineage: Eukaryota > Metazoa > Chordata > Mammalia > Rodentia > Caviidae > Cavia > Cavia porcellus. The sequence continues at coordinate 4,076,520 of NW_026947524.1, read as the reverse complement.
ACCCTAAACCTAATCATAACACTAACCATAACTGTAAACCTAAGCCTAAACCTAACCCTAACATTAACCCTAACCCTAACACTAACCCTAAAATATAACCCTAACCCTAACACTAACCCTAACCCTAACTCTAACATAATCCTAACCCTAACCCTAACAGTAACCCTACCCAACAGTAACTCGAACCCTAACGCTACACCTAACACTATGCCTAATCCTAACCCTAAACCTAACCCTAACACTGAGCCTAACCATAACCCTAAAAAGAACCCTAACCATATCCTTAACACCTAACCCCTAAACCTAACCCAAACTCTAACCGTAACCCTAAACATAATCCATACCCCAAACCCTCACCCTAATCCTAATCATTACCATAACTGACCCAAAGCCTAACCTTGTCTAAACGTAACCGTAAACCTGACCCAAACACGAATCCTAACACTAACACCTACACTAATCCATAAACCTAACCCTAAACCTCACCCTAAAACTAACCCTAACCCTAAACCTAAACCTAACACTATCCCTAAAGCTAACATATAACGCTAACACTAACCCTATACCTAAACCTAACCATAAACATAACCATAACCATAACACTAACCCTAAACATAACCTTAATGCTAAACCGAAACATAACCCTAACACTAACCCTAACCTTAAAACCTAACCCTAACCCTAACCCTAACACTAACCCAAACCCTAAAACTAACAGTTACCCTAAATGTAATCCTAACCCTAACCCTAACCATATCCATAGAACCTATCTCCTAACCCTGACCCTAAACCTAACCCTACCTTAACACTAACCCTAACCATAAGACTAACACTAACATTACCCTAACCCTAACTTCTAAACCTAACCCTAACCTTAACCTAACCTGAACCCTACCCGTAACACTAACACTAACATCAACTCTAAGGCTAACTTCTAACCCTAACCCTAACCAAAATCCTAACACTAACACTAACCATAAACACTAACCCTAACCCTAACCCTAAATCTAACCCTAAACTCTAACTCTAACTCCTAACCCTAACACTAACCCTAATGTTACCCGGAACCCTAACCCTAAACCTAAGCCAAACACTAACCATAACGCTCACCCAAACCCAAACACTAACCCTAACCCTAAACCAAAACCCAAACCCTAAACAAAAACCTAAACCCTAACACTAACACTAACATTAACCATAAGCATAAGCCTAAAGCTAACCATATCCCTAATCCTAAAAATAAGCCTAACCCTAACCCTAACCCTAACCCAAAACCTAACACTAACCCTAACCATAAACCTAACCCTAACTTCTAACCATAAGTCTAACCATAAACCTAAACCTAAACCTAACCATAACCCTAAACCTAACACAGACCCTAACCATAAACCTAACCCTAAACCTGAACCTAACCCTACCCTTAACCCTAGCCCTAAAACCTAGCACTAACCCTAAACCTAAGCCTAAGATCTAACTCTAACACCTAAAGCTAACCCTAAACCAAGCCTAACGCAAATCCTAACCCTAACCCTAACCCTAACCCAAGCCTAACCGAACGCTAACACTAAACCGAAAACTAAACCTACACCTAACACTAACCCTAAGCTGAACCCTAATCCAAACCCTAACCCTAACCCTAACCATAACCATAACCCTAAACATAACAATAACAATATCCTTAACACGTAACACCGAACCCTAACCGAAACCCTAACCCTAAGCCTAAACCTAACCCCTAACACAAACCCTCACCCTAACCCTAATCCTTACCATAACTGACCCAAAGCCTAAGTTTTTCTAACCATGATCCTAAACCTAACCAGAACCCGAACCCTAAACCTAACACTAACCCTAACCCTAACCCTAATACCTAAACCTAACACTAACTCTAACCCTAAAACTAACAAGAAATCTAACCCTAACCCAAAACCTGAACCTAACCCTAAACCTAGACCTAACACTAACTCTAACGCTAACATCTAACCCTAACCCTAACCATAACACTAAACCTAAACCTAACCATAAACCTAACCATAACACTAACCCTAACCATAAACCTAAGCCTAAAGGTAAACATAAACATAACGATAACCCTACCCTAAAACCTAACCCTATCCCTAACGCTAACACAAACCCTAAAACTAACCATAACCGTAAACTTAAACCTAACCCTAGCCCTAACCTTATCCTAACACCTGTCCCCTTTCCCTAACCCTAAATCTAACACTAACTTAACACTAACCCTAACACTAACACTAACTCTAAATTCTAAACCTAACACTAACCCTAACCCTAAACTAACCCTAACACTAACTCTAACCCTAACTTCTAACCCTAACCATTACCAAAACCCTAACACTAACCCTAAGCTTAAACTCTATCCCTAAACCTATCCCTAACCATAACACTAAACTCTAACTCTAAACCCTAACCCTAACACTAACCCTACACTAATCGGAACCCTAAACCTAAACCTAACCCAAACACTAACCCTAACCCTCATCCTAACCCTAACACTAAACCTAACCCTAACCCAAAACCAAAACCTAACCCTAATCCTAACCCTAACCCTAAGACTAACTGTAAACCTAACGCTAAATTTAAGCCTAACCCTATACCTAAACTTAAAACTAAGCCTAACCATAACTCTAACCCTAACCCTAAACCTATCCCTAAAACCTAGCCCCTAACCCTAACCCTAAAACTAACTCTAACTTAAAACTAACCCTAACACTAACCCTAACCCTAAACTTAACCCTAACCCTAACACTAACCCTAACCATAACCATAACCCTATCCCTAAGCCTAACCGTAACCTTAAACCAAACCATAACCCTAACCCTAACCCCTAATCCCAAACCCGCAACCTAACTCTGATCCCTAACTTTAACCCTAACCCTAACTGTAAACCTGAACCTAATACTAAACCTAAACCTAACCCTAACCGTAACCGTAAACATAATCCTAACCCTAAATCTAACCTCTAACACTAACCTTAACCGTAACTCTAACCCTAAACCGAAACCTAAACAAAACCCTAAACCTATCACTCACCCTAACCCTAACTCTAACTCTAATCCCTAAACCAAACGATAAGCCTAAGAATAAATGTATCTCTAACCCCAAACCCGAAACCCTCACCATAAAACTAACCCTAACACTAACACTAATACCTACCCTAACCCTAACCCTAAACCTAAACCTAAACCTCACACTAACCATAACCCTAACTGTAACCTTTACTGTAAACCTAACCCTAACCTTAACACTAACCCTAACCCTATCCCTCACCCTAAGCCTAATCCTAACAATAACCCTAACCCTCTAAAACTAACACATACCATAACACTAAACCTAACCCTAACCCTAATCGTAACAATAGCCCTAACCGTAACCATAACCTCTAACCCTAATACTAAACATTGCCCTATTCCTAACCCTAACACTAACCGTAATCCTAACCCTAACCCTAACCATAAAGCTAACCTCTAACCCTAACCCTAATCCTAAAACAAAACCTAACATTAACCATAACTGTAATCCTGACTGCTAACCCCTAACCATAACCCTAAACCTAACACTAACGTTAACCTTATCCCTAACACCTAAACCCTAACCCTAAAACTAAACCTAACAATAACCCTAACCGTAACCCTAATCCCTAACCCTAACCCTAACACTATCCCTAACTGTATTCCTAGCCCTAACCCTAACACTAACCCTAAACCTAGGAATAACCCTACCCAAACCCTAACCCTAATCCTAACCCTAAAGCTAACACTAACCCTAACACCTAACTGTTACCCAAACCCTAACCCCTAACCCTAACCCTAACCGTATCCTTAACCCTAAACCTAAACCTAACCCTATCCATAACTGTAACACTAACAATAAACCTAACCCTAAGCCTAACCTATAGCTAACTCTAATTCCAATACTGACCCTAACACTAATGCTGTCTGTAACCCTAACCCAAATAACTAACACGAGCCCTAATCCTAACCCCAACACTTACCATAATCCGTACCCCTAAACTTAAGCCTTACCATAACGCTAACCCTAACCATAAACCTAGACCCTAACCGTTAAGCTAACCCTAACACTAACCCTATCCCTAAACACTAACAGTAGCCCTAACTGTGACCCTTAATGTAACCGTAAGCTTAACCGTAAACCTAAACATATACTTAACACCTAACCCCTAAAACTAACCCAAACCATAACACTAACCCTAACCGTCATCATAACCCTAACCCTAAACCTAATATTAACCCGAAACCTAACTGTAATGCGAAGCTTAACCCTGACTCTATCACTAACAACAAACCCCTAAATCTAACCGTAACCTAACCCTAACCCTAACTGTTACCCGAAACCTAATGTAACACTAACCCTAACCTTAAACACTAACCCCTAACCCTAACCCAAACCCTAACCCTAACCCTAATGCTAACACTAACCCTAAACCTAACCCTAACCCTAAAACCTAAAACTAGCCCTAACCCTAACCGAAAATCTAACCCTAATCCAAATGCTAAAACTAACCCTAAACCTAACCCTAACCCTAACCCAAACCCTAACCATAACCATAACCTTAAGCCTAAACATAACACTATCACTATCCCTAAAACTAAGCCTAAACCTAACCCTAACTCTAAACCTAAACTTAAGCCTAACTCTAACTCTAACCCAAAACCTGAAACTAAGCATAGCCATAACCCTAAGCTTAACCCTATACCTAAAACTAACCCTATCCCTAAGCGTAATCCTAACCTAATACTAATCCCTAAGCCTAATGATAAAGCTAACCCTAACCCTAAACCTTACACCTAACCCTAACCTTCAAGCTAACACTAACCCTAAATCTAACCCTAATACCTACACTAACCCTAACACGAACACTAACCAAACCATAACCATAGCCTTAACCATAACCCTAACTCTAACCCTAACACTCAGCCCCTAACCCTAAACCTAACATTAACGCTAACCCTAACCCTAACCTCTAACACTAACCCTATCCATAACCTTAAGCCTAATCCTAAACCTAACCCTAACCCTCTAAAACTAACACATACCCTAAAACTAAACCTAACCCTAACACTAAACCTAACAATAACCCTAGCCCTAAGCCTAAACTCAAACCCTAATTCTAAACCTTATCCTATCCCTAACCCTAACTCTAACACTAACCATAATCTTTAACATAACCCTAAACCTAAACCTAAACCTAACCCTAACCCTAACCCTAACCCTAAAACTTACCCATAATCCCTAACCCTAGACCTAACCCAAACCCTAAACCTAACCTTAACCTTGACCCTAACACCTAACCCATAACCATAACCGTAATCCTAATGCTAACCCTAAACCTAATCCATAACCCTAAACCTAACACTAACCCTAACCCTAACACAAAACCTAAACCTAACCCGTAACCTAATACTAACGCTAACACTAACCCTAAAACTAACCCTAACCTTAAGCCTACACCTAACCCTATCCATAAAGCTAAAACTAAGCCTAACACTAAACCTAACTCTAAGCCTAATTGTAACACTAAACCTAACACTAATCTCTAAACCTAACCCTAACCCTAACAATAACCCTAACCCTAACACTAACACTAAATCGAAACCTATCCCTAACCCTAATGATAAGCCTAAACGTAACCCCAACACTGACCCCTAACCCTAACCCTCACCATAACCCTAACCCTAAACCTAACCCTAATGCCTACACTAACACTAACCGAACACCATCCGTAACGATAACTGTAACATTAACTGTCACCCTAATCCTAACAATAACCCAAACCCTAACCCCTAAGCCTAACCCCTAACCCTAACGCTAATGCTAATGCTAACCCTAACCTCTGACACTAATCCTATCCCTAAACCTAAGCCTAATTCTAACCCTAATCATAACCCTCTAAAACTAACCAATACCCTAACACTAAACCTAAACCTAATCCTAATGCGAACAAAAACCCTAACCATACCCCTAACCTCAAACCCTAATCCTAAGCGTTACCCTATCCCTAATCCTAACCCTAACACTAACCGTAACCCTAACCCTAACCCTAAATATAAAGCTAACCTCTAACCCTAACACTAACTGTAACACTAACCCTAACACTAAACCTAACCCTAACCCTAAACTATAATTCTAACCCCTAAGCCTAACCCTAACCCTAAAGCTAACCCTAAAACCACACTAACCCTAACACTAACCCTTACTGTAACCGTAAACTAAACCTAACACTAATCCTAACCATTGCCCTAAACCTAAAACTAAAGCTAACCCTAACCCTAACACTAATCCTAACGCTAACTCTAACCCTAACACTAACACTAACCCTAACCCAAAACCTAAACCTAACCCTAAACCTAACCCTAACACTAACTTTAACTTTAACAAAACCCTAAACTTAAGCCTAACATTAACCCTATCCCTAAACCTAAAACTAAGCCTAACCCTAACCCTAAACCTAAACCTAACACCAACCCTAATCCTAATCCATAAATCTAATCCTAGCCCTAGCCCTAACCCTAACCATAAAACTAACCCTAAACCTAGCACTAACCCTAATCCCTAACAGTAACACTAAACCTAACCATAATCTTAACCCTAATGATAAGCCTAAACCTCACCTTAACACTTACCCCTATCCTAACCCTCACCGTAAACGTAACCCTAAACCTAACTCTAACCCTAACCCTAAACCATACCTCTAACCCTAAGCCTAACCCTAACCATAACCTTAACCGTAACCCTAATGCTAACTGTAACACTAACCCTAACCCCTAACACTACTCCTAATGCTAATGCTAACCCGAACCTCTAACACTCACCCTATCCCTAACCCTAAGACTACTCCTAACATTTACCCTAATCCTCTAAATCTAACTCATACTCTAACACTATATCTAACCCTAACCCTCCCCTACCTCAAATCCTAATCCTAAACTTTACCCTATCCCTAACCCTAACTCTATACCTAAGCGTAACCGTAATCCTAACCCTAACTATAAATCTAACCTCCAACCCTAACCCTAACCCTAAACCTAAACTTAACCCTAACACTAACCCTAAACATAACCCTAAACCTAAAGCTAACCCTAACCTAAGCCTAAGCTGAAGCACTAACCCCTAACCCTAAACCTAAACCTAACCCTAACATAGTCCCTAACACCCAACCAATAACCCTATCCCTAAACCCAACCTAACGCTAACCGTAATGCTAACCCTAACTCTAACCCTAACCTTCTAAACCTGACCCTATCCCTAATCCCTAACCCTAACCCTAACCCTAATACTAACACTAACCATAGCTCTAAACATAACTCTAACCCTAACCGTAACTGTAACCATAACTCTAACTATACCCTTAACACCTAACACTTAACCCTAACCCAAACCATAACCCTAAACTTAACCCTAAACCTAACCCTAAACAAAAGTAACACCAACCCTATCCATAATCCGAAGCCTAACCCTAACAATATCCCTAACAGCTAATACCTAAACATCACACTAAAACCTAACGCTAACCCTAACTATAAACATAACACTAATACTATCCCTAAAAATAACTTCTAATACTAACCCTAACCATAACCAAAACACTAACACTAATGCTAAACCTAACCCTAACCTTATACCTAACACCTAACACCTAACCCTAAACCTAAACATAACAATAAACCTAACTCTAATCCCTAACCCTAACCCTCACCCTAACCCTAACCATATTCCTAGCACTAAACCTAACACTAACCCTAAACCTGACCATGACCCTAACCCTAACCCTAACCTAACCCTAACCCTAAACCTAACCCTAAGCATAACACTAACCCTAATACCTAACCATAACCCTAACCCTCACCCTAACCCCTAAACCTAACCCTATCCTTAACCCTAAAAAACCCTAACATTATCCGTAACACTAACCCTAAGAATAAACCTAAGCCTAATAATAAAGCTATCCCTAACACTAATCATAATACTGAGCCTAACACTAACTCTATCTGTAAAACTAACCCAAATCTCTAACAATATCCCTAACCAGAACACTAACCCTAATCTGTACCCCTAACCTTAAGCTTTTCCACAACTCTAACCTCACCGTAAAATTAGCCCCTAACCCTAACCCTAAAGCTAACACTAACCCTATCCCTAATCCCTAACCCTAACACTAATACTAACCATTATTTTAACCCTAAGCCTAACTGTAACCCTAAACATAACCCTATACATATCCTTAACACCTAATCCCTAACACTAAACCAAACCCTAACACTAACCCCTACCGTAACCCTAACCCTAAAATTCATCATAACCTGGACCCTAACCATCGTCCGAAACCTATTTCTGAACTTATCCCTAACACCTAACTGCTAAATCTAACCCTAACCCTAAACCTAACCCTAACCCTAAACCTAACGCTAGCTTTAACTCTAACACTAAATCTAACCCTAACCCAAATCCTAAACTTAATCCTAAACCTAACCCTAACCCTAACCTTAAGCCTAAATATAAACCTATACCTATCCCTAAACCTAAGCCTAACCCTAACCCTAAACATAACCATAACCCTAACCCCAAATCTAACCCTAACTGTAACCCTAACCCTAACACTAAACTTAAACCTAACTCTAACCTCTAACTCTAACCACTAACCCTAAGTCTAACACTTAAGCAAACCCTAAAATTAAGCATAAGCCTAACCCTAAACCTAATCATAAGCTTAACATTAACAGTAACCCTGACTGTAATACCTAACTGTAACCCTAACACTAACCCTAAACCTAACCCTAAAACTAAGCCTAACACTAACCCTAATCCTAACCGTAACCCTAACATTAACACAGCAATTAGCCTTACCCTAGACCTATCCCTAACCCTAAAACTAAGCCTAACCCTAATCCTAAACCTAAAATCTATCCCTAACCATAACCCTAACCCTAAACCTAAACAAAACACTAACTCTAAACCTAAACCCTAAGGCTAACCCTAACCCTAACACTAACACTAACACTAACACTAACCCTATCACTAACACCTAACCTCAAACCCTAACCCTAAACCTAAGACTCACCCTAAGACTAAACTTGAACCTAACACTAACCCTAAACCTAAACCTAACACTAAACTGCATCATAATCATAAAACTAACCTAAACCCGAAGACTAACATTAACACTATCCCGAACACCTTACCCATAACCATAAACCTAACCCTGACTGTATCCCTAAGCCTAACCCTAAACCTAACCCTTACAATAATCCTAACCCTAACCCTAACCCGAAGCCTAACCTTGTCTCACCCTAACCCTAACCCTAACACGAATCCGAAACCTAACTCTAACACTAACCCTAATCCCTAAAACTAAGCCTAACACTAAGACTAACCCTAACCCTAACACTAACACTAACACTTAACCTAACCCTAACACTAACCCTAACACTAAACCTAGACATAACCCTAACCATAAAGCTAACCTCTAACCCTAACCCTAAACCTAACCTAACCATAACCCTAACCTACACTAACACAAACGCTAAAACCTAACACTAACCCTAACAATAAACTAAGCTGAAAACTAAACAAAAGCCTAACCTTAACCCTAACCCTAACACTATCCCTAAAACCTGTCCCGTAAATCTAACCCTGAACCTAACCCTAACATACCCTAACCCTAAACGTAACCCTAACCCTAACATTAACCCTAACACTAACTTCTAACCCTAACCCTAATCCTAACCCTAACACTAACCCTAACCCTAATCCTAACCTCTAACTCTAACCCCTAGCCCTAACATTAAGGCTAAACCTAACTCAAACTCTAACCCGAACCCTAAACACGAACTCTAACACCTAACCATAAACCTACCCCTAACCCTAACCCAAACCCTAACACTAAACTTAACACTAACCCTAACAATAATCCTAATGGTAAGCCTAAACATAACCAAAACCATATCCTTAAAACCTAACCCCAACCCAAACACTAAGCCTAAACCTAACTCTAACCATAACACTAATCCTAACACAAAACCTAATTGTAACCTGAACCCTAACTGTAGTCCAAAGCCTAACCATGTCAATATCCCTAACAACTAAGCCATAAACCTAACCCTAACCAAACCTGAAACTTACCATAAAGCTAACCAAACACTAACCCTAACCCTAACTTCTAACTCTAACCATAATCATAACCCTAACAGTAACCTTAACCCTAAACCCTTACGCTAACCCTAACCCAACCCTAACCCTAAATTGTAACTCTAAATCCTAGCCCTAACAGTAACCCTAACCTGAACCCGAACCCTAACCCTAAACCTAACCCTAACACTAACCCTAACCCTAAACCTAACCCTGACCCTAAACCAAAACCTAAACCGAAACCGAAACCTAACCCTAACCCTAACACGAACCCTAAACGTAACACTAACTTTAATCATACCCTTAATCCTATCCTTAAAACTAAAATTAAGCCTAACCCTAACTCTAACCCTAAACCTAAGTCTAACCCTAAACCTAATCCCTAAATCTAACACTAACTCTAACCCTAACACTAATCCTAACACTAAACGTAACCCTAACTCTAACACTAAACCTAACCCTAACCCTAACATCTAACTCTAACACCTACCCCTAACCGGAACCCTAAAGCTAACCCTAAAACTAAACCTAACCCTAACCCTAAAACTAACCTAAACCCTAAACCAAAACCTAAACATAAACCGAAACTTAACCCTAACCCTAACACGAACCCTAAACGTAACCCTAACTTTAAGCATACCCTTAATCCTATCCCTAAACCTAAAATTAAGCCTAACCCTAACCCTAACTCTAACACTAAACCTAACTCTAACCCTAAACCTAATCCCTAAATCTAACACTAATTCTAACCCTAACACTAACCCTAAACCTAAACATAACCCTAACCCTAACACTAAACCTAACCCTAACCCTAACATCTAACTCTAACACATACCCCTAACAGTAATCCGGAAGCTAACCTTAAAACTAAACCTAACCTTAACCCTAACTGTAACCTTAACCTTAACACTAATACTAACCCTATCCCTAACCTCTAACACTAACCTCTAACCCTAAACCTAACCCTAACCCTAACCCTAATTTTAAGCCTAAGCATAACCCTATCCCTATCGCTAAATTTAAGCCCAACCCTAACCCTAAACCTAACCCTAATCCAGACCATAATGCTAAGCCTATTCAGTTACCCTAACCCTAACCCAAACCCTAACAGCTAGGCTAACCCTAAAGCTCATCCAAACCATAAACCTAAACTTAACCCTAACCATAACTCTAAACCTAAGCTAATAACCCAAACCCTAACCCTAATCCTAAACCTAACACTAACCCTAAGCCCTAACCCTAACTCTAATCCTAACCCTAACTCCTATACCTAACCCTAACACTATCCCTAACCCTAAACCAAACCCTATCCCTAACCCTATCCTTAAAGCTAACCCTAAAAATAAACCTAAACCTAACCCTAAACATATTCCTAACACTAATCCTACTACTGACCCTAACAGTAACGCTATCTGTAAACCTAACCCAAATGCCTAACACTAAAACTAACACTAACCCTAAACCGAACACTAACCCTAAACGTACCCCTAACTTTAAGCCTTACAATAACCCTAACCCTAACCATAAAACTAGCTCCTAACACTAACACTAACACTAACACTAATGCTATCACTAATCCCTAACCCTAACCCTAAAACTAACCGTAACTATAACAATTAATGTAACCCTAACCCTAATCATAACGCTAACCATAACCCTAAACATATCCTTAACACCTAACCCCTAACCCTAACCCAAATGCTAACATTAACACAAACCGAAATCCTAACCCTAAACCTAACCCTAACCCTAACACTAAAGCTAATTGTAACACGAACCCTAACAGTAATCCAAAGCCTAACCCTGACCCTATCCCTAACACATAAGCCCTAAATCTAACAGTAAGCTAAACCTAACCATAACCCTAACCCTAACCCTAACCCTAAACCTAAACCTAACCCTAAAACCTAACCTTAACCCAAACCCTAACCCCAACACTAACCATAATGCTAAACCTAAACCTAACCCTAACCCTAATCCTAACATTAACTGTAAGCCTATCCCTAATCCCTAACCCTAACCCAAACCCTAACACAAACCCTAACCCATAACCCTAAACCTAAACCTAACCCAAACCCTAACCCTAAACCTCACCCTAACCCTAACTCTAACCCTAGCCTTCTAAATATAAACCTAACCCTAATCCTAAAACAAACACTAACTCTAAACCTAACCCCTAACCCTAACCGTAACCCTATCCCTAACCCTAAAACTAACACTAACCCTATCCATAATGCTAACCCTAACAATAAACCTAACACTAACCCTAAATCTATCCCTAACCCTAATTCTAATACTGAGCCAAACACTAACCCTAACCCTAAACCTAAGCCTAACCCTAATTCCTAAGCCTAACCCTAACCCTAACCATAACCCTAAACATAACCTAACCCTAACTGTAACTCTAAGCATAACACTAACCAGAACCTTAACACCTAACATCAAACCCTAACCCAAACACTACCCTAACACTAACGGTAACTCTAACCCTAAACCTAACCGTAAACCAAAATCTAATCATAATGGGAACCCTAACCGTACTCCAAAGCGTAACCCTGAGCCTTACCCTAACACCTAACCCCTAAACCTAAATTTAACCTAACCATATCCCTAACCGTAACCAAAACCCTAACACTAACCCTAACCCTAACTTCTAACCCTAACCTTAAAAATAACCCTAAAAATAACCTTAACCTTAAACTCTAACAATAACCCTAACCCTAACCCTAAAATCTAATTCCAACACCTACCTCTAACCCTAACCCTTACCTGAACCCGAACCCTAACCATAAACCTAACCATAAACCTAACCCTATCGCTATCCCTAACACTAACACTAACCCTATCCCTAAACAAAATCCTAAAATTAACCCTAAGCCTAACCCTAACCCTACCCCTAAACCTAAACTTAAGCCTAAATCTAATCCTATCCCCAATTCTAAAACTAAGCCTAACCCTAACCCTTACCCTAACTCTAACACTAACACTAACCCTAAAAATAACATCTAAATCTAACCCGTAACACTAACCCTAAACCTAACTCTACCACTAACACTAACCCTAATACATAACCCTAATGATAAGCCTAACCAGAACCCTAAATCTAATCCCTAGCCCTAAACTTCATCCTAACCCTAACACTAACCATAACACTATTCATAACCGTATTCCAAGCCCTAACACTAACCCTAACCCTAAACCCAACCATAACCTTAACCCTAACTCTAACCCTAATCCAAACCCTTAACCTAACCCTAACCATAACACTAACCCTAATACCTAAACCTAACCGTAACCCTAACCCTAACCATAACCTTACCCATAACCCTAAACCTAACCCTAAACCTATCCGTAACCCTAACCCTCACAATAAACCTAACCCTAACCGTAAACCTATCCCTAACCTTAATCCTAATACTGAGCCTAACATGCTATAAGTAACCCAAACCCAAATTCCTAACACTAAACGTAACCCTAACCCTAACACAAACACTAATCCTAATCCGAACCCCTAAATTTAAGCCTTACCATAACCCTAACCCTAACCGTAAAACTAGCCCCTAACCATAACCCTAACACTAACCCTATCCCTAATCCCTAACTCTAACTCTAACACTAACACCAACTCTAACTTTAACCTTCAATGTAAACCTAAACCTAAGGGTAACCCTAACCATAACCCTAAATATATCCTTAACACCTAACACTAACCCTAACCCTAAACCTAACGCTAACACTAACCCTAAACATAACCATAACCCTAAACCTAATGCTAGCCCTAACCCTAACCCTAAATCTAACCCTAAACCAAATCCTAAACCTAAACCTAAACCTAACCCTAAACCTCACCCTAACACTGAATCTAACCTTAAGTCAAAACGGAACACTATCTCTATCACTATAACTAAGCCTAAACCTAAAAATAACCCTAACCATAACCATAACCCTAATCCTAACACTAACCCTAAACCTAACCCTAACTCTAACCCCTAACTCTTACCCTAGCCCTAACACAAACCCTAATGTTAACCTTAAGCCTAACCACAAACCTATCCCTGTCCCTAAAACTAAGCCTAACCCTAACCCTAAACCTAACCCTAACCCTATGCCTCATCCCTAATCATAACCCTAATCCTAACCTAACCCTAAAACTAACCATAAATCTAATCCCTAATGTAACTATAACCCTAACCCTAACACTAACCGTAACCCTAACACTAACACTAACCCTAACGCTAACCCTAACCCTAAGCCAAACCCTTGCCCTATCCCTAACCCTAACCCTAACAGTAACCCTAAACCTAACACTCAACATAAAGCTAACCGCTAACCTGAATCCTTACCCTAAGCCTAAACCTAACCTTAACCCTAACCCTAACCCTAACACTAACCATAACCCTATCCCTAATCCCTAACCCTAACCCAAATCCTAACCCAAATCCTAACCCCTAACCCTAACCCTAAACCTAACCCAAACCATAACCCTTAACCTAACCCTAAACCTAACCCTAACTCTAACCTTAACCTTCTAACCCGAACGCTAACCCTAATCCTAACTCTAACACTAAAACTAACAGTAACCCTAACCCTAACCCATAAACCTAACACTAACCCTAACCCTAACCCCTAACCCTATCCCTAAGCCTAAACCTAAACCTAAACCTAAACCTAAACCTAAACCTAACCCTAACCCTAACCCTATCTGTAATGCTAACTCAAACAACAAACCTAACCCTAATCCTAAACCTATCGCTAAACCTAATACTAATACTGAGCCTAACACTAACCCTAACCCTAATCCCTAACCCTAATCCTAACTCTGACCCTAACACGAACACTAACCCTAATCCATAACTCTAAACTTAACCATTACAATAACCCAAACACTAACCATAAAACTAGGCCCTAACCCTAATCCTAACCTTAACACTAACCTTATACCTAATTGGGAAACCTAAACGTAACCATAACACTAACCCTAATCATAACCCTAAACGTAACCCTAACCCTAACCGTAACCCTCATCAAAACCTTAACCATATCCTTAACACCTACCACCTAACCCTCACCCAAACAATAACCCTAACCCTAACTGTAACCCTAACCCTAACCCTAACACTTACCCTAAACCTAATCCTAACTGGAACCCTAATCTTAATCCGAAGCCTAATCCTGAGCCTATCCCTAACACCTAACCCCTAAACCTAACCCTAAACTAACCATGTGCCTAACCGTAACCCAAACATTTACACGAACCCTAACCCTAACTTCTAACCCTAATCCTAATCATAAACATAAAAATAACATTAACCCTAAACTCTAACCCTAACAATAAAATCTAACTCTAACCCCTAACCCTAACTCTAACCATAATCCTAAACCAACCCAACCCTAAACCAAACCATAACCCTAAACTTAACCCTACCCCTAAACCTAAAGCTAAGATTAAGCCTAAACCTAAACCTATCCCTAATCCTAAAACAAAGCCTAACCATAACCCTAACCCTAACCCTAAACCAACACTAACCCTAACCCTAACTCTATACCAAACCCTAACCAAAACACTAACCCCTAACCCTAACCATAAACATAACCCAAACACTAACCCTAACCCTGACACTGAAACTAACTCTAACCCTAAACCTAACCCTATACCTAATCCTAAACCTAAACCTAACCCTAAACCTAAGCCTAACCTTAACACTAATGGTAACACTATCCCTAATTCCTAACCCTAACCCAAACCCTAACCCAAACACTAACCCCTAACCCTAACCATAAACCTAACCCGAAAATTAACCCTAACACTATCCTTAACCCTAACCCTAACCATAACCTTAACAATAACCTTAACTCTAAACTCTATTCCTAACCATAACACTAACCTTGTCATATAACTCTAACCCCTAACCCTAACTCTAACACTAACCCGAACCCTAACCCTAAACCTAAGCCTAGCCCAAACCCTAACTCTAACCCTACCCCTAACACTAACTCTAACCCTAACCCTAACCCTATCCTAAACCCCAAACCTAACCCTAACCCTATCCTTAACTCTAACTCTAACAATAAACATAACCCTAAACCTAAACCTATCCCTAACCCTAATCCTAATACTGAGCCTAACATTAACACTATCTGTAACCCTAACCCAAATCCCTAACACTAAACCTAACCCTAACCCTAACACGAACACTAACGCTAATCCGTACCCCTATCCTTAAGCCTTGCCATAACCCTAACACTAAACGTAAAACTAGCTTCTAACACTAACCCTAACCCTAACACTAACCCTATCCCTAATCCCTAACCCTAACCCTAACACGGACACTAACCATAGCTGTAAACATTAATTTAACCCTAACATTAATAGTAACCCTAACCATAACCCTAAACATAACCTTAACACCTAACCCCTAATCCTAATACAAATGCTAACATTAACCCTAACAGTAATCCTAACACTCAGCCTTACCCTAACCCTAACCCTAAACCTAATTGTAACCCGAACCCTAAGCGTAATACGAAGCCTATCCCTGAACCTATCCCTAACACCTAACCGCTAAATCTAACACTAAACTAACCCTAACCCTAAACGTAACCCTAACACTAACAGTAACCCTAACAATGACCCTAACCTCTAACTCTAACACCTAACCCTAACCCTAACACTAACCCTAACGCTAACACTAACCCTAAACCTAAACCTAACCCTAATGCCTGACCTAACACTAACCCTATATCTAACGCCAACACAAATCCTAAACCTAACCCTAAACCTCACCAAAGCCTAACCCTCAGCTTAAGCCTAACCTTAGGTCTAACCATAACACTATCCCTATTCCGAAAACTAAGCATAACCCTAACCCTAACACTACCCCTAACACTAACCCTATCCTCTAACTCAAACCTCTAACTCTAGCCCTAAACCTAAACCTAACCCTAACTTAATTGTAACTGTAAACCTAACCCTAACCCTAAAACTAACCCTAACCCTAATGCTACCCCTAACCCTAAACCTAAACCTAATCTTAACCCTAACCTTAACCCAAACCCTAAAACTAAACCTAACTCTAACCCTAACATCTAAATATAACCCCTAACACTAACACTAAACCTAACTTTAAGTCTAACAATTACCCTATCCCTAAAACTAAGTCTAACCCTAACCTTAACACTAACCCTAAACTAACTCTAACACTCACCTAATCCCTAACGCTAACCATAAACCTAACACTAAACATAACCCTCGACAACTAACCCATAACGTAACACTAACCCTAAAGCTAACCCTAAACGTAACCCTAACCCTAACACGTCCCATATTCCTAACCCTAACCCTAACCATAACCCTAACCCCAACAATAAACCTAAAGCTAAAAACAAACCCTAACCCACACCCTAACCTTAACACTAAAGCTAACCCTAAATCCTAACCCTAACCCTAACCCTAACCCTAAACATAACCTGAACCCAAACCCTATCACTATCCTTAACCGTATTCCTAGCCTAATTCTAATCCTAACCTTAAACCTAACCGTAACCCTAAGCCTAACCCTAACCCTAATCCTAATGCTAAACGTAACCATAACCATAACCTTAAGACTAACCCCTAACCCAAACCGTAACCTAACACTTACCCCTAACCCTAACCCTAACCTTATGCTTAACCCTAAACCTAAGCTATCCCTATTCATAACACTAACCATAACAATAAACCTAACTATAAACTAAACATATCCCTAACCCTATTCCTAATACTGAGCCTACCACAAACACTATCCGTAACCCTAACACAAATCCCTAACACTAAACCTAACCCTAACCCTAACCAAAACATAACCCTAATCCGTACACCTAACCTTAAACCTTACCATAACCCTTACACTAACCATGAAACTAGCCCCTAACACTAACCCTAAAACTAACACAAACCCTATCACTGATCCCTAACCATAATCCTAACACTAACCCTAAGTGTAACCCTTAATGTAAACCTAATCATAACCATAAAACTAAACATAACCCTAAAAATATCCTTAGAACCTAACAACTAACCCTAACCCAAATGCTAACACTAAACCTAGCCGTAATCCTAAACCTAACCCTACCCTAAACCTAAACGTAACCCTAACACAAAGCCTAACCATAAATCTAACCTCTAACCCTAACTCTAACACTATCCCTAACCGTATTCCTAGCCCTAACCATAAACCTAACCCTAAACCTAACAATAAAACTAAACCTAACCCTAAACATAATCCCAACCCTAAACCTAAACCTAACCCTGACCATAACCCCTAACCCTAACCCTAACACTAAACTTAACCCCTAACCCTAACTCTAAGCCTATCCTTAAGCCTAACCTAACACTAACCCTATATGTAACACTAACCCTAACAATAAACCTAACCTTAACCCTAAAATTTAACCATTAACCCTAACCCAAACGCTAACCCTAACTTCTAACACAAATCCTATCTCTAATCCTAAGCCTAATCCTAACCCTAAACCTAAACCTCTAAATCTAAACGATAACCAAACACTAATCCTAACCCGAATCCTAACACTAACAATAACCCTAACACTAACCCTAACCTCTAACCCTAATTCTAACCTTACCCTAAACCTAACCATAACACTAACCCTAACCCTAAGCCTAAAGCTAAACTCTAAACATAACCCTAACCCTAACCCTAACCCTAACCCTAACCCAAGCCTAACCGAAACCCCAACCCTAACCCTAACCCTACCCAAACCTAACCCGAACCATAATGCTACACATAACACTAAGCCTAATTCTAACCCTAAACCTAACCCTAACCCTGACCCTAACCATAACCCTAAAAATAACCCTAACCATATCCTTAACACCTAACCCCTAAACCTAACCCAAACTCTAACACTAACCCAAAACATAACCCCTAAACCCAAACCCTCACCATAACCCTAATCCTTACCATAACTGACCCCAAGCCTAACCTTGTCTAAACCTAATCCTAAACCTAACCCGAACCCGAAACTTAACCCTAACACTAACACTAATCCCTAAACCTAACCCTAAACCTAACCCTAAAACTAAACCTAACACAAACCCTAATTCTTAACCTAAACCTAACACTAACCCTAAAGCTAACCTCTAACCCTAACATTAACCCTAAACCTAAAACTAACCATAACCCTAACCCTAACACTAACTCTAACCATAACCCTAATGCTAAACATAAACATAACCCTAACACTAACCCTAACCATAAACTAATGCTAAACCTAAACATAACCCTAACCCTAAAACTAACATTAAAACCTAACCCAAACCCTAAACCTAACATTAACCCAAACCCTAAAACTAACAGTTACCCTAAACTTAACCCTAATCCTAACCCTAACCCTATCCGTAGAACCTATCCCCTAACCTTGACCCTAAACGTAACCCTAATTTAACACTAACACTAACCATAACACTAACACTAACCCTAACCTTAACTTCTAAACCTAACCCTAACCTTAACCTAACCCCAACCCTACCAGTAACCCTGACACTAACACCAACTCTAAGGATAAGTTCTGACCCTAACCCTAACCAAAACCCTATCACTAACATTAACTCTAAACACTAACCCTAACCCTAACCCAAAACCTAAACCTAACCATAAAACTAACCCTAACCCTAACACTAACCATAAAATTAACTCTAGGATTCAGCCTAAAGCTAACCATATCCCTAATCCTAAAACTAAGCCTAACCATAACCCTAACCCTAACCCTAAACCTAACACTAACAATAAACCTAATTGCTAAACCTAAACCTAACCCTAACCCTAACCCTAAACCTAAACCTAACTCTAAACCTAACCCTAACACTAACCCTAACCCTTAACCCAAATCCTAAACCTAACCCTAACACTAACCTTAACCCTAAACATAAATCTAACCCAAATCTAACCCTAACTTCTAACCCTAACTCTAGCCATAACCCTAAACCTAAACCTAAACATAACCCTAAACGTAACACAGACCCTAACCCTAACCCTAACCCTAAACCTAACCCTAACCCTAACCCAAGCCTAACCGAACACTAACTCTAAACCGAACACTAACCCTACACCTAACACTAACCCTAAGCTCAACCCTAATCCTAACCCTAACACTAAACCTAACCATAACCCTAAACATAACAATAACAATATCCTTAACACGAAACACCTAACCCTTACCGAAACATTAACCCTAAGCCTAAACCTAACCACTAACACCAAACCATGACCCTAACCCTAATTCTTACCACAACTGACCAAAGCCTAATGTTGTCTAAACATAACCCTAAACCTAACAAGAACCCAAACCCTAAACCTAACACTAACCCTAATTCCTAAACCTAAACCTAACACTAACTCTAACCCTAACAATAACAGGAAACCTAACCCTAACCCAAACCCTAAACCTAACCCTAAACCTAGACCTAACACTAACCCTAACGCTAACCTCTAACCCTAACCCTAACCATAACCCTAAACCTAAACCTAACCATAAACCTAACAGTGTCACTAACCTCACCCATAACCCTAAGCCTAAAGGTAAACATAAACCTAACGATAACCCTACCCTAAAACCTAACTCAGCTTACACAAACCATAAAACTAACAATAACCATAGACTTAA
Source organism: Cavia porcellus (assembly GCF_034190915.1). NCBI lineage: Eukaryota > Metazoa > Chordata > Mammalia > Rodentia > Caviidae > Cavia > Cavia porcellus. Next base: position 4,055,691 of record NW_026947524.1, on the reverse strand, counting down.
ACCTAACCATAGCCGTAACACTATCCCTAACACCTGTCCTCTATCCCTAACCCTAAACCTAACCCTCAATTAACACTAACCCTAACACTAACACTAACACCAACCCTAACACTAACACTAACTCTAACTTCTAAACCTAACCCTAACCATAACCCTGACCAAACCCTAACACTAACTCTAACCCTAATTTCTAACCCTAAACCTTAGCAATACCCTAACACTAACCCTAAACCTAAACTCTATCCCTAACCCTATTCCTAACACTAACACTAAACTCTAACTCTAAGCCCTAACCCTAAATCTAACCCTACCCTAATCGGACCCCTAAACCTAAACCTAACCCAAACACTAAACCTAACCCTCACCCTAACCCTAAACCTAACCCTAACCCTAACCCTAATCCTAACCCAAAACCAAAACCTAACCCTAATCCTAACCCTAACCCTAACACTAACCGTAACCCTAACTTTAAATTTAAGCCTAACCCTATACCTAAACCAAAAACTAAGCCTAACCATAACTGTAACCCTATCACTAAACTTATCCCTAACACCTAGCCCCTAACCCTAACCCTAAAATTAACCCTAACTAACACTAACACTAACGCTAACCCTACCCTAAACCTAACCATAACCCTAACCCTATCCCTAAGCCTAACCATAACCCTAAACCAAACCATATCCCTAACCCTAACCCTAACCCCAAACCCGCAACCTAACCCTGATCCCTAACTTTAACCCTAACCCTAACTGTAACCCTAAACCTAATACTAAACCTAAACCTAACCCTAACCCTAACCCTAAACATAAACCTAACACTAAACCTAAACTCTAACACTAAACCTAACCATAACCCTAACCCTAACGCTAAACCTAACCAAAACCCTAAACCTATCACTAACCCTAACCCAAACTGTAAATCTAATCCCTAAACCAAACGATAAGCCTAAGCCTAAACGTATCTCTAACCCCAAACTCGAAACCCTCACCCAAAAAATAACCCTAAACCTAACCCTAACACCTACTCTAACCCTAACCCTAACCCTAAACCTAAACCTAAACCTAACCCTAACACTAACCATAACCCTAACCATAACCATTACCGTAAAACTAACCCTAAGCTTAGCACTAACCCTAACCCTATCCCTAACCCTAAGCCTAATCGTAACCATAATCCTAACCTTCTAAAACTAACACATACCATAACACTAAACCTAACCCTAACCCTAATATTAACAATAGCCCTAACCCTAACCATAACCTCTAACCTTAAAACTAACCCTTGCCCTATTTCTAAACCTAACCCTAACCGTAACCCTAACCCTAACCTTAAAGCAAACCTCTAACCCTAACCCTAACCCTAACCCTAATCCTAAAACTAAACCTAACACTAATTCTAACCCTAACCCTATTCCTAATCAATAACCCTAACAGTAACCCTAACACTAACCCAAACCATAAACTTAAACGTAACCCTAACACTAACCATAACCCTAAACATAACACTAATCATATCCTTAACACCTAAACATTAACCATAACCCAAAACCTAACCCTAAAACTAAACTTAACCCTAAACATAACCATAAACCTAAAGCAAACCTTATTATAACTCGAAACTGAATCGTAATACGAAGCCTAAAACTATCCCTAGCACCTAAACACTAAACCTAACCTTAACCTAACCCTAACCCTAACTGTAACACTAACCCTAACACTAACCGTAACCCTAACTGCTAAGCCTAAACCTATCACTAACCCTAACCCTAACCCAAATCCTAAACATAACACTAAACTTAACCTAAGCCTAACCCTAACACTAACCATATGCCTAACACTAACCCAAACCTTAAGCCGAACCCTATCCCTATCCCTAACTCTAAAACTAAGCCTAACCCTAACCCTAATACTAACCGTAAACCTATCAGTAACTCTACCCCTAATCACTAAACCTAACCCTAACACTAACACTAACCCTAGTCCCTAACCCTAAAGATAAGTGTAACCCTAAACCTAACCCTAAAACCTAACACTAACACTCACCTTAACCCTAACCCGAAACCTAACCCTAATTGCTATCCTAACACTAAACCTAACCCTAACCTGAACACTAATCATAACCCTAAATGTAACCATAAACGTAACTCTAACCCTAACTGTAACCCTAACAATAACACCAACCCTCACTGTAACACTTAACCCCTAACCCTAACCCTAACACTAACCCTAACCCTAACCTCTAACACTAACCCTATCCCTAATCTTAAACCTAATCCTAACCCTAACCATAAAGTGCAAAATCTAAGCATACCCTAACACTAACCCTATCCCAAACCCTAACACTAACAATGACCCTAACACTATCCCTAACCTCTAACCTTAATCCTAACCCTTACAATAACCCTAAACCTAATCCTAAATCTAAACGTAACCCTAAGCCAAACCCTAAAGCTAAACTCTAACCTTAACCCAAACCCTAACTCTAAACCTAACCCTAACCCTAATCCCTAAGCCTAACCCTAACCCTAACATTCACCCTAACCTTATCCCTAATCCATAACTCTAGCACCTAACCCTAAAAATAACCCTATCCCTAAGCCTAAACCTAATGCTAATCTACCCCTAAAACTAACAGTAACAATAAACTTAAACCTAACCCTAAAACTATCCCTAAACCTAATCCTAATACAGAGCCTATCACTAACCTTAAAACTAACCCTAACCCTAATCCATAACTCTAACTCTAACCCGAACGCTGACCCTAATCTGTAAACCTAACATTAACCCTTACAATAACCCTAAACCTAAGCGTAACACAAACCCCTAAACCACACCCTAGCCCTGCCCATATCCCTAATCCCTAACCCAAAACCTGAACTTAACACTAACCCTAACTGTAACCCTAAACAACCCTAACCCTAACCATAACTCTAACCATAAACCTAACCATATCCTTAAAAAATAACACCTGACCCTAACCCAAAGTCTAACACTAACCCTAAACCTAAACCTTATCCTAAACCTAAGAGTAACCCTAAACCAATCCATAATCCGAAGCCTAACCCTGACCCTATCCCTAACACCTAACCCCTAAACCTAACCCTAACATTACCCTAACACTAATCTAATCCATAACACCTAACCCCTAACCCTAATGCTAAACCTACCCCTAAAACTAACACTAAACCTAAAACTAACACTAAACTTAAAACTAACCCTACCCTACCCTAAGACTAACCCTAAACCTAATTGTTAACCTAAGCCTTACGGTGACCCAGGGCCGAGCCATAACCCTATAGCTAACCCTAACCCTAACCCTAACCCTAACCCTAACCCTAACCGTAACCCTAACGTAAACCTATCCCAAAACCTAACTACTAAACCTAATCATAACCCTTACCCTATCCCTTACCTAAACGCTAACCCTAACCCTAAACCTAAGCTTTAACCCTAAACATAACACTAACCATAACGATAACTTCTAAGCCTCATCCTAACACTCACCCTAACCCCAAACTCTATCATGAAGCCGAATGCTAACCTATAACCATAAGCCTAACACTTACCCTAACTCTAACCCTAACCCTAACACTAACCCTAACAATAACCCTAAACCTATTCTTTAACCCTAACACTAACCCAACCCTAATGCTAAGTGCTAACACTAAGCGTAACCCTAAACTCTAACCGTAACACTAACCCTAAACCTAAACCTATCACTAACATGTAACCCTAACCCTAACCCTAACCCTATCCCTAACAGTAAGCAAAACGTAACTCTAACCCTAAATTTAACCCAAATCCAGCCGTAACCCTAACCCGTAAACCTAACCCTAACCCTAACCCTAAACCTATCCCTAACACCTAAGCCCTAACCCTAACGCTAAACCTAAACCTAAAACCAACACTAAACCTAACCCTAGCCAACACCCAACGCTAAGCCTAAACCTAAACCTAATCGTAAAACTAACCCTAACCATATAAAAGCCAATTCTTTACACTAAACCTAACACCTAACAACTAACCCTAACCCTGACACTAAACCTAACCTTAAACCTAACCCTAAACCTAACCCTAACCCTAACACTAACACTAACACTAACCCTAAACACTAACCCCAATGATAAGCCTAACCCTAACCCTAACACTTACCCCTAAACCTGAACCTCACCCTAAAATTATCCCTAAACCTAACCCTAACCCGAACAATAACCGTAATCCTAACCGTAACATTATCTGTAACCCTAACCCTAACGTAACCCTAACACTAAACCTAACCCTAAACCTAACATTTAGCCCCTAACCCTAACACTAATGCTAATGCTAACTCTAACCTCTAACACTAACCCTATCCTTAAATCTAAGCCTAATCCTAACCTTAACCCTAACCTCTAAAACAAACCAATAACCTAACAATAACCTAACCCTTACTGCAACCCTAACAATAACCCTAACACTAACCCTAACCTCAAACACTAATCCTAAACTTACTATATCCCTAACCCTAACCCTAATCCTAACCTTAACGCTAACACTAACCCAGCTATAAAGCTACCCTCTAAACCTAACCCTAACCCAAACCCTAACCCTAACCGTAAACCTAAACCTAACCCTAAACCTAACCATAATCTTGTCCCTAACACCTAAGCCCTAAACATAACCCTAATCCTAACCCTAAACTTAACACTAATCCCTAACCCTAACCCTAACACTCACCTAACCCTATCTCTAATATCTAACCAAAACCCAAAGCCTAACCCCAAAACCCTAACCCTAAACCTAACTCAAACACTAACCCTAACACTTACCCTAAGCCTAACTCTAACACTATCCTTGTAACACTAACCCCTAACCCTAACACTAAGCATAAACCTATACCTATTCCATAATCCTAACTGTAATACTAACCCTAACCTAACCCTAAACATGACCCTAACCCTAACCGTAACTCTAACCATAACCCTAACCGTATCCTTAAAACCTAACCCCTAACCCTAAGCCTAACTATAAACCTAACTCTACATCTAATAGTAAACTGAACCCTATCCGTAATGTGAAGCCTTAACCTGACCCTATCTCGAACGCCTAATTCCTAAACAAAGGCCTAAACTAACCCTAACTCTAACCGTAACACGAACCCTAACACTAAACCTAACACTAACTTCTAACCCTAACCCTAACCCTAACCATAACGCTAACACTAACACTAACCCTAAACGCTAAATCTAACCCTTACACTAACCATAACCATAAACTTCAACACTAACCCGTAACCCTAATCCAAACCCTAACCCTAACCCGAACCCTAACCCTAACCCTAACTCTAACCATAACCCTAATGAAAACCCTAAAACTAAGCCTAACCCTAACCCTAAACCTAAGCCTAAGCCTAACACTAACCCTAACAATTAGCCTAAACCTAACCCTATACCTAACCCTAAAAGTAAGCCTAACTCTAACCCTAAACCTAAACTTAATCCCAACCGTAACCCTAACTTCTAGCACTAACCCTAACCCTAACCCAAACCTAAACCTAACCCTAACCCTAATCCTCAACCCTAACCCTAACCCTAACCCTAACCCTAACCGTAAACCTAACCCAAACAGAAAACTAACACTAACAGTAACCCTATCCTTAACACCTAACCCATAACCCTAAACCTAAACATAACACTAACCCTAACCCTAAAACTGAACATAAAGCTAACCCTAACCCTATACCTAAACCTAATCATAACCGTAAACCTAACCATAATGAGAAGCCGAACCTTAACCCTATCCATAACACCTAACCCTAAACCTATCCCAGACTCTATCTCTAAGCCTAACCCTAAACCTAATCAAACTCTAACCCTAACCCTAACCATAAAACCGTAACCCTAACCCAAACAATAACCCTAAACCTAAACCTAACCCCTAACCTCAAATTATCACCCTTACCCTAACCCTTACAATAATACTAACCCTAATCCTAACCCCAAGCCTAACCTTGTCTAAGCATAAACCTAATCCTAACCCGAATATGAACCCTGACCCTAACAACAACCCTAATCCCTAACACTAAACCTAACCTAACCCTAACACTAACCATAAACCTAACCCTAACCCTAACCTTAAATCTAAACCTAAACCTAACCCTAAGCCTAACCCTAACACTAACCCTTTAACTAACCCTAATACTAAGCCTAACCCTAACCCTAACCCTATACCTAAACCTAAAACTAAGCGTAACATAACCCTAACCATAACGCTAACCCTAAAACTAACACTAACCCTAACCCTAATCCCTAAACCTAACGCTAATGCTAACCCTAACCCTAACATTAACACTAAACCTAATCACTAACCCTAACAATAAGCCTAAAACTAACCCTAACACTTAAACCTAACCCTAAACCTCACCCTAAAACTAACCCTAATCTCTACTGTAACCATAGCCCGTACCCTAACCCGAACACTAACCGCAGCCCTAACCATAACCTTAACCATAATCCTAACCCTAAGAGTAACCCTAACACTAACCCTAACCCTAACCATAACACTTAGCCGCTAAACATAAGACTAAAGCTAACGCTAACCCTAACAAAACTAACCCTATCCCTAACCCTTAGCCTAATCCTAATCCTAACCCAAACCATAACCCTAACACTAACCCATAACACTAACACTAACCGTTAGCCCCAATCCTAACCATAACACTAACCCTAAACCTAAGACCTAACCCTAAACCTAATACCTAACCCTAACACTAAAACTATCCCTAATGCTAACCTCTATCACTAACCTTAACCCTAACCATAACTCCAACCCTAACGCTAACCTCTCACCATTAGTCTAACCCTAACCCTAACCCTAACTGTAACACTAAACTGTAACCATAACACTAACCCTATCCTTAAAATAAACACTAACCCTAACCCTAACTTCTAACACTCACCCTTATCCTAATCCTAAACCTAAACATAACCGTAACCCTAAGCATAACCCTAAACTCTAACCCTAACCATAACCCTAACCCTGAAGCTAACCCTAACACTAACATTACCCCTAGCCCTAACCCTAACACTGTGCATAACACCTAACCCCTAACACTAAACCTAACACTAACACTAACACTAAGCCTAAACCTAATGCAAACCCTAACCCAAAAACAATACCCAATCATAACACATATCCTAACCATAATCCGAAGCCTAACCCTAACACTATCCCTAACCCCTAACCCCTAAACCTAACCCTAAGCCTAAACCTAACTCTAATCCTAACAGTAACCCTAACTCTATACTTAACCTCTAACCTAAACCTAACACTAACCTTAACCCTAAACTTAACCCTAACCCTAACCCTAAAACCTAACCCTAACTGTATCCCCAACCCTAAGCATAACCCTAATCTCTAACCCTAGTCCTAATCCTAATCCTAAACCTAAATCTAACCATAACCCTAACCCTAAACTCTAACCATAACCATAACCCTAACCCTGAAACTAACTCTAACCTAACACTAACCCTAATCACTAACCCTACCCCTAACCCTAACCTTTAAGTCTAACACCTAACCCTAACCCTAACACTAACTTTAACTCTTAACCCTAAACCTAAACCTAACCATAACCCCTGAGCTAACACTTACCCTAAACCTAAACTTAACCCTAAACCTAATTCTAAACCTAAACCTAACCCTTAACCTAACCCTAACCCTAACCCTAACCTTAAGACTAACCCTAACCCTATCCCTAACCCTAAATCTCAGGCTAACTCTAACACTAACCCTAACCCTAAACCGAACCCTAACCCTAAGCCTAATCCCTCACCCTAACACTAACCGTAAACCTAATGCTAACACTAATCCCTAAAATTAATGATAAGCCTAACACTAACCCTATCACTAACACCTAACCCTAACCCTAACCCTATCCCTAATCCATAACCCTAACAGTTACTCTAACACTATCCCTAACCATAAACCTAAACATAAACCTAACACTAACCATAACCTTAAACCTAATGCTAACACTAATCCCTAACCTTAATGATAAGCCTAACACTAACCCTATTCCTAACACCTAACTCTAACTCTAAACCTATCCCTAATCCATAACCCTAACAGTAACTCTAACACTAACCCTAACCATAACCCTAAACGTAAACCTAACCCTAACCATAACCCTAAACAAAACCCTAACCATATTCTTAACACCTAAACATTAACCCTAACCCATAACCTAACCCTAAACCTAACCATAACCCTAAACATAACACTAAACCTAACCCAAACCTTATTATAACCTGAACCCGAACCATAATACGAAGCTTAAACCTATCCCTAGCACCTAACCCCTAAACCTAACCCTAACATAACCCTAACCATAACTGTAACACTAACCCTAACACAAACCCTAACCCTAACTTCTAACCTAACCCTAACCATACACTAACCCTAATTCTAAACTCTAACACTAACCCTAACCCTAAACTCTAACTCTAAAACCTAATCCTAACCCTAAACCAAACCCTAACCTTAAACCTAACTCTACCCCTAACTCTAACGCTAACCCTAATCCGAAGCTAATCCAAAGCCTAACCCTGACCCTATGTCTAACACCTAAACCCTAAATCTAACCCTAACCTTCCCCTAACCCTAAACATAACACTAACCCTAACACTACTCCTAACACTAACTTCTAACCCTAACCCTAACCCTAAACATAACCCTAACACTAACCATAACCCTAAACTCTAAACCTAACCCTAATCCTAACTCTAACCCTAACCCTAACCCTTACATTAAGCCAAACCCTAATCCTAACCCTAACCCTAAAACTAAGCCTAACCATAACCCTAAATCTAACCCTAACCCTAACCAGAAACCTAACCCTAACTCTAAACCTAATCCCTAACCCTGACACTAACCTTAAACCTAACCCTAACCCTAATCCATAACCCTAATGATAAACCTAATCCATAACTGTAACTCTAACCCTAACCCTAAGCCTAACCCTAACCAAACACTATCCCTAAACCATAAGGCTAACCCAAACCCTAACACTAACCCTTACTGTAACCTAAAATGTAACCCTAACCTTAACCATAGTCCTAAACATAATCCTAACCATATCCTCAACACCTAACCCCTAACCCTAATGCAAATCCTAATACTAAACCTAACCGTAACCCTAATCATAATCTTAAACCTAACCCTAATGCTTATTGTAACCCTAACCCTAACCGTAATCCGAAGCTAACCTTATCCCTATCCCTAAAACCTAACCTGTAAACCTAACCCTAACATAACACTAATCTTAACAGTAACACTAAACCTAACCCTAACTTCTAACACTAAACCTAACCTTAACCCTAACACTAACCATACCACCTGTAACCCTAAAACTAAGCCTAACCCTAACCCGAACACTAACACTAAACATAACACTAACCCTAACCCTAATCGCTAAACCTAACCCTAACAGTAACAATAAGCTCACCCTAACACTAACCCTAACCCTAATCCCTAACCCTAACCAGAAGCCTAACCCTAACCCTAACCCCTAAACCTAACCCTCACCCTAACCCTAAGCCTAAAACTAACCCTAGACACTATCCTAAACCTAAACCTAACACTAACTCGAACACTAATCCTAATCCTAACCATAACCTTAACCGTAACCCTAACAATAACCCTAAACTAAAGCTCAACCCTAACACTTAAGCCCTAACCCTAACTGTATCACTAACCCTACTCTTAACCTCTAACATTAACGCTATCCCTAATCCTAAATCTAATCCGAATCCTAACCCTAAACCTCTAAATCTAACCCATACCCTAACACTAACCCTAACCCTAACAATAATCCTAACACTAACCCTGACATCTAACCCTAATCCTAACCCTAAAGCTAACTCTAAATGTAACCCTAAACCTAACACGAACCATAAAGCTAAACTCTAACACTAACCCTTATCCTAACCCTAACCCCTAATACCTAACCCTACCCTAACCCTAAACCTAACCCTAACATTATCCCTAACACCTAACTCCTAACTCTAACCCTAACCCTAACACTAACCCTAACCCTATTCCCTATCCTAACACTAACCCTAACACTCACACTAACCCTATTGTTAAACCATAACCATAACCCTAGCCCTAACCCCAACCATAACCATGAAACCCTAACCCTAAACATAACGCAAACCCTGACCCTAACCTTAATCCTAACCCTAACTCTAACACTAACCTTCTAAACCCAACCCTAACACTAATCCTAACCCTAAACTATCTAACCCAATCTAACCCAAACCCTAACCCTTATGCCTAACCCTAAACCTAACCTAACACCTAACCCTAATGCTAAACCTATCCCTAACCCTAAACGTAATGCTAAACCTATCCCTAAAACTAACACTAACAATGAACTTTACCCTAAACCTAAAACTATCCCTAACCCTAATCCTAATACTGAGCCTAACATTAACCCTAAACCGAACCCTAACCCTAACCCCTAACTCTAACCCAAAATCGAACCCTAATCCTAATCCGTAACTCTAACTTTAACCCTTACAATAATCTTAACTCTAAACATAACACTAACCCCTAAAACTAACCCTAACCCTAACCCTATCCCTAGTCCCTAACCATAACACTGACACTAACACTAACCCCAAACGTAAACTTAAATATAAGCGTAACCCTAACAGTAATTCTAACCATAACATTATCCTTTTCCTAACACGTAACATATAACCCTAACCCAAATGCTAACCCTCAACCAACCCTAAAGCTTACCCTAAACCTAATAGTAACCCTAACCCTATCGATAATCCAAAGCCTAAACCTGACCCTATCACTAACACCTAAACCCTAAACCTACACTAACCTACACCTAACATTAACCATAACCCTAACTATAACACTAATCCTAACACTAACTTCTAACCATAACCCTAACCTTAAACATAACCCTAACACTTAGCCTAACCCTAAACTCTAACCCTAAACCTACCCTAACCCTTACATTAAGCCAAACCCTAATCCTAAACCTAATCCTAAAACTAAGCCGAACCCTAAACCTAAATCTAAACCTGACTCTAACCCGAAGGCTAACCCTAACCCTAAACTAATCGCTAACCTTGACACTAACCTTGAACCTAACCCTAACCCTAATCCATAACCTTAATGATAAGCCTAACGCTAACCCTATCCATAACATGTAAACCTAAACCTAACCCTAAACATAACTGCATCCCTAATCCATAACGCTAACCCTAACCCTAACACTAACCCTAACTGTAACCCTAAACGTAACCCTAACCTTAACCATAACCCTAAACATAACCCTAACCATATCCTTAACACCTAACCCCTAACCCTAATGCAAAACCTAACAGTAAACCTAACCTTAACCCTAATCATAATTCTAACCCTTACCCTAAACCTTATTGTAACCCTAACCTTAACTGTAATCTGAAGCTAACCTTATCCCTATCCCTAAAACCTAACCCATAAACCTAACCCTAACCTAACACTAATCTTAACAGTAACCCTAAATCTAACCCTAACTTCTAACCCTAAACCTAACCCTAACCCTAACACTAACCCTAACACCATCCGTAACCCTAAAACTAAGCCTAACCCTAACCCGAACACTAAAACTAAACATAACACTAACCCTAACCCTAATTGCTAACCCTAACCCTAACCATAAGCTAACATTAACACTAACCCTAACCCTAATCCCTAACCCTAACCACAGCCCAACCCTAACCCTAACCTTAACCCTAACCCTAAACCTAACCCTCACCCTAACCCTAAACCTAAACCTAACCCTAATCACTATCCTAACGCTAAAACTAACACTAGCTCGAACACTTATCGTAACCCTAACCGTAACCTTAACCGTAAGCCTAACGTTTACCGTAACCCTAACAATAACCCTAGCACCAACCCTAACACTTAAGTCCTAACTTTAACCATAACACTAACTCTAACCCTAAACTCTAATATTAACCCTACCCCTAATCCTAAGTCTAATCCGAACCCGAACCCTAAACCTCTAAATCTAACCCATAGCCTAACACAAACCCTAACCCTAACCCTGACAATAATCCTAACACTAACCCTGACATCTAAACCTAATCCTAACCCTAAACCTAACCCTAACTGTAACCCTGAACCTAACACTAACCATAAAGCTAAACTCTAACCCTAACCCTTACCTAAACCTAACCATAACCCCTAATACCTAACCCCTAACCCTAACCCTAACACTAACCCTAAACCTATTCCCTATCCTAACACTAACCCTAAATCTAAATCTAACCCGAACCCTAAACCCTATCCCTAACCCTAAACCTAACCTAACCCCTAACCCTAACCATAAACGTATCCCTATCCCCAAACCTAATGCTAACCCTATCCCTAAAACTAACACTAACAATGAACTTTACCCTAAAACTAAAACTATCCCTAACCCTAATCCTAATACTGAGCCTAACATTAACCCTAAAACTAACGCTAACCCTAATCCCTAAATCTAACCCTAAGTCAAACCCTAACCCAAACACTAACCCTAATTTGTAACTCTAACCTTAATACTTACAATAATCTTAACTCTAAACGTAACACTAACCCCTAAAACTAACCCTAACACTAACCCTAAATCTATCCCTAATCCCTAACCCTAACACTGACACTAACACTAACCCCAAACATAAACCTAAATATAAGCGTAACCCTAACAGTAACTCTAACCATAACCCTAACCTTTTCCTTAACATGTAACACATAACCCTAACCAAAACGCTAACCGTAAACCAACCCTAAAGCTTACCCTAAACCTAATAGTAATCCTAACCTTATTGGTAATCAAAAGCCTAAACCTGACCCTATCACTAACACCTAAACCCTAAACCTACCCTAACCTACCCCTAACCCTAACCATAACCCTAACCATAACACTAACCCTAACACTAACTTCTAACCCTAACCCGGTTAATAAACATAGGGTTTAGGGTTACTAAACATAACCCTAACACTAAGCTTAACCCTAAACTCTAACCCTAAACTTAACCCTAAACCTTACATTAAGCCAAACCCTAACCCTACTCCTAATGCTAAAACTAAGCCTAAACCTAACGCTAAACCTAACTCTAATCCTAATCCTAACCCTAACCCTAATCCTAACACTAACCCTAAGCCTAATCCCTAATCCTGACACTAACCCTAAACCTACCCTAAACCTAACCCTAATCCCTAATCCTAACGATAAGCCTAACCCTAACCCTATCCCTAAACCCTAACCTAAACCTAACTAACCCTATGCCTAATCCATAACCCTAACACAACGCTAACACTAAACCCAAACCGTAACCCTAATTGTAACCCTAACCCTAACCATAAACCTAAACATAACCCTAACCATATGGTTAACAACTAAACCCTAACCCTAACCCAAACCCTAAGTCTAAAACTAACCGTAACCCTAACCATAACCTTAACACTAACCCTAAACCTTATTGTAATCCAAAACCTAACCATAATCCAAACCCTAACCCTATCCCTAACACCTAACCCCTAAACCTACCCCTAACCTAGCCCTAACCTTAACTGTAACCCTAACACTAACCCAAATCCTAACCCTAACTTCTAACCCTAACCCTAACCCTAACACTAAACCTAAAACTAACCCTAACCTCTAACCCTAATCCTAACCCTTACCTAACGCTAAAAATAAACCTCATCTTTAACATAACCCTAACCCTAACACTAAAGCTAAATTCTAACCCTAACTTTTACCCTAACCCTAACCCTAACCCTAAACCTAACACTAACCCCAAGCTTGAACCCTAACCTTTAACCCTAACCCTAAACCTAAACCTAACCATAACCCTAACCCTAAAACTAACTCTAACCCTAACCCTAACCCTAACCTAACCCTAACCATTACATTAATCCAAACCCTAATCCTAACCCTAACCCTAAAACTAAGCCTAACCCTAACACTAATTCTAAACATAACCCTAAATCGAAAGTTAACCCTAACCCTAAACCTAATCACTAACCCTGACACTAACCCTAAACCTAACCCTAAACTTAATCCATAACCCTAATGATAAGCCTAACCCTAACCCTATCCATAACACGTAAAGCTAAACCTAATCCTAAACCTAACCATATCCCTAATCCATAACGCTAAACCTAACCCTAACAATAACCCTAACTGTAACCCTAAACGTAGCCCTAACCTGAACCATAACCCTAAACATAACACTAACCATATCCTTAACCCCTTAACCCTAACCCTAACACAAACCTTAACACTAAATCAAACCGTAACCCTAATCATAATCCTAACCCTAAACCTAAACATTATTGTAACCCGAACCCTAACCATAATCCAAAGCTAACCTTATCCCTAACCCTAAAACCTAAGCCCTAAACCTAACCCTAACCTAATCCAAACCTTAACTGTAACCCTAAACATAACCATAAACCTAAGCCTAACTTCTAACCCTAAACCTAACCCTAACCCTAACACTATCCCTAACCCTAAAACTAAGCCTAACCCTAACTCAAAAAATAACCCTATCACTAATCGCTAAACCTAACCCTAACACTAACCCAAATGCTGACACTAACACTAACCCTAATCATTAACCCTAAAGATACGCCTAACCCTAAACCTAACCCTAACCCCTAAATCTAACCCTCACCCTAACCCTGATGCTAAACCTAACCTTAATCACTACCCTAACCCTAATCCTAAGACTAACCCGACCACTAATTGTAACCCTAACTGTAACCTTAACTATAACCCTAACCATAACCATAACCTAACAATTACCCTAACCCTAACCTTAACACTAATCCCTAACTCTAACTGCAAAGCTAACCCTAACACCTAACCCCTAACCCTAACCCTAACACCAACCCTTACCCTAACCCTAAACCTAACACTAACCTTTACACTCACACTAAACCTATTTTTAAAACCTAACCATAACCCTAACCCTAACCCAAACCCTAACCATGAAACCCTAACCCTAAACATAACGCAAACCTTAACCCTACTGATAATCTTAACCCTAACTCCAACACTAACCTTCTAAACCTAACCCTAGCCCTAATAGTAACCCTAACCCTAAACCTATACTTAACCGAACCCTAAAACCTATCCCTAACCCTAAATCTAACCTAACCCCTAACCCTAACCCTAACCCTAACCCTATCCCTGACCCTAAACATAATGCTAACCCTATCCCTAAAACTAACACTAACAATGAACTTTACACTAAACCTAAAATTATCCCTAACCCTAATCCTAATAGTGAGCCTAACACTAACGCTAAACCTAACCCTAATCCTAATCCATAACTCTACTAATAAGTCGAACCCTAACCCAAACACTAACCCTAATCCGTAACCCTAACCTTAACCCTTACAATAAACTTAACTCTAAACATAACACTAACCGCTCAACCTAACCCTAACCCTATCCCTAATCCCTAACACTGACCCAAACACTAAACCTAAACGTAAATCTAAACATAAGCCTAACTCTAACCGTAACTGTAACCATAACCCTAACCATATCCTTAACACCTAACACATAACCCTAACCCAAATGCTAAAACTAAACCCAACCCTAAACCTTACCCTAAACCTAATAGTAACCCTAACCCTAACCTTAATCCGAAGCCTACCCCTGACTGTATCCCTAACACCTAAACCCTAAATCTAACCCTAAACTAACCTAACCATAACCATAACCCTAAACTTAACACTAACCTTAACACTAACTTCTAACCCTAACCCTAACCCTAAACATAAACCTAACAGTAACCCTAACCCTAAATTTTAACACTAACCCTAACCCTAGCCCTAAACCAGACCTTTACATTAAACCAAACCCTTGTTGGGAGCCGTGGCACTGTCAAGTCATCAGACACGGTGATTGCGAGGCCTGTAGGAAAGTACAAAAGCCTGAGCTAGATTACCCCTCTCATCGAGCCCGCCTGTGTGGCGTCTGTTTCCTGATTCCTGATCACCCCACTAAGTTCCCGCCTCGCAGGGTAGTCTGCCTAGCAACTAATGTTGCTAGCCAATCAGCTTACGCGACCCGCCTTGATTTGATTGGAGGCCACAATCCTATATATAGCCAGTACCTCCACCCCTGGAGGGGAGAAGCACCGAAGGAGCCGCGGAGAGCGGACCGGTAGAGGCTTCGGAGCGAAGCACGGAAGGAGCCGCGGGGAGCGGACCAACAGAGGCTTCGGCCGGGACGAGTCCCGGGTTAGACTGTGAAGGAGGAGAGAATTAAAATAGAATACTTCGCCACCGCCAGATTTTGTCGTGTGTTCTTCCTGCCGGCCGGGAGCGACACCGACATCTGGTGGCCCGTACGGGGATTGATCAACCCCGAGACGCGGCGGTGGACTGCATTCTCCTACACAGAGCTACAGGACAGGTGAGTAGGGGATAAGCCTGGGCCCTGGGTGGCGCGCACATACAGGGTTTGTAGACTCCTCTCAACCTCACGCGTAAGTGGTGGGTTTCTTGGGCCTCACGCGGTGAGTATGAAACATAACACCAGAACTTAAGGTAATAAAAGAGTGTAAAACATAAACATAGAAGTAAAAATAACAGAAGATATATTAAAAATGGGAAACATGCCAAGTAAAGATACACAGCCTTGGTGTTGGTCCTTTGGAGACTCCTAAAGTCCAAGGACCTCAAGGTGGGGCGTAAGACTTTAGAAAATTTCCTTGCAGAATTTGACAGCTTTGCTCCCTGGTTTCTGCCTACAGGGCATGTAAACCTACCCTCCTGGGAAAAGTTGGGCAGAGACCTTTCCCTAGCAGAACGGGAGGGTAGAGCTTCGGTCTCTGCTCGTCCGTTGTGGGAAATGATACACGCGTGCCTAAAGAGTGAGGGTAGTTATGGGGGGAGTTTTCAAGAACTTGTAGAAGTACGCAAGGTGTTTGAACAGGCACAGTCAGGAAGCTCCCGAGAAGGGTCTGTCAAGGAGGGCAGAGATACAAAAGAGGACGCCGAGGCGCAGTTTGTGTCTTTCCGCAGGGACCGGGATGAGAACCACTGTGGGTCCCAGAGAGGTTGACAAGTCCCTCGACTGAAGATCAGGCCTGTTCCACCAGAGGCCAACCGCAGACCCAACAACAAGATGAGCCCTAAAAGAACTGCAGGACAATCCCTTTTGGGGGGCCTGGAACGGCTTGCTCCCTTATGTGCTACCCTTGTATACGCATGGCTCGCTCGCATGGCCTACGACCGCGTTTAAAAGTGACAGGCTTCCCACATTCTCCTCCCTAGACAACAACATGTAGCAGGGTGGGTGAGTCAATGACGGGTAAGAGCGTGCCTCCCCAGCACGACTCAACCTAAGCCAGGCCCTACCCCGTTCCGCTCGAAAGCCGCTGGATTGTTAGATGCTGCCTAGGTCTAAATTTCTCTCTGAGGGGATTCGTGGAGAGAAATGAGTGCAAGCTTGTGTGCATCCAGGTTCCGTCCAGGTCGCGCCTGGCCCTAGAAAAAGGACGAGGGCCTCAAGGCCTTGGCTGACCATGGTACGGCCGACCGGGTCGACGCCAAGGACCTGTGGCGGGCCTGCATATAGGGCACAAGCCTCTATACCCAGTCCAGGACGGGCTTCGACGCGTATTTTCTTAGAAAATAAAGAAGGGGGAGATGTTGGGAGCCGTGGCACTGTCAAGTCATCAGACGCGGTGATTGCGAGGCCTGTAGGAAAGTACAAAAGCCTGAGCTAGATTACCCCTCTCATCGAGCCCGCCTGTGTGGCGCCTGTTTCCTGCTTCCTGATCACCCCACTAAGTTCCCGCCTCGCAGGGTAGTCTGCCTAGCAACTAATGTTGCTAGCCAATCAGCTTACGCGACCCGCCTTGATTTGATTGGAGGCCACAATCCTATTTATAGCCAGTACCTCCACCCCTGGAGGGGAGAAGCACCGAAGGAGCCACGGAGAGCGGACCGGTAGAGGCTTCGGAGCGAAGCACGGAAGGAGCCGCGCGGAGCGGACCAACAGAGGCTTCGGCCGGGACGAGTCCCGGGATAGACTGTGAAGGAGGAGAGAAATAAAATAGAATACTTCGCCACCGCCAGATTTTGTCGTGTGTTCTTCCTGCCGGCCGGGAGCGACACCGACAAACCCTAACCTATTCCTAACCCTAAAACTAAGCCTAAACCCAACCCTAACCCTAACTTTAACCCTATCCTAACCCTGACACTAAACCTAACTCTAAACCTAAGCCTAATCCCTAACCGTGACAATATCCCTAACCCTAACCCTAACCCTAACCCTAATCCCCAACCCTAACGACAAGCCTAACCCTAACCCTATCCCTAACACCGAACCCTAACTCTAACCCTAACCCTATCCCTAATCCATAACCCTAACATTAGCGCTAACACTACACCCAAACCATAACCCTAACAGTAACCCTAACCCTAACCATAAACCTAAACATAATCCTAAGCATATGCTTAACACCTAACCCCTAACCCTAACCCAAACCCAACTCTAAACCTAACTCTAACTCTAACCATAACCCTAACACTAACCCTAAACCTTATTGTAACCGGAAATGTAACCATAATCCAAACAATAAACCTATCCCTAACACCTAACACTTAAACCTACCCCTAACCTAACCCTAACCTCAAACGTAAACCTAACCCTAACCTTAACCCTAACCTAGCACTAATCCTAACGTCTAACTCTAATCCTAACCCTTAGCATAATGCTAAAACTAAACCTAACACTTACCGTAACCCTAGCCCTAACCCTAACCTTAAAGCTAAACTCTAAACCTAATCCTTACCCTAACCCTAACCCTACCCCTAACCCAAAACCTAACACTAACCCTAAGGCTAACCCTAAGCCCTAACCCCTAAATCTAACCCTACACTTACCCTAACCCGAACGCTAACCCTAACCTTATCCCTAACACCTAACCCCTAACCTTAACCCTAAACCTAACCCTAACACCAACCCTAATCCATAACCCTAACCCTATGCTTAATCCCTAAACCTAACCCTAACCCTCACCGAAACCCTAACCCCGAAACCCTAAAACTAAACTTAACCCAAGCCCTAACCCTAACCTAAACCTAACACTAACTCTAATACTAACATTCTAACAGTAACCCTAAACATAATCCTAACCCTAACCCCTAACCCTAACCATAACACTAAACCTAACCCTAACCTCTAACACTAACCCTATCCCTAATGCAAAGCCTAATCCTAGCCCTAACCCTAAAGCTCTAAATCTAACCCATACCCTAACACTAACCCTAACCCTAATCCTAACCCTAACACTAACCCTAACCACCAAACCTAATCCTAACCCTTACCCTAACCCTAATCCTAAATCTAAACCTAACTGTAACCCTAACACTAAAGCTAAACTCTTACTGTAAACCTAACCATAACCATAACCCTCAACCTAACCATAAATCTAACACTGACCTTACCCTAACCCTAACCACTAACAACCAACCCTAACCCTACCCTAACCCTAACACTAAACCTAACCCTAACCTTATTCCTAACACCTAACCTCTAACCCTAATCGCTAAAACTAACCCTAACCCTAACCCTATCCCTAATCCCTAACCCCAACACTGACCCTAACACTAACCCTAACCGTAAGCCAAAACATAACCCTAACCCTAACCATAACCCTAACCATAACCCGAACCATATCCTTAACACCTTGCCCCTAACCCTAACCCAAACACTAACCCTAACACTAACCTTAAATCTTACCCTAAACCTCATAGTAACACTAACCCTATCCATAATCCGAAGCCTAACACTGACCATCCATTATGCCTAACCCCAAAACCTAACACTAGCCTACCCCTACACCTAACCATAACCCTAACACTAACAATAACCCTTACACTAACTTGTAACCATAACCCTAACCCTAAACATAACCCTAACACTAACCCTATCCCTAAACTCTAACTCTAACCCTAACCCTAACGCAAACCCTAACAATTACCCTAACCGTAAACCTTACATTAAGCCAAACACTAACCCTATTCCTAACCCTAAAACTAAGCCTAAGCCTAACCCTAACCATAACACTAAATATAACCCTAAACCTAACAATAATCTAATGCCTAATCCCTAACCCAGCACTAAGCAAAAACCTAACTCTAACCCTAACCCTCATACACAATCCTAACGATAAGCCTAACCTTAACAATATCCCTAATTCCTAAACCTAACCCAAACCCTAACCTTAACCCTATTTCTAATTCATATCCCTAACCCTAACACTCACACTAACCCTAACCCTAAACGTAACACTAACCCTAACCATAACACTAAACATGACCATAACCATATACTTAACAACTAACCCTTAACCCTAACCCAAACAATAACCTTAAATCTAACCGTAACCCAAACCATAAACCTAAACCTAACCTTAAACCTTATTTTAAACCGGACCCTAACTGTGATCCTAAGCCTAACCCTATATCTATCACCAAAACCTATCCCCTAAACCTAACCCTAACCTAACCCTAACCTTAACTGTAACCCTAACCTTAACCCTAACCTTAACCTTACCGTGAAACCTAACTTTTAACCCTAACCCTAAGCATAACACTAACCCTAACCCTAAACCTATCCCTAACCCTAAAACTAAGCCTAACCTGAACCCTAACACTAACACTAAAGGTAACTCTTACCCTAACCACAATCCCAAACCCTAACCTGACCACAAAATCTAACACTAACCCTTACCCATATCCCTAACTCTAATGATAATCTTCACTGTAACCCTAAACCTAACCCCTAACCCTAAGCCTAACCCTAACCCCAACCCAACCCTAAATCTAACCCTAATCGCTAGCCTAACCCTAAGCCAATAACTAATTGTAACCCAGTCGTAACCTTAAGAGTAACCCTAACCGTAACCCTAACAATAACCCTAACCCTAACCCTAACACTTAACCCCTAACCCTAAACCTAGCACTAACCCTAACCCTAACTTCTAACACTAGCCCTATCAATAATCCTAAGCCTATTCCTAACCCTAAAACTCTAAATCTAACCCTTACCCTAACACTAATGCTAACCCTAACACTAACCATAACCCTAAACCTATCCCTAAACCTATCCCTAACCCTAACCCTAACCCTAACCCTAACCGTAACACAAACCCTAACCACGAAACCTAACCCTAAACATAACCCAAACGCTAATCCTAACCCTAACGCTAACTCTAACTCTAACACCAACCTTGTAACCCTAACCCTAGCCCTAATCCTAACCCTAAATCTAAGCCTAAACCTAACACTAACACTAACACCTAACCCTAACCCTAACCCTATCCCAACCCCAAACCGAATGCTAAAACTTTCCATAAACCTAACAGTAACAATAAACTTAACCCTAACCCTAAAACCATTCCTAACCCTATTCCTAATACTGAGCCTAACACTAACACTAACACTAACCCTAACACTAATCCCTAACTCTAACCTTATGTCTAACCTTAACCTGAACACTAACCAAAATCTGTAACCCTAACCTTCACTCTTACAATAATCCTAACCCTAACCATAACACTAACCCCTAACACGAACCCAAACCCTAACCCTAACCCTATCCCTAATTGCTAATGCTAACCCTGACCCTAAGACTAACCCTAACCATAACCGTAAACATAACTCTAACTCTTACCTTAACTCTAAACATAACCCTAACCATATTGTTAACACCTAAACACTGACCCTAAACCAAACCCTACCCCTAACCCTAACACTAAACCTTACTCTAAACCTAATCATAACCATAAACCTATACGTAATTCGAAGCCTAACCCTGACCCTATCCCTAATACCTAACCCCTAAATCTAACCCTAACCTACCACTAACCCTAACGATATCATTAACACCTGACCACTAACCATAACCCAAACACTAACCCTAACTCTAACTCTAACCCTTGTATTAAGCAAAACCATAACCCTATCCCTAATCCTGAAACTAAGCCTAACCCTAACCCTAAACCTAACCCTAACCCTAACCATAACCCTAACCTCTAGCCCTAACCCTCACCATAACTCTAAACCTAAACCTAACCCTAATCCTATCCCTAATCCTTAACACTAACCCTAACTCTAACTTATCCATAATCCCTAACACTAACCCTAACCGTAACCCAAACTGTAACCCCGAAACCCTAACCCTAAACCTAACCCAAACACCAACCTTAACCCTAACCCTAACACTAACCCTAACTCTAATCTTAACACTATCCCTAACACTAAACCTTAAACATAACATTAACCGTAACCATAACCATAACCATAACCATAACCATAACCCTATCCGTAACCCTAAAAATAACTCTAACACTAACCCTAACATTTAAGCCCTAACCCTAAGCCAACACTAGCCCTAATGCTAACCTCTAAAACTAACCCTATCCCTAACCCAAACCCTAAACCTAACCCTAACTTTAACCCAAACCGTAAATTCTAACCATAAGCCTAAACCTAAACCTAACGGTTAGCCTAAACTTTACCCTAACCCTAACCCAAACACTAATCGTAACCCTAACCGTAACCTTAACCATAACCCTAACCCTAACCTAATAAAAACCTAAACTTAACCGTAACCCTAAACCTAACTATAACCCTAAAGCTAAATTCTAACCCTAACCCTAACCATAACCCTAACCCTAACCCTAAGCCTAAATCTAGACATAACCCTAACCCTAAACCTAACCACTAACACCTAACCCTAACCCTAACCTAACCCTAACCCTAACCCTAACCCTATACCTAACCCTAAACATATCACTGACACCTAACCCCTAACCCTAACACTAACCCGATCCCTAATTCCTAACCCAAACTCTAACCCTAACCCTAACCCTAACTGTAAATCTAACCATAACCCTAACCATATCCTTAACACCTAACCCCTAAACCTAACCCAAATGATAACACTAACACTAGCCCTAAACCTTACCCTAAACCTAATAGTAACCTTAAACCTATCCGTAATCCGAAGCCAAACCCTGACTTTAACCTAACACCTAACTCCTAAACCTAACACTAACCTACCCCTAAACGTAACCCTAACACTAACTTCTAACCCCAACCCTAACATTAAACATAACCCTAACACTAACCCTAACCCTATACTCTAACCCAGACCTAACCGTAACCATAACCCTTGCCCTAACCCTAAGCCATACATTAAGCCAAACCCTAGCACTATCCCTAACCCTAAAACTAAGCCTAACCATAACCCTAATGTTAACCAAAACCCTAAAACTAACCTTAACCCTAAGCCTAATCCCTAACCCTAACACTAACCAAAAACCTAATCCTAACACTAATACCTAACCCTAACAATAAGTCTAACCCTTACAATATCCCTAACACCTAACCCTAACCCAAACCCTAACCACATCCCTGTTTCATATCCCTAACACTAACCCAAACACTATCCCGAATCGTAACTCTAAATGTAATCCTGACCCTAACCATAAACCTAAACATAACCATAGCCATATCCTTAAGCCTAACCCCTAACTCTAACACAAAAACTAACCTTAAACCTAATGGTAACCTTAACAATAACCCTAAAGTTAACCCTAAACCTTAGTGTAAACCGAACCCTAAATGTAATCCGAAGCCTAATGCTATCCCTATCCCTAACACCTGCCCCTCAACCTAACCTTAACCTAACCCTAACCTTAACTGTAACCCTAACCCTAACCTTAACCCTAACCCTAAATTCTAACACTAACCTTAACCCTAAACCTAACCCTAACCCTATCCCTAACCCTAAAACAAAGCCTAACCTTAAACCTAACACTAACCCTTAACTTAACACTAATCCTACCCCTAACCCTAACCCTTACCCCAACCCTAACTTAAACCTAACCCTAATAGCTACCCTAACCCTAACACTAACCCTAACTCGAACACTAATTGTAACCCTAACCGTATCCTTAACCCTAACCCTAACCATAACCATAACCATAACAATAACCCTAACCCTAATATTAAGTCTAACCCTAAACCGAACACTAACACTAATCTGTAACCCAAAGCTTAAACCTTACAATAACCCTAACCCTAACCATGACACTAATGCCTAATTCTAACCCTAGCCCTAACCCTAACATTAGCACTAGTCCTATCCCTAATCCATAACCCTAACCCTGACCCTAACTTTAAACCTAAACCGAACACTAATTGTAACCCTAACGGTAACCTTAACCGTAACCCTAACCATAACCCTAACAATTACCCTAACCCTAACCCTAAGTGTAATCCTATCCTCCAAACTAACCCTAATCTGTAAACCAAACCTTAACCCTTACAATAACCCTAACCCTAACCATAACACTAACCCCTAACAATAAGCCTAATGCTAACCCTAACCCTAGCACTAACCCTATCCCTAATCCATAACCCCAACACTGACCGTAACACTAACGCTAACCATAACCCTAAACATAACCCAAACCCTAACCGTAACTATAACCATAACCCTAACCATATTCTTAACACCTAACACCTAACCCTAACCCAAACACTAAACCTAATAATAACCCTAAACCTTACCCCAAACCTAAAAGTAACCCTAAACCTATCCGTAATCCGAAGCCTAACACTGACCCTATCGTTAACACTTAACCCCTAAACCTAACCCTATCCTACGGCTAACACTATCCATAACCCTGTCCCTAACAATAACCCTTACACTGAGCTAAGCCCTAACCCTTTCCCGAACCCTAAAACTAAGCATAACACTAACCCTAAAGCTAAGCCTAACCATAACACTAATGCTATCCTCTAGCCCAAACACTAACCCTAACCCTAAACCTAAACCTAACACTAACACTAACCCTAATCCTAATCCTAAACCCTAACCCTAACCCTAAACTTAACACTAAAACCAACCCTAACCATAACCATGACCCTCACCCTAACCCTAACGCAAGCTCAGCCTAACCCTAACCCTAACACTAACCCTAAACCTAACCCTATCCCCAACTCTAATACAAACCCTCACTCTAACCCTAAAACTTACCATAAACCTAACTCTAACCCTGACCCCAAGCCTAAACTTGTCTAACCCTAACCTTAAAGTGAACCCGTTACTGGACCCTACGCCTAACATTAACCCTAATCCCTAAATATAACCCTAACACTATCCCTAAAACCAACCCTAATCCTAACCCTAAACTCTAAGGCTAAACCTAAGCATAACACTAACACTAACCATAAACCTAAACTCTAACCCTAACCCAAACCCTAACACAAACCCTAACATCTACATTTAACCCATAGCCCTAAGCGTAACCCTAACCCAAACTTAACTCGAACCCGAACCCTAACCCTAACCGAACCCTAATCCGAACTCTAACCCTAAACATAACCCTTACTCTAACTCTCACCCTAAACATAACCCTAAACATAACCCTAACCATATTCTTAACACCTAACCCCTAACAGTAACCCAAATCCTAACCCAACCCTAACTGTAACCCGAACCCTAACCATAATCCGAAGCCTAACCTTGTCCCTATCACTAACACCTAACCCCTAAACATAACCCTAACATAACCATAACACTAACCGTAACGTTAACCCTAACACTAACACTAACCCTAACTTCTAACCCTAACCCTAACCATAACCCTAACACTAACCCTAAACCTAAACTTTAAACCTAAAGCTAACCCTAACTCTAACCCTAAACATAACCCTAACACTAACCCCAAACATAAAGCTAAACTCTAACCATAAACCTAACCCTAAACCTAAGCCCAACCTGAATACTAACCCTAACCCTATCGGCAATCTGAAGCCTAACCCTGACCCTATCCCTAACACCTAACACCTAATCCTAACCCTAACCTACACCTGACCCTAACCCTAAACCTAACCCAAACAATAAACCTTACATTAGGCCAAGCACGAACCCTATCCCTAAACCTAAATTTAAGCCTAATCCTAACCCTAACCCTAACACTGACACTAAACCTAACCCTAACACTATGCCTAATCCCTAAACCTAATACTAACACTAAACCTAACACTAACCCTAATCCCTAACCCTAATGATAAGCCTAACCCTAACCCTATCCCTAAAACCTAACCCTAAACATAACACTAACCCAAACCCTAACCCTATCCCTAAACTATAACCCTAAGCCTAACCCTAACACTAACCCTAACCATAACCCTAAACATAACCCTAACCCTAACCATAACCCTAAACATAACACTAACAATTACCATAACACCAATCAACTAACACTAACCCTAACACTAACCCTAACCCTAACCATAATCCGAACCCTAACCCTAAACCTTATTGTAACCTGAAGCCTAACCATAATCTGAAGCCTAACCCTAACCCTGAAGCTAACCCTAACACTAACCCTAACCCCAACCTCTAGCCCTAACCCTAATCCTAACCCTAAACCTAAACCTTACCCTAACCCTAACCCTAACCCTAATCCTAATCCTAAATCTTAAACCAAAACCTAACCCTAACCCTAAAACTAACCCTAAACCTAACCCTAACCTTAACACAAAGATAAACCTAACCCTAATCCTAACACTAAACCTAAACCTAACCCTAACACTAAACCTAACCCAAAACCTCACACTAACCCTAACCCTTATCATAACCCTAACCCTAATCCTGACCCCAAGCCTAACCTTGTCTAAACCTAACCCTAAACCTAACCCGATCCCGAAACCATACCCTAACACTAACCCTAATTCCTAAACCTAATGCTAACCCTAACACTAACACTAACACTAAATCTAACCCTAACACTAACCCTAGTGCTAACCCTAACACTAAACCTAACCATAACCCTAACACTAACTCTAAACTTTAACCCTAATCTAACCATAAACCTAACACTAAGCGTAACCCTAAACTGTAATCCTAACCCTAACCCTAACACTAACACTAACACTAACACTTACCTCTAAACCCTAACCTTAACGCTAATCCTAACCCAACCTTACTCGAACCCTAACCCGAAACCTAACCCAATGCTAACCCAAATTCTAACCCTAAAACTAACCCTAACCCTAACCCTAATCCCAACCCTAACACTCACCCTAACCCTAACACTAACCCTAACCCTAAATGTAACTCTAAACATAACCCTAACCATATCATTAACACCTAACCCAACATCCTAACCCTAACCCTGACCCTAACCCTAAACCTAACTCTAAACCTATCCCTAATCCCTAAACCTAACCCTAACCATAACCCAAACCCTAACCCCGAAACCTAACCCTAAACCTAACCCAATCCCTAATCCTAACCCTAACACTAACTCTAACACCAACCTTGTAACCCTAACCCCAACCCTAACCCTAAACCTAACCCTAAAACTAAACCTAACCCTAACACTAAACCTAACACTAACCATATCCCTAAACCTAACAGTAACAATAAACTTAACCCTAACCCTAAAACTATCCCTAACCCTAATCCTAATACTAAGCCTAACACTAACACTAACCCGAACCCTAACCCTAATCCCTAACTCTAACCCTATGTCTAACCTTAACCCGAACACTAACCAAAATCCATAACCCTAACCTTCACTCTTACAATAATCCTAACACTAACAGTAACACTAAGGCGTAACCCTAACACTATCCCTATCCCTAATCCCTAACACTAACACTGACCCTAACACTAACTCTAACCATAAGCATAAACATAACTCTAATCCTAACCTTAACTCTAAACATAACCCTAACCATATCGTTAACACCTAAGCACTGACCCTAACCTTAACCCTAATCCTAACCCTAAACCTAAACGTTACCCTAAACCTAATAGTAACCATAAACCTATGCGTAATTTGAAGCCTAACTCTGACCCTATTCCTAACACCTAACCCCTAAAACTAACCTTAATGTACGACTAACCCTAATGATATCGTTAACACGTAACCACTAATCATAACCCAAACACTAACCCTAAACCTAACCCTAACCCTTATATTAAGCCAAACCATAACCCTATCCCTAAGGCTAAAATTAAGACTAACCCCAACACTAAAACTAACACTAAATCTAACCATAACCCTAACTTCTAGCCCTAACCCTAACTCTAAACCTAAACCTAACCCTAAACCTATCCCTAATCCCTAACACTAACCCTAACAATAACCCACACCCTAACCCTAAAACCCTAACCCTAAAACTAACTCAAACAGCAACCCTAACCCTAACCCTAACTCTAAACTTAACCCTAACACTAACACTAACCCTAACCCTAACCCTTAACTGTCACCTTAACCATAACCATAACCATAACCATAACCATAACCATAACCATAACCGTAAACCTAAAAATAACCCTAACCCTAACCGTAACTCTTAACCCCAAACCCCTTAAACCAAACACTAACGCTAACCTCTAACACTAACCCTAAACCAAACACTAATTGAAACCCTAACTGTAACCTTAAGCATAACCCTAACCCTAAACGTAACCCTAACAATAACCCTAACCCTAACCCTAACACTTCATCCCTAACCCTAAACTTAACGCTAACCCTAACCATAACCTCTAACACGAACCCTATCCCTAAACCGAAGCCAAATCGTAAACCTAACCCTAAACTTCTAAATCTAACACATACACTCACACTAACCCTAAGTCTAACCCTAACCCTAAAATTAACCTAAACCAAACCCGAAAGTGAACACTAATCGTAACCCTAACCGTAAACTTAACACTAACCCTAACCCTAACACTAATCCTAAACCTAACTCTAACCATAACCCTCAACCTAACCCTAACACTAACCCTTAAACATAATCTTAACCATAACCATAACTCTAACCGTAAGCCTAAAAATAAACCTAACCCTAACCCTAATTCTTAACCCTTAACCCTAACCCAAATGCTAACCCTAACACTAACCTCTAACACTAACCCTATCCATAATCCTAAACCTAATCCTATCTCTAACACTAACCCTAACTTCTAACCCTGATCTTAACCCTTACCCTAAACCTAACTCTAAACTTAAACCTAACTGTAACCATAACCATAACCCTAACACTAAAGCTAAACTCTAAACCTAACCCTAACCCTAACCATAATTCTAACCCTAAAGCTCACCCTAAGCCTAACACTAACCCTAACCCCTAACACTAACCCTAACCCTAACTCTAAAACTAGCCCAAACACTAACCCTAACCCTAGCCCTAAACTATAACCATAAACCTATGCGTAATTTGAAGCCTAACTCTGACCCTATTCCTAACACCTAACCCCTAAAACTAACCTTAATGTACGACTAACCCTAATGATATCGTTAACACGTAACCACTAACCCTAACCCCTAACCCTAAAACTATCCCTAACCCCTAACCCTAAACCTATCCCTATCCCTAACCCTATACCTAACGCTAACCTCATCCCCACACCTAACACTAACAATAAACTTAACCCTAACTCTAAAACTTTCCCTAATCCTAATCCTAATACTGAGCCTAACACTAACCCTAACCTTAACCCTAACACTAACCCTAAAGCTAAACTGTAACCCTAACACTTACCCTAAAGCTAAAGCTAAACTGTAACCCTAACACTTACCCTAAAGCTAACCCTAACTCTAAACCTAACACTAACCCTAATGCTAACCATAACACCTAACCCGTAAAACTAACCCTACCCTTACCCTAACACTAACCATAACCCTAACTTTATCCATAACACATAACCCCTAACCTTAACCCTAAAAGTAACTCTAGCACTAACCCTAATCCCTAATCCTAACCCTAACCATAACACTCACCCTAACCCTATCTCTAATCCCTAAACCTAACCCTAACACTAACCCAAAACGTAACCCCAAAACCCTATCCCTAAACTTAACCAAAACGCTAACTCTAACCCTAACACTAACTCTTTTTTTTTAAATATTATTTAAGAGGAAAAAGAGAAAAACACAAAACAAAAAAAGCGGTGTAAGGGTACACGTAATACAGAACTACAAAAAAAAAAAAAAACAGTAAGAAATCACTTGTTAATAGAATACATATTATCATCTTAGAAATATTTGCTCAAATCACAGTATCAAAGAATACAAAGTGGACATTCAAACAGAGAGACTGCAAACAACTGTGTTCAATGATCCAAAAACATTAATATAGTCAGCTATTTAACACCCCTAAACACACTTGCTGTTATATCCGTTAGAGCTCTTTTTTTCCCACCTCTTTATTACAAGAAAATTTACACATTTTGGATTTTATTAATCCATAGTTCTTATTACTTTTTTGGGGGGGAGAGAATAATGTCAAATATGGCAAAACAAAGCTGTCAGTCAAAACCAAGGATAGACATAGCACATGATGTAGAACAGAGTACAAGGTTATCAATAATGGTTATCAACGTTGTCTCTTGTTTCCTTAAAAAAATTGTCTATCTCATTACATATTATAAAGATGGACAAAACAGTAGAGAACAAGACCAATAAAACTTAGGCATTGTAAACATTACAGGACTTCCAAAGGAGACAATAGTCAAACCAGAATGTGCATCTTAGTGAATCTTATTGCCTTCAAAGTAGATGCCTATACCCTCAAACTTGATACTATCATACACAATGGAACAGAGTCTAATCAGTCAAAACAAGATCGTGGGAGTATTATAGGACTTCAAAACAAGTTAATAGGAAATCAAAAAGAGTTACTATTATATATCCCGCTAATTTTTTTTAGTATTTCCCCTCAATTAAAACAAACATAAGAAATAACTAAATAATGTTTTTAAAGAATAAGGGAGAGATTGAGATAAAACAGGACATAACAATATAACAATACAGGTCAAAGCATGACTGTTTCATCAACCTAGTGCTTCACCAGCAAATAACCCGACTTAATAGTAGTTACCATAGTGTCTGTCTTTTTCCTTGAAATATTTGGATAAAACTTCATATACTATAGGTTCAAATATTTCCATATCAAGAAGCCCAGAATAAAGCCTTTCCAATTAATAAGTGAAAACTTTGTAAGGCTTCAAGGCCACATAATGGGGAATCATGATTACCACATATTTTTATATATTTGAATCATTACTTACATTAGGGAAACTATTCGGTATTCACACATGCGAGATTGATTTATTTCACTTATGAGTACGGTCTCAAGCTGCGCCCATTTATTGGTAAATATCTCAATGTGATTCTTCTTTATAGCTGAATAATACTCCATTGTATAGAAATACCACAACTTTTTTATCCATTCCTCAATTGATGGACACTTGGGTTGTTTCTAAGATCTGGAGATTACAAATTGTGCTACTATAAACATAGGTGCACATATATCACTGTGGTACGATGCTTTCAGTTCTTCTGGGAATATGCTTAGAAGTGGAATAGCTGGCATAAATGGGATTTCCAATCCCAACTTTTTGAGAAATCTCCAGACAGACCTCCACAAAGGCTGTACCAGTCTACACTCCCACCAACATTGCAGGAGAGTTCCTTTTTTCCCACATCCTCTGCAGCATTTGTTGTTGTTGGTTTTCTTGATCCTGGCCATTCTTTCAGGAGTGAGATGGTATCTCAGTGTGGTTTTAATTTGCATTTCTCTAATGACCAATGATGATGAACATTTTTTCATGTATTTATTTGACATTTGCATTTCTTCATCTGAGAATTGCGTATTCATCTCAGATGCCCATTTTTGGATTGCATCTTTGAATTTTGGAGGTCTGAGTTTTTTTTTTTAATTCTTTATACGCTTTAGACAAGAGTCCTTGTCTGAGAGAGAGTTCACTAAAATCTTTTCCCAGTTTGTGGGTTTTCTTTTCACTATGCTGGAGATTTCTTTTGACATGCAGAAACTTTTTAATAAGAAGTGGTCCCAGTTATTGATTCTGGGAAGTATTTCCTGTGCGGTTTGAGTCCTGTTCATGAATTTTCTACCTACTCCTATGTCTCCAAGGTTTCTACCCAATTTTCCTTCCAATAGATTTAGTGTTTCTATTTTAATATTCAGATCTTTGACCCATTTAGATTTTAATTTAGTACATGGTGATAGACATGGGTCTAGCTTTAGTTTTCGGCAAATGCAGAGCCAGTTTTTCCAGCACCATTTATTAAAGAGACTGTTGTTCTTCCAATGAACCTGCTTGGCTCCTTTATCAAAGATAAGGTGGTTGAGTGTGTTTGTAGTTGTGGTTGTATCTTCTAATCTATTCCTTTGATCTTCGGCTCTGTTGTGATTCCAATACCATGTTGATTTTACTATTGTTGCTTTGTAGTATAACTTCAAGTCAGGGATTGTGATGCCTCCTGCTTTGTCTTTGCTGCTTAGAATTGCCTTTGCGATTCTAGGTCTCTTCTGGTTCCAGATGAAATTTAGGAGTGATTTCTCTAGATCTATAAGGTATGTTGATGGTATTTCTATTGGGATTGCATAGAATCTGTATAACAGTTTTGGGAGAATGGCCATCTTCACAATGTTTGTTCTTCCTATCCATGAGCAAGGGATGACTTTCCATTTTCTGAAATCATACTCAATTTCCTTTTTCAGTGTATTATAATTTTCACTGTATAAGTCGTTCACTTCTTTCGTAAGAGTAATTCCTAAATATTTCATTTTTTTGCTTGCTAATGTGAATAGTCGAGTTTCTCTTATTTGCCTCTCTGTGATTTTGTTGTTCGTGTATAGGAATGCTATTGATTTCTGAGTATTGATTTTGTATCCAGTCACATTACTGAATTTATATATTGTATCTAAGAGTCTTTCAATGGAGTTTAGGGGGTCTTCTATGTAGAGTATCATGTCATCTGCAAACAATGATAATTTAACTTCTTCTGTTCCTATCTTTACCCCTTTTATTTCTCTTTCTTGTCTAAATGCTCTGGCTAGTACTTCCAGTACTATATTAAATAGGAGTGGTGATAAAGGATATCCTTGTCTTGGGCCTGATTTTAAAGTAAAGGCTTTCAATTTTTGGCCATTTAGTATGATGCTGGCTGTTGGTTTGTCATAAATGGCCTTTATTATATTGAGGTAAAGACCATCTATTCCAATTTTCTGTAAAGTTCGTATCATGAATAAATGTTGGACCTTATCAAAGGCTTTTTCCGCATCTATAGAAATGATCATGTGGATTTTATTTTTGGCTTTATTGATATGGTGCATTACATATATTGATTTTCGTATGTTGAACCATCCTTGCATTCCTGGGATGATTCCCATTCCTGGGATGAATCCCACTTGGTCATGTGTATAATCTTCTTGATGACTTGTTGCATCCTATTTGCCAATATTTTATTGAGGATTTTTGCATCTCTGTTCATTAGGGAGATCGGTCTATAGTTCTCATTTTTAGTTGGGTCTTTATCAGGCTTTGGTACTAGAGTAATATTTGCTTCCAGGAATGACTTAGGAAGGATTGCTTTCCTTTTGATTTCATTGAATAGTTTGAGGAGTGTTGGCATTCGGTCTTCTTTGTATTTCTTGTAGAATTCTGCAGTGAATCCATCTGAGCCTGGGCTCTTCTTGGTGGGTAAGGACTTAATTACATTTTCAATTTCATTAACAGAGATTGGGTTATTCAACAGTTTTACATCCTGTTGATCTAGCTTTGGTACTTCATATGTTTCTAGGAATATGTCTATTTCTTCTGTGTTATCAAACTTTTGAGAGTAGAGGTTTTCGAAATAGGTGTTGATGATCTTCTGTATTTCTATTGGGTTTGTAGTGATTTCACCTTTTTCATTTCTTATTGCATGAATTTGAGTTTTTTCTTCCCTTTTTTTAAATAAGCTTGGCTAGGGGCTTATCGATTTTATTTATTCTTTCAAAGAACCAGCTCTTTGATTCGTTGATTCTTTGGATTGTTTTCTTAGTCTCTATTGCATTGATTTCTGCTCTGATTTTTATAATTTCCTCTCTTCTTTTGGCTTTGGGCTTGACTTGCTTTTCTTTTTCTAGCTGTTTGAGGTGTAGCATCAAGTTATTTATTTGTATTCGTTCTGTTTTCCTGATGTGGGAACTTAGTGCAATAAATTTTCCTCTCAGGACGGCTTTCATTGCATCCCACAGATTCCGGTAAGTTGTATCTGCATTTTCATTTTTTAGGTATTGTTTAATTTCTTCTTTAATTTCCTCTGTGACCCACTGATTACTCAAGAGTGTGTTATTCAGTTTCCACTTGTTTGCGGGATTTTTGCAGTATCTTTCATCATTAATTTCTAATTTCAGAGCGCTATGATCTGATAACATGCAAGGCATGATTTCAACTCTTTTGCATTTGTTTAAAAATGTTCTGTGCGCTAATATATGGACCATTTTAGAGAATGATCCATGTACTGCTGAGAAGAATGTGTATTCTTATGTTGTTGGGTGGAACATTCTGTATATTTCTATCAAACCCATTTGTTCACAGATGTGATTCAGTTCTGTTATTTCTTTACTCATTTTCTGTCTGGTTGATCTGTCCCTTGGTGTCAATGGCATATTAATGTCTCCTGTTACAATTGAGTTACTGATAATTTGAGTTTTCATTTCAGTTAATAATTGTTTTATATAACTGGGTGCTCTGGAGTTTGGTATGTATATATTTAAGATAGTTATCTCTTCCTCTTGGTGTGTTCCCCTTACGAGTATGTAGTGACATTCTTTGTCCTTTATGGTCATTGTTGCTTTAAAGTTCACGTTGTCTGCAAACAGAATGGCAATTCTGCCTTTTTTTGGATTCCTGCTGCATGAAGAATTGTTTTCAAAACTTTGACTTTCAGTTTGTGAGTGTCCTTCTGGGTTAGATTGGTTTCCTGTAAACAGCATATGGTGGATTTGTTTCTTGATCCATTCTGCTAGTCTGTTTCTTTTGATTGCTGCATCGAGACCATTTACATTGATGGTTATTACTGTTAAATGCTGATTTCTTGTAAAAATGTTATCTCTCTGCTGTTGCATCTTTATCTTTCTGTTCTGTTTAATTATTTGCTTTGCTTAGTGGTTTTTTTCCCATCTAAACTGTCTTTCAATATTTTTTGCAGGGTTGGTTTGGTGTTCGTGAAGTTCTTCAGCTGTTCTTTGTCATGGAAGTATCGTATTTCAGCATCAATTTTGAATGATAGTTTTGCAGGATATATCAGTCTAGGGTGTTAATCATTTTGCTTTAGGATCTGGAATACTTCACTCCATGCTCTTCTTAACTTTGTTGTTTGTACTGAGAAGTCTGCTGTGATTCTGATAGGTTTTCCTTTATAAATGATCTGTCTTTTCTCTCTGACAGCTTTTAATAATCTATTTTTGTGTTGGATTTCTGGGATGGTGATTATTATATGTCTTGGTGTAGTTTTATTTTGCTTATGAATATTTGGAGTTCTATATGCTTCACTGATCCTGATGTCAGTTTCTAATCTCATGTTTGGGAAATTTTCAGCTATTACTTCTCTAAATATCCTCTTGACATACTTTATGTTTTCTCCTTCTTTTTCATTAATCCCTATCATTCTTATGTTATTCTTCTTTGCATCGTCTTGCAGTTGTTGAATTGTTGTTTCCTGATTCCTTTTTATTTTTAAAAGATTTTTCCTTTCCTTTTCAATTGCTGCAAACCTGTCTTTAAGGTCTGAAATTCTATCTTCACTTTCATTAAGGCGGTTTTTTCAACTTTCAGTGGAGTTTTTTATTTCCTGTATATCTCTGTGCATCTGCATTATGTATTGTGTTTGTTTCTTATATTGCTCGTCTAGGGATTCTATCTTTTTGTTTAGTTCCTCCAATTTTTTATCTGTGTTTTCTTTAGATATATTCAGAATCTCTTTCATTTCTTTTATCATTTCTTCTTTTATCTGGGAGATCATTTCGAGTTTGAATTTCTTTAAAGCTTCCTGGAGTTGCTTGTCAATTTCAGTAGCTATTGTGTCCGATATTTGAGGTGGATGGCGTATATTTTCTTCTATATACATTGCTCCTAGGGTTTCTTGAGATGGGCTGGAGATTTGAGGTTGTAATTTGGTCTTTTGTTTTGTTATTTTCCTGTATTTCTGTGTTTCAAGTGTTATTTGAAAGCTTCCTCAGGATCTGTTGAAAATCCCCTTCTATGTTTGCAGCTACTGAGACTCTGGCACCACACTACCCCAAGCCATTGGGCCTGCAGAACCAATGCCCTCCTCTGCCTTCTCAGAACTCCGCAATTCCAGACAACCTGGGCCTCAGGGACACTGTGCACCCACCTGCCCCTTTGAAGCTCCACAGCTCATCAATCACAGCCGGGGTAGGGTACTCACCACAGGCCAAAGTGCCTCAGGAACCTGTGATCCCTCCCTGCTTGCAGAGATATCCACAGTCCTCCAGATGCATGGAGAAGCCGATGCAGGCACCCCAGTTCTGCCCAGATCCTCCTCTGCACACTGATGGCCTGGTTAGTACTTTGATGGGAAACCCTAACCCTATCTATAACACTAACCTTCCAACCCTAAACCTAAACTTAATCCTAACCCTAGACCTAACACTAAATCTAACACATAAACTGACACCTAACCCTACCCTAATGTGAAACCTAACCCTAACCTCTAACAGTAAATTTATCACTAATCCTAAGGCTAATCCTAACTCTAACCCTAAAGCTCTAAATCTAACCCATAATTTAACACTAAACCTAAACCTAAACCTAACACTAAAAATAACAATAATCCTACCACTAACCCTAATCCCCAACTCTAATCCTAATCCTTACCCTAAACCTAATCCTAACCTAAACCTAACTGTAACCCTAAAACTAACCCTAATCCTAAAGCTAAACTCCAACCCTAAACCTAACCCTAACCATAACCATAAATCTAACCCTAACCTTAAATCTAACCATAACCCTAACCCTAACCCGAAACACCTAATCCTAACCCTACCCTAACCCTAACCTTATACCTAACCCTAAACTTATCTCTGACACCTAAACCCCTAACGCTAATCCCTAACCCTAACCCAATACTTAATACCTAACCCTAACTCTAACCCTAATAATAACCCTAACCATAAGCCTAAACATAACCCTAAATCTAACTGTAAAACTACCCTAACACTAAACATATCCTTAACACCAAACCCATAAACCTAATCCAAACGATAACCCTAACTCTAGCCCTAAACCTTACCCTTAACCTAATAGTAACCCTAAACCTATCTGTAATCCAAAGCCTAACACTGATTTATACCTTACACCTAAACCCTAAACCTAACACTAACCTACCCCTAACACTAACCCTAACACTAACTTCTAATCCTAACACTAACCTTAAACATAACCCTAATGCTAACCCTAACCCTATAATCTAACCCAAACCTAACCCTAACCCTAAACCTAACCCTTGCACTAAACCTAAGCCTCACATTAAGCCAAATGCTAACACTATCCCTAACCCTAAAACTAAGCCTAACAATAACTCTAATGCTTTCCATAACCCTAAACCTAACCTTAACCCTAAGCCTAATCCTAACCCTAACTCTAACCAAAAACCTAACCCTAACACTAATACCTAACCCTAACAATAAGCCTAAACCTAACCCTATCCCTATCAACTAACCCTAACCCTAACCCTGACCCTAACCCTAACCCTATCCCTAATTCATATCCCTAACCCTAACATATCCCGAACCGTAACCCTAACCCTAACCATAAACCTAAACATAACCATAACCATATCCTTAACACCTAACCCCTAACCCTAACCCAAAAACTAACCCTAAACCTAACCGTAACCCTAACCATAACACTTAAGCTAACCCTAAACCTTAGAGTAAACCGAAACCTCACCGTAATCCGAAGCCTAATGTTATCCCTATCCCTAACACCTACACCTAAACCTAACCCTAACCTAACCCTAACCTTAACTGTAACTCTAAACCTAACCCTAAACTTAACAAGAACCCTAACTTCTAACTTTAACCCTAACACTAAACCTAAGCCTAACCCTATCCCTAACCCTAAAACTAAGCCTAAACCTAACCCTAACACTAACCCTTAACCTAACACTAACCCTAACCCCAATCCCTAACCCTAACCTTACCACTAACCCTAACGCTAACCCTAACACTGACCCTAACTCTAATCCCTAACTGTAATGATAAGCCTAACCATAACACTAAACCTAACCCCTAACCCTAAACCTCACCCCAACCCTAACCTAAACCTAAACCTAATAGCTACCCTAATCGTAACCCTAACCCTAACCCGAACCTGAACATTAATTGTAACCCTAACCATAAACTTAACTGTAACCCTAACCCTCACCATAACCCTAACAATAACCCTAACCCAAACTTTAAGTCTAACCCTAACCTGAACATTAACACTAATCTGTAACCCAAATCTTAACC
Organism: Cavia porcellus; assembly: GCF_034190915.1. Lineage (NCBI taxonomy): Eukaryota > Metazoa > Chordata > Mammalia > Rodentia > Caviidae > Cavia > Cavia porcellus. The sequence goes on along the minus strand of NW_026947524.1, from coordinate 4,017,265 downwards.
CTTACAATAACCCTAACCCTAACCATAACACTACCCTGAACGCTAACCCTAACCCTAACCTGAACCTGAACCCAACCTCTAACCCTGTCCCTAATCCATAACCCTAACCCTGACCCTAACACTCACCCTAACCCTATCTCTAATCCCTAAACCTGACACTAACACTAACCCAAACCCTAACCCCAAAACCTTAAACCTAAACTTAACCCAAATAATAACACTAAACCTTGCACTAACCTTCTAAACCTAACCCTAAACATAATACTAACACTAAGCCTAACACTAAATCTAACACTAAAACTAAAACCTAACCCTACTCTAACGCTAAACCTAACCCTAACCTCTAACATTAAACTTATCCCTAATCCTAACCTTAACCATAAAGCTCTAAATCTAACCCATACCCTAACACTAACCCTAACCCTAACAATAACTCGAACACTAACCCTAACCCCCAACCCTAATCCTAACACTTACCCTAAACCTAATTCTAAACCTAAACCTAAACCTAACCCTCAACATAACCGTAAGCTAAACTCTAACCCTAACCCTAACACTAACCATAACCCTAACCCTAACACTAAATCTAACCATAGCCCTAACCCTAACCCTAAACCCTAACATCTAACCCTAACCCTATCCTAACCCTAACCCTAACCCTTTACCTAACACTAAACTTATCCCTGACACCTAACCCCTAACCCTAATTCCTAACTCTAAGCCTAACCCTAACCTGATCTCTAATTCCTAACCCCAACTCTAACCCTAACACTAACCCTAAGCATAAGGTTAAACATAACCCAAAACCTAACTGTAAATCTAACCATAACCATAACCATATGCTTAACACCTAACCCAAAAGATAACCCTAACACTAGCCCTAAACCTTACCCTAAACCTAATAGTAACCCTAAACCTATCCATAATTCGAAGCCTAACATGGACTTATACCTAACACCTACCCCTAAACCTAACACTAACCTAACCCTAACTCTAACGCTAACACTAACCCTAACACTAACTTCTAACCCTAACGCTAACTATAAACATAACCCTAACACTAAATCTAACCTTATACTCTAACCAGGACCTAACCCTAACCTTAATCCTAACCCTTGCACTAACCCTAAGTCTTACATAAAGCCAATCCCTAACACTATCCCTAACCTTAAAACTAAGCCAAATCATAACCCTACCCTAACCATAACCCTAAACCTAACCATAACACTAAGCCTAATCCCTAACCCTAACACTAACGAAAAACCTAACCCTAACAATAATATCTAACCCTAACAAGCCTAAACCTAACCCTTGCCCTAACACATAACCCTGACCCTAACCCAAAACCTAACCCTATCACTAATTCATATCCCTAACCCTAAACCTAACAATATTGCGAACCGTAACCCTAAAAAACGTAACTCTAACTCTAACCATAACCATAAACATCACCATAACCATATCCTTAACAACTAACCCCTAACCCTAACCCAAAAACTAACCCTAAACCTAAACATAACCCCAATCATAATCCTAAAGATAACCCTAAATCTTAGTGTAAATCGAACCCTAACTGTAATCCAATTCCTCATGCTATGCCTATCCCTAACACCTACCCCTAAACCTAACCCTAACCTTAACTGTAACCCTAACAATAACCTTAACCTGAACCCTAAATTCTAACATTAACCCTAACCCTAAACCTAACCCTAACCCTATCCCGAACCCTGAAACTAAACGTAACACTAACCTTAACACTAACCCTTAATCTAACACTCACCCTAACCCCAATCCCTAAACCTTACCCGACCACTAACCCTAATGCTAACCCTAATGCTGAACCTAACCCTAATCCCTAACCCTAATGATAAGTATAACCATAACGCTAAACCTAACCCCTAACCCTAACCCTCACCCCAACCTTAACCTAAACATAACCCTAATCGCTACCCTAATCTTAACGCTAACCCTAACCCTAACCCTAATTAAAATCCCTAACCCTAACCCTAACACTATAACGAACCGTAACCCTACACATAACCCTAACTCTAACCATAAACCTAAACATAACCATAAACATATCCTTAAAACCTAATCCCTAACCCTAACCCAAAAACTAACCCTAAACCTAACAATAAACCTAAAGCAAACCCTAAACCTTAGTGTAAACCTAACCCTAACCATAATTCGAAGCCTAATGCTATCCCTAACCCTAACATAAAAGCTAACCCTAACACTAACCCTCACCATAACCCTAACCCAAAACCTAACTTTAATCACTAACACTAACCCTAATGCTAAAACTTACCTTAACCCTGCCTGTAATACCTAACCCTAACCCTTATCCTAATCCTAACCCTAAGTCTAACTCATACCTAACCCTAAAGCTAATCCTAATCCTAAATCTAACACTAAACACTAACCCTAACCATAACCCTAACCCTAACACTAATATTAACACTAACATTAAACCTAACTTCTAACCCTAACCCTAACCCTAAACCTGAACCTCAACCTAAACCTAACACTTAACCTAAATCTAACCATAACCCTAATCCTAACCCTAACCCTAAAACTAACCGTAAACCTAACACTGAACCTAACCCATATCTAAAACAGTACCGCTAATCCAAACACTAACCATAACCCTAAACCTAAACCTAACCGTAACCTTAAGCCTAAACCTAATCGTAACACTAAAACTAAACATAACCCAAAGCCTAAACCTAACCCTCTCCCTAACACCTAACCCGGAACGCTAGACCTAAACCTAGACCTAACACTAACCATAACCTTAACCCTAACCCGAATACTAAATTCTAATCATAAACTTAACCCTAACCCTAACCCTAATGCGAAAACTAACCCTAACACTAAACCTAAACCAAACCCTAAATTCAACCTTACCCTAACTCTAACAGTAACCCTAATCCTAAGCCTAAACCCTAAGCCTAATGCTAACCCAAACCCTATCCCTAAACATAACCCTAACCCTAAACCAAACATTATCCCTAACACTAAACATAACCCAAAACGTAACCCTAAACCTAACCCTAACAGTAAAGCTAACCCTAACCCTAAAGCTCACTCTATTCATAACACCTAAACCCTAGCCTTAATCCTAACCATAAAAGAAACCCTAACCATAACCGTAAACCTTACCCTAAATATAATCGTAACCCTAAACCTAACCGTTACCGGAAGCCTAACAATAACTGTCTTCCTAACACCTAACCCCTAACCCTAAAGCTAAACCTAACCCTAATGCTAAATTATAATCCTAAATTTAACCCTAACCCTACTGCTAATCCTAACCCTAAACCTAAACTCTAAAACTAAACCTAACCCTAACCCTAAACTTAACCCTAACCCTACACTCTAACCCTAACCCTAACCCTAACCCTAATCCTAACCCTTACCCTAACCGTAACACTAACCCTAAATACAACCTTATGACTAACACCTAATTCCTAAACCTAACCCTAACCCTAACCCTAACTGTAAAACTAACCATAAATCTAAAGCAAACGCTAACCCTAACTCTAACCATAACCCTAACACTAAACCTAACCTTAACACTACTCTAAACTCTAATCCTAACCCTAACTCAAAACCAAAACCTAAACCTAAACCTAACACTAACTCTAAACCCTAACCCTAACCCAAATCCTAAACCTCAACCTCAACCTAACTCTACCAATAAACCTAACCCTAACCCTAACCCTAAAACATAACCCTCACACGAACCCTATCCCTAACCCTAACCCTAAGCCTAAGCCTAACACTATCCCTAATGCTAAACTTAACACTAAAACTAACCCTAACACTAAACCTAATCCTAAACCTAATGCTAACTCTATCCCTAACACCTAACCCGTAACCCTAACCCTAACTGTAAAACAAACCCTAACCATAACCCTAAACCTTACTCTAAACCTAATCATAACACTAAACCTAACCGTAAAAAGAAGACAAAAGATAACCCTCTCCCTAACACCTAAACCCTAACACTAAACCTAAACCAAACCCTAACACAAAATTCACATCCTAACTCTAACCCTAACCCTAACACTAAACCTAATCCTAAACCTAAACTCTGAGCCTAAACCTAATGCTAACCCTAACCCTAATCTCTAACCCTAACCCTAAACCTAACCCTAACCCTAACACAAACCCTAACCCTAACCCTAACCCTAAACACTAATCCTAACCCTAAGACGAAATATAACCCTAACACTAACCCTCACCATAATCCTAACCCAAAACATAACCTTAATCGCTAACACTAACCCTAATGATAAAACTAACCTTAACCCTGCGTGCAATAACTAACCCTAAGTCTAACACTAATCCTAACCCTAACATAAGCGTAACCCATACCTCTAACCCTAAAACTAATGATAACTCAAACCCTAAATCTAACACTAACCCTCAATCTAACACTAACCATTTACCCTAACACTAACATTAACCATAACTTCTAAAACTAACCCTAACCCTAAACCTGAACCTCAACCTAAACCTAACACTTAACCTAAACCTAACCCTAAACCTAATCCTAACCCTAACCCTAAAATTAAGGTAAACTTAACACTGAACCTAACCCATACCCTAAACAGTACCACTAATCCAAACACTAACCATAACCCTATCCCTAAAACTAAACCTAACCTTAAACAAAACCGTAACCTTAAGCCTAAACCTAATCATAACCCTAAACCTAACCGTAACCAAAAGCCTAACCCTAACCGTCTCCCTAACAACTAACTTGGAAGGCTAGCCCTAAACGTAGCCCTAACCCTAACCCTAACTGTAACCCTAAACCTAACCCTAAACTCTAATCATAAACTTAAACCTATCCCTAGCCCTAAACCTCACGCTAAATCTAATATCTAACCCTAAACCTAACCCTATACCTAACACTAACTCTAACCCTAACCCTAAACTCTAACCCCAACCATAAGCCTAACGCAAAACCTAACTCTAACCCTAACCCTAACCCTAACAGTAACCCTAATCCTAGCATTAAAACCTAACCATAATTCTAACCCAAACCCTATCCCTAACCCTAACCCTATACCTAACATTATCCCTAACCCTAAACATAACCCTAAGCCTAACACTAACACTAAACCTAACCCTAAGCCTAACGCTAACTCTATCCCTAAAACCTAAAACCTAGCCCTAACTCTAATCCCAACCCTAACTGTAAAACAAACCCTAACCATAATACTAAACATTACCCTAAACATAATCATAACCCTAAACCTTACCGTAACCTGAAGCCTAACCATAACCCTCTCCCTAACACCTAATTCCTAACCCTAAACCTAAACCTAACCCTAACCCTAAATTCTAATCCTAAACCTAACCCTAATGCTAAACCTAACCCTAAACCTAAACTCTAACCCTAAACCTAACACTAACCCTAACACTAACCCTAAACTTAACCCTAACCCTAAACTCTAACCCTAACCCTAACCTTAACCCTAAACCTAACCCTAACCCTAACACTAAATACAAACTTATTCCTCACACCTAATTCCTAAACCTAACCCTAACCGAAAAACTAACCATAAATCTAAAGCAAACGATAACCCTAACACTAACCCTAACGTAATAGTAACCCTTTTTAACCGTAAGCCGAAGCATAACGCTAACCCTACCCCTAACACCTGATGCCTAAACCTACCTCTAACCCTAACAAAAGCCTAATTCAAACCCTAACACTAACCCTAACCGTAACCCTAACCCTAACCTAACCCTAAGCCTAACGTTAACCTAATTGTAACCACAAACCTAACAGTAACCTGAAGCCTAAGTGTAACTCTATGCCTAACAGTAACCCTAACCCTAATATATAGCCCTAAGCCTAACCCTAAACCTAACACTAACCCAACCCTAAACTCTAACCCTAACCATAACCCTGAACCAAAACCTAACCCTAACACTAACCCTAACTCTAACCCTAAACCTGAACCACAAGCTAACACTAACCCAAACAATAACCCTAACTGTAACCCTAAACCTAACCCTAACCCTAACCCTAACGCTAAACCCTAACCCTAACCCTAACCCCCAAACCTAACCCAACCCATACCTCTAACCCTCTCCCTAACCCTAACCTAACCCTAATACTAAACCAAACCCTAATCCTAACGGTAAAACAATCCCAAAACATAATCCTAAACCTAACCCTAAACCTAATATAACCCTAAATCTAACCATAACCAGAAGCCTAACCATAATCATCTCCCTAACAAGTAACCCCTAACCATAACACTAAACCTAACCCTAAACCTAAAACTAACACTAACTTCTAACCCTAACCCTAAACCTAAACCTAACTTCTAACCCTAACCCTAACCCTAAACCTCGACCTGACCCTAACTCTTAATCTAACTCTAAGCCAACCCTAACCATAAGCCTAAAACTAACCGTAAACCTAACCCTAAACCTAACCTTACCCTAAACAGTACCCCTAAACCTAACACTAACCATAACCTTACCCTGAAACCTCAATTTAACCTAAAACCTAACTGTAACCTTAAGCCTAAACCTAATCGTAACCCTAAACGTAAATGTAATGGAAAGCCTAAACCTAACCCTCTCCCTAACACCTAACCCTAACCCTAACAGTAACACTAACACTAACCCTAACCCTAACCCCAGCCCTAACACTAAACCTAAGTTTTAAGCCTAACCCTAACCCTAATCCTAACCTTAACCCTAACTCTAATCTTAACCCTAACACTAAACTCTAACCATAACATTAACCCTAACACTAACCCTAACACTATCCCTAACCCTAATATCTAACCCTAAACCTAACTATAAATTTAAATCTAACTCTAACCATAACCCGCAGACAAAACAAACTTCTAACCCTAACACTAACCCTAACTCTAAACCTAAACCTAACCCTAACCCTAACACTAACCCTGACCATAACTCTAATACCTAACACTAAACATAACACTATACCTAACCATAAACCTAAATGAAAACCTAACACTAAACCTAACCCTAACCCTATCCCTAACACCTAACCAAAATCCTAACCCTAAACCTAACCATAAAACCACCACTAAACCTAACCCTAACCGTAACCATAACAATAACATCTAATCCTATCCCTAACTCGAATACTAACGATAACCATAACCATAACCATAATGCTAAACCTAACATTACTCCACAACCCTAACCCTAACCCTACCCCTTAAACTAACCCTAAAACTGACTGTAATACCAAACCCTAACGCTAACCGTAACCCTAGCATAACCCTAACCCTAATCCAAACCCTAACACTAACAGATACCTCTAACCATAATACTAATCCTAACCCTAAAACTAACCATAAAATCTAACACTAACTCTAACATTAAACCTATCCATAACCCTAACCCAAACCTAACATTAAACCTAACTTCTAACCCTAACCCTAAACCTCAACCTAAACCTACACCTAACCATAACACTAACACTAGCACTAAACGCTAACCCTAAACATAACACTACCCTAACCCTAAAACTAAATTAACACTAAACCTAATTCTAAACCTAACCCTAACCCTAATACTAACTGTGACTCTAACACTAACACTAACCTCTAAACCTAACTCTAACCCTAACCCTAAACCTAACGACTAACCCTAATCCTAACCCTTAACCTATCCCAAACACAAACCATAACCTTAACCATAAACCTAAGCTTTAAAACTAACCCTAACCTTAAGTCTAAACATAACATCTAAGCCTAACACTAACCCTAACCCTAACACCAAACTCTATCACTAAACCTAACGCTAAACTGTAATGATAACACTGACCCTAACCCTAACACTAACCCTAACACTAACCCTAACTTAACCCTAACACTAACCGTAACACTATCCCTAACCCTAACCCTAAACCTATCCCTAAACCTAATCTTAATATTAAACCTAACTTTTAACCTTAAACCTAACCCTAAACCTAACCTTACCCTAAATAGTACCCCTAAACCTAACACTAACCATAACCTTAACCCGAAACCTCAACTTAACCAAAAACCTAACCATAATCTTAAGCCTAAACCTAAATGTAACCCTAAACCTAAATGTAATGGAAAGCCTAACCCTAACCCTCTCCCTAACAACTAACACCTAACCCTAACCCTAACAGTAACACTAACACTAACCCTAACCCTAACCCCAGCCCTAACACTAAACCTAAGTTTTAAGCCTAACCCTAACCCTAACCCTAACCCTAACCCTAACCCTAACCTTAACCCTAACTCTAACCTTAACCCTAAAACTAAACTCTAACCATAACATTAACCCTAACACTAACCCTAACACTATCCCTAACCCTAATATTTAACCCTAACCCTAACTATAAATTTAAATCTAACCCTGACCCTAACCCTCAGACTAAACCAACTTCTAACCCTAACACTAACCCTAACCCTAAACCTAAACCTAACACTAACCCTAACACTAACCCTGACCATAACTCTAATACCTAACACTAAACATAACACTATACCTAATCATAAACCTAACCGAAAACCTAACACTAACCCTAACCCTATCCCTAACACCTAACCAAAACCCTAACCCTAAACCTAACCCTAAAACCACCACTATACCTAACCCTAACCCTAACCATAACCATAATATATAATCCTAACCCTAACTCAAATACTAACACTAACCATAACCATAACCATAATGCTAAACCTAACATTATTCCACAACCCTAACCCTAACCCTACCCCTTAAACTAACCCTAACACTGACTGTAATACCTAACCCTAACGCTAACCGTAACCCTAGCATAACCCTAACCCTAATCCAAACCCTAACACTAACAGATACCTCTAACCGTAATACTAATTCTAACCCTAAAACTAACCATAAAATCTAACATTAACCCTAACACTAAACTTATCCCTAACCCTAACCCAAACCTAACATTAAGCCTAACTTCTAACCCTAATCCTACCCTAACCCTAAACCTCAAACTAAACCTACACCTAACCATAACACTAACACTAGCACTAAACGCTAACCCTAAACATAACACTACCCTAACCCTAACACTAAATTAACACTAAACCTAATTCTAAACCTAACCCTAACCATAATACAAACCGTGACTCTAACACTAATACTAACCTCTAAACCTAACACTAACCCTAACCCTAAACCTAACGACTAACCCTAATCCTAACCCTTAACCTATCCCTAACGCTAACCTTAACCCTAACCATAAACCAAAGCTGTAAACCTAACCCTAACCTTAAGTCTAAACATAACCTCTAAGCCTAACACTAACCCTAACCCTAACTCCAAACTCTATCACTAAACCTAACGCTAAACTGTAATGATAACCCTGACCCTAACCCTAACACTAACGCTAACACTAACCCTAACTTAACCCTAACACTAACCCTAACACTACCCCTAACCCTAACCGTAAACCTAACCCTAACCTTAACCCAAAGCCTAACACTATCCCTAACACCTAAAACCTAACCCTAACCATAAAACTAACTCTAAAACTTACCATAAAACTAAGCATAACACTAAACCAACTTCTCACCCTAACACTAACCCTAGCCCAAACCCTAAAACTAAGCTTTTACCCTAACCCTAAACCTAACCCTAACCTCTAAGCCTAACCCTAACCCTAACCCAACCCCAAACTCTAACCGTAAACCTAACGCTAAACTCTAACCATAACTCTAAGACTAACACTAACCCTAAACCTAAACCTAACCATGCCCCTTAAACTAACCCTAACACCATTCTGTGCGATAGTAGCAAGTTTGAAGGTATAGGCAACTAATTTGAAGGCAATAAGATTCACAAAGATGCCCATTCTGGTTTGACTATTGTCTCCTTTGGAAGTCCTGTAATGTTCACAATGCGTAAGTTTTATTGGTCTTGTTCTCCACTGTTTTGTCCGGCTTTATAATATCTAATGAGATGGACAATTCCTTTTAAGGAAACAAGAGACAATGTTGATAACCATTGTTGATGACCTTGTACTCTGTTCTACATCATGTGCTATGTCTATCCTTGGTTTGGACTTACAGCTTTGTTTTGCCATATTTGACTTTATTCTCTCCCCCCCCAAGAGAGTAATGAGAACTGAGGAGTAATAAAATCCAAAATGTATAAATTTTGTTATAAAAAAGAGAGGGAGGGGAAAAAAAAGAGCTCTAACGGATATAACAACAAGTGTGTTTAGGGATGTTAAATAGCTGACTATATTAATGTTTTTGGATCATTGAACACAGCTGTTTGCAGTCTCTCCGTTTGAATGTCTACTTTGTATTCTTTGATACTGTGATTTGAGCAACTATTTCCAAGATGATATTATGTAATCTATTAACAGGTGATTTCTTACTGTTATGTTTTTTTTTTGTAGTTATGTATTATGTGTAACCTTACACTGCTTTGTTCTGTTTTGTGTTTTTCTCTTTTTCCTCTTAAATAAAAAAAAAATCATAAAAAAAAAAAACTAACCCTAACACTAACCCTAACCCTAAACCTATCACTAACACTAATCCTAATATAAAACCTTACTTCTAACTCTAACCCTAACCCTAACCCTAACCCTAAACATAAAACTAACCTTAAACCTAACCCTAACCCTAACCCTAAGCCTAAGCTTAATCCTTTCCATAACACTTAACCCCTAACCATAACCCTAAAATTAACCCTACAACTAACTCTAAACCTACTCTAACCTAACCATAACCCTAACCCTAATCGTAACCCTAACACTAAACTTAATTGTAACTCTAACACTAACCGTAACCCGCAGCCTAACCCTAACCCCCTCCCTAACACTTAACCCCAAACCCTAACCATAACCCTAACCGTAACAGTAACCCTAAACCTACACCTAACAGTCACTTCTAATCCTAACACTAAAACTAACCCTAAACTTAACCATAACCCTAAACTCAAACCTAAACCTAACCGTAACACTAACACTAACCTTTAACTCTAAACCTAACCCTAACCATAACCGTAACGCTAACCCTAACCCTAACCTTAAACTCTAACCTTAACGCTAACCTTAACACTAACTTATCTGTAACCTTAATCCTAAACCTAACACAAAACCTAACTTCAAACCCTAACCCTAAACCTAACCCTAACAATAAACCTCAACCTAACACTAACCCTAAAGATAACAATAACCCAGACTCTAACCATAACCCAAAGCCTAACCATAACCCTATCCCTATCCCTAACCCTAACCCTAAACCCTAAACTAACCCTAATCCTAACCCTAACCCTAATAGTAAAGCTAAACCTAAATCTAACCCTAACCCTAACCCTAACCCTAACCCTAACCTAACCCTAACACTAACCTCTAAACCTAACCCCAACAATAACCATAAACTTAACACTAAACCAAAGCTTTAACGCTAACCCTAACACTAACCCTAACCAAAACCTGTCAGCTTAACCATATACCTAACGCTAACCCAAACTCAAACACTAAAATTAATGCTAACCTCTAACCATAACCGTAACAGGAATCCTAACCCTAAATCTAACCCTAACGTAACACTAACCCTGACCCTAAATCCTAACCCTAACCCTAACACTATGCCTAAACCTAACCCTAACCCTAAAACCAACCCTAAAATTTAGCCTAGCCCTAACCCTATCACTAACACCTAACCCCTAAACCTAAACCTAACCCTAAATCTAAAACTAAACCTAAACCAAATACAAACCATAATCCTAACCCTAAACCTAAACCTAATCGTGACACTAACCCTAACTCTAACCCAAAGCCTAACCCTAACCCTCTCCCTAACAACTAACTCCTAAACCTAACCTTAATCATAACTCTAACATTAAGTGTATCCTAACCCTAACCCTAACACTAACCGTAACCCTAAACCGAACCATAACCCTTAACTCTAACCCTAAACCTAAACCTAAACATAACCCTTATCCTTACACTAAACCTAAACTCTAACCATAACCCTAACCCTAACCCTAACCTTTAACTCTAACCCAAACCCTAACCCTAATCTTTAACTCTAACCCAAACCGTAACTCTAAGGCTAACCCAAACCATAAACCTAATGCTAACCTCTAACCATAACCGTAACCCTAACCCTAACCCTAACCTTGAGCCCTAATACTAACCCTAACCGTAACCCTAACCCTAACCATGACACTAATCCTAACCCTAACCCTAACCCTAACCTTAAGGATAACACTAACCATATTTTTAAAACTGAAACCTAACCCTAACCTTAACCCTAAAACTAACCCTAAAGTCTTACCCTAACCATAACACTAAACCTAACCATAACCCGAGGCATAACCATAATCTCTAAGCCTAATTGTAACCCTAACCCTAACTCTAGCAGTAACCCTAGCCATAACAGTAACCCTAAACCTACCCCTAAGCCTAACCATAATGCTAAACCCTAAACCTAACACGTAACCCTAAACAATAACCCTAAGCCTAAAACCTAACCTTAAGCCCTAACACTAACACTAAACCTCACTCTAAAACTAACACTAACTCTAACCCTAACCCTAACCATAACCCAAAGCCTAAACCTAACCCTCTCCGTAACACGTAATCCCTAACCCTAACCTTAATCATAACCCTAACACTAAGCATAACCCTAATGCTAACTCTAACACTAATCCTAACCCTAAACAGAATCATAACCCTAAATTCTAACCCTAAACCTAACACTAACCCTAAACCTAACACTTACCCTAACACTAACTCTAAACTCTAACTGTAACCCTAACACTAACCGTAACCTTTAACTCTAACTGAAACCCTAACCCTAACCCTAACTTTAACCCTAAACTTAACGCTAAGCTCTAACCATAACCGTAACCCTAACCCTAAACCTAACCATAACCATTACCCTATACATAACATATAACCCCTCACCTAACACTAACCCTAACCCAAAATTCTAATCATAGAACTAACCCTAACCCTAACAATAAACCTAACCTCTAACACTAAACCTATCCCTAAACCTATCCCTAACTCTAAACCTCACACTAAATCTAAATTCTAACCCAAACTCTAACCCTAACTTAAATGCAATACTAAACCTAACCATAATCCTAAGACTAACCCTAACCCTAACCCTAACCCTAACCCTAAAACTAACCCTAATCCTAACCCTAAACCTAACCTTCAACCATAACCCTATCCCAAACCTAATGCTAACCTCTAACCCTAACCCTAAACCTAACCCTAACCCTAACCCAAACAGTAACCCTAAACCTAACCCTAACCCTAACCCTAACCCTAACCCTAACCCGAACATTAATTTTAACCCAAACTGTAACCTTAACTGTAACCCTAAACCAAACCATAACCCTAACCCTAACCCTAACTCTAAAGCTAACCCTAACACTAATCATAACACCAACTTCTAACCCTAACCCTAATCCTAACCCTAAAGCTAAATCTAACACTAACCCTAACCCTTATCCTAATCCTAAACCCTAACCCTAACCCTTAAACTAACCCTAACCCTAACCCTAAACCTAACCCAAGATAAGCTTAACCCTAACCCTAAACCTAAACCTAACACAAACCCTAACCCTAACCCTTATCATAACCCTAACCCTAACCCTTACCATACCCCTAACCCTAACCCTAAACCTAACCCTAATCCTAACCCTAACCATAACCCTAAACATAAACCTAACACTAAACTTTAACACTAACTCTAACCATAACCCTAACACTAAGCATAACCCTAAACTCTAACTCTAACCCTAACACTAACACTAACCATAACATTTACCTCTAATGCTAAACCTTAACCCTAACCCTAACACAACCTTAACTCGAACCCTAACCCTAACCCTAACCCAACACTTACCCAAACTCTAAAGCTAAACGTAACCCTAACCCTAACCCTAATCCTAACCCAAACACTCACCCTAACCCTAACTGTAACCCTAAACATAACCCTAACCATATCATTAAAAACTAACCCATAACCCTAACCCTAACACTTACCCTAACACTTACTCTACCCCTAACGTCTAACACTAATCCTAACCATAACCTAACCCTAAACCTAACCCTGTCCGGATCCCTAACACCTAACCCATAAACATAATCATAACTTAAGCCTAACAGTAACCATAACCTTAACCCTAACACTAACTCTAACCCTAACTTCTAACACTAACCATAACACTAAAACTAACCCTAAACCTAAACTCTAACCCTAACCCTAAGCTAACTCTAATGTAAGCCTAAACTTTGACTCTAACCGATAACCTAAATCTAACCATAAACCTAACCCTAATACTCAACCTAACGCTAAATCTAACCCTAACACTAACCCTAACCCTAACCCTAAACCTAAACCTAACCCTAACCCTAAGCCTAACACTAACCCTTAACCTAACCCTAGTTTGAGGCCTAACCCTAACCCTATCCCTAAACCTAAAACTAAGCCTAACACTAACCATAACCATAACCCTAACCCTAAAACTAACACTTGCGCTAACTCTAATATCTAAAACTAACCATAACCATAAGCCTAACACTAACTCTTACCCTAATCCCTAAGCCTAACGACAAGCTGAACCTTAAACCTAAAACTTACCCCTAGCTCTAAACCTCACCATAACCCTAACCCTAATCTTAGCACTAATCCCTACGCTGACCCTAAGCCTAACCCTAACCCGAACGTTAACTGTAACCCTAAACATAACCTTAATCGTGTAAACCTAACAGTAACGCTAACACTAACCCTAATCCTAATCCTAACACTTAGCCCCTAAGCCTAACACTAATGCTAACGCTAAACCTAACCTCTAACACTAACCCTATCCCTAACCCTAAGCCTAACCCTAACCTTAACACTAATCCTAACCTCTAAGCCTAACCCTAACCCTAACCCTAAATCTAACCCTAACCCTAAACTCAATCCTAACCCTATCCCTAAACCTAACACCTAAGCCTAACCCTAACCCTATACCTAACCCTAAACTTAGTGCTAATCTTATCCCTAAACCTAACACTAACAATAAACTTAACCCTATCTCTAAAACTATCCCTAACCCTAATTCTTATAGTGAGCCTAACACTAACACAAACACTAACCCTAATACTAGTGCCTAATTCTAACCCTAAGTCTAATCCTATCTGGAACACTAATGCTAATCCATAACCTTAATCTTAACCCTTACAATAACCCTAAACCTAAGGTAATACTAACCCCTAACGCTAACTCTAACCCTAACACTAAACCTATCCCTAATCCCTAACCTTAACCCTGACCTTAACACTAACCCTAACCTTAGGCATACACATAACCCTAACCCTAACCGTAACTCTAACCATAACCCTAACCATATCTGTAACATCTAACACTTAACCCTAACCCAAACGCTTACCTTAACCCTAACCCTAAACCTTAGCCTAACACTAATACTAAGCCTAAACCTATCCGTAACCCAAAGCCTAACCCTGACCTAATCCCTAACACCTAACCCCTAAACGTAACCCTAACCTACAACTATCACTAACCCTAACCCTAACCCAAACCCTAAACCTTATATTAAGACAAACCCTAACCCTATACCTTACCCTAAAATTAAGCCTAACTCTAACCCTAACACTAACACTAAGCTTAACCCTAAACATAACCCTAACACTATGCCTAATCACTAACCCTAACACTAACCCTAATCCCTAACCCTAAAGATAAGCCTAACCCTAATGCTATTTCTAACA
The DNA here is from genome assembly GCF_034190915.1 of Cavia porcellus. Lineage (NCBI taxonomy): Eukaryota > Metazoa > Chordata > Mammalia > Rodentia > Caviidae > Cavia > Cavia porcellus. The sequence continues at coordinate 4,001,502 of NW_026947524.1, read as the reverse complement.
CCTAACCCTAACTCTAACCCTATCCTTAATCCATAACCCTAACACTAGCCCAAACTCTAACCATAACCGTAACCCTAAACGTAACCTAACCCTAACCATAACCCTAAACATAGCACTAACATTTCCTTAACACCTAACCCCTAACCCTAACACAAATCCTAACCCAAAACCTAACCGTAACCCTAAACATAACACTAACCCTAACCCTAAAGCTTATTGTAAACCTAAGCCGAACCATAATCCGAAGCCTAACCCTAACCCTAAAGCTCACCCTAACACTAACAATAACCCGAACCTCTAGCCCAAACCCTAATCCTAACCTAAACCTAACCCTAACCCAAACCCTAATCCTAAACTTAAAACCTAAACCTAACCCTATCCCTAACGCTAAAACTAACCCTAACACTAACCCAAGCTAAGCCTAACCCTAACCCTAACACCAACACTAAGCCTAAACTTAACCCTAACCCTAAACCTAACCCAAACCCTCACCCTAACCGTAACCCTTACATAACCCTAACCCTAACCCTGACCAGAAGCCTAAGCTTGTCTGACCCTAACCCAAACCTAAACCGATCCCGAACCCTAACCCTAACACAAACCCTATTCCCTAAACCAAACCCTAAACCTAAACCTAACCCTAACCCTAACACTAAAATTAAAGCTAACACTAAACCTAAACCTAACCCTAACCCTAAACCTAAACGTTAACAATAACACTAACCATAACACTAACACTAAGTGTAACCCTAAACTCTAACTGTTACCCTAACCCTAACACTAACCCTAACATCTACCTCTAACCCCTAACCCTAAACATAATCCTAACCCTAAACCTAAACCTAAAGCTAACCCAACGCTAACCCAAATTCTAACCCTAATCCTAAACTAACACTCACCCTAACCTTAACCCTAACCGTCACACTAAACATAACCCTAATCATATCATTAACACCTAACGCCTAAACCTAAACCTAACACTAACCCTAACCCTAACACTAACATTAATTCTAACCCTAACTTCTAACCCTAAACCTAACCATAACCCTAACACTAAACCTAACCCTAACCCTGTCCCTATCCCTAACACCTAATCCATAAACATAATCCTAACCTAACCCTAACAGTAACCAAAACCTTAACCCTTACACTAACTCTAACCTTAACTTCTAACCATAACCCTAACCCTAACCATAAAACTAACACTAACACTAAACCTAAACCCTAACCTCTAACCCTAACCCTAACCCTAATACAAACCGTGACTCTAACACTAACACTAACCTCTAAACCTAACACTAACCCTAACACTAAACCTAATGACTAACCCTAATCCTAACCCTTAACCTATCCCTAACACTAACCTTAACACTAATCATAAACCTAAGCTTTAAACTTAACCCTAACCTTAATTCTAAATATAACCTCTAAGCCTAACACTAACCCTAAACCTAACCCCAAACCCTATCACTAAACCTAATGCTACACTGTAACGATAACCCTTACCTTAACCCTAACACTAACGCTAACACTAACCCTAACTTAACCCTAACACTAAACCTAACACTATCATTAACCTTAACCATAAACCTAACACTAACCTTAACCCAAAGCCTAACAATATCCCTAACACCTAAACCCTAACCCTAACCATAAACCTAACCATAAAACTAAGCCAAACACTAAACCAACTTCTAGCACTAAAACTAACCCTAGCACTAACTCTAAAACTAAGATTTAACCGTAACCTTAACCCTAACCTCTAAGCCTAACCCTAACCCTAACCAAACCCCAAACTCTAACCCTAAACCTAATGCTAACCTCTAACCATAACCCTAAGGCTAACACTAACCCTAAACCTAAACCTAACCATGCCCCTTAAACTAATCCTAACGCTAACCGTAACACTATCCCTAATACTAACCCTAACATTTAATGCTAACACTAACCCTAAACCTATCCCTAACCCTAAACCTAATATTAAACCTAAATTGTAACTATAACCCTAACCCTAACCCTAACCGTAACCCAAAGCCTAAACCTAACCCTCTCCATAACACGTAATCCCTAACCGTAACCTTAATCATAACCCTAACACTAAGCATAACCCTAATGCTAACTCTAACACTAACCCTAACCCTAAACAGAATCATAACCCTAAATTCTAACCCTAAACCTAACACTAACCCTAAAACTAACACTTAACCTAACACTAAACCTAAACTCTAACTGTAACCCTAACACTAACCGTAACCTTTAACTCTAACTGAAACCCTAACCCTAACCCTAACTCTAACCCTAAACTTAACGCTAACCTCTAACCATAACCGTAACCCTAACCCTAAACCTAACCATAACCATTACCCTATCCATAACATATAACCCCTCAACATAACACTAACCCTAACCCAATATTCTAATCATAGAACTAACCCTAACCCTAACACTAACCCTAACCTCTAACACAAAACCTATCCCTAAACCTATCCCTAACTCTAAACCTAACACTAAACCTAAATTCTAACCCAAACCCTAACCCTAACTTAAATGTAATCCTAACACTAACCATAACTGTAAGACTAGCCCTAAACCTAACACTAAACCTATCGCTAACACTAACGCTAAGCCTAACCCTAAACCTAAGCTTTAAACCTAACACTAACCATAACACTAACCATAATTTCTAAGCCTCACCCTAACCCTAACCACAAACTCTATCACTAAACCTAGTGCTAACGTCTAAACATAACCCTAACCCAAACCTAAACCAAACCCTAACCCTGACACTAACACTAACCCTAATCCTAACCCTAAGCCTAAGCTTGAACCATAACCCTATCCCAAACCTAACACTAACCTCTAACCCTAACCCTAAACCTAACCCTAACACTAACCCAAACAGTAACCCTAACACTAACCCTAAACCCTAACCCTCAACCTAACATTATCCCTAACCCTAACCCTAACTGTAAACCTAAATGTAAACCTAACCCTGAACCTATTCCTATCCCTAACACCAACCCCTAAACTTAAGGCCAAAACTAACCATAAAAATAAAACTGAACTTAGCCATAACACTAACCATAACCCTAAGACTAACACTAAACCTAATCGTAACACTAACCCTAACTGTAACACGAAGCCTAACCTTTACACTCGACCTAACACCTAACACCTAAACCTAACCCTAAAACCTAACCCTAATAATAAACGTAACCATATCCCTAACCCTAGCCCTAACCTTAACTTCTATGCTAACCCTATCCTAACCCAAACCCTAACCTTAACCCTATCCATAACCCTAACCCAGACCTAAGATTAATCCCTTACTCTATCCCTAACACTACAAACTAAACTAACCCTAAGCCTGACTGTAATACCTAATCCTAACCCAAACCCTAACCCTAGCACAACCGTAACCCTAAATCTAACCCTAACCCTAACCCTAAACCTAAACCTAACCCACACACCTAACCCTAATCCTAACACTAACCCTAACCTCTAACACTAACCCTAACCCTAAAACTCAAACTAACCATAACCCCAACCATAACACTAACCCAAACCCTAACCCTAAGCCTAAACTCTAACCCTAACCCAGACCTAACATTAATCACTTACCCTATCCCTAACACTACAAACTAAAATAACCCTAAGACTGACTGTAAAACCTAACCCTAACCCTAACCCTAGCATAACCCTAACCCTAAACCTAAACCTAAACCTAACCCTAACACTAACCCTAAACGCTAACACTAACACTAACCCTAAACCTAACCCTAAAACTAACCCTTAACCTAACACTAAACCTAACTTCTAACACTAACCCTAACCCTAATACTCAAACTAACCCTAAACCTAACCATAACCCTATCCCTAAACCTAACCCTAACACTAACCTAACCCATAACCCTATCCATAAGACCTAACACCTAAACCTAACCCCAACATTTAATTTAAAACAAACCCTAAACCTAACCCTAATGCTAACCTAATTGTAACAGTAACCCTTAAAATAACCCTAAGCCTAACACTAACCCTAATCCTAACTTTAACCCTAACCATAACGCTCACACTAGCCCTAACCCTACCCTAACCCTAACACTAAATTCTAAACCTGACCCTAACACTAACTGTAACCATAACCTTAAAACTAACTACTAACCCTAATCCTAAACCTTACCATATCCCTAACCCTAACTGTAAACCTAAACCTAACACTGAACCTAAGCTTTAACCCTAAACATAACCATAACCTCTAAGCCTAACACTAACCCTAACACTAAAACTAACTGTGACCCTAACCTAAAGCTAACCTCTAAACATAATGCTAAACCTAACCATAACTTAAAACCTAATCCTAAACTCTAACCGTAACCCTAACCGTAACCCTAACCATAAACCTGAACATAAGTTTAAGCCTAACCCGAACCCTAACAATAACCATAACCTCTAAGCCTAAACCTAACACTAACCCTAATCCTAACTCTAACCCTAAACCAAACGCTAAACTCTAACCCTAACCTTAACCCTAACCCTAACCCTAACCCTAACCGCCTAACCGTAACACTAAAACTAACTTCTAAAGTTAACACTAAACCTAAAACTAAACCTAAATCTAACCCAAACCCTAACCCTAACCCTAAGTCCTAACCCTAACCCTAACACTATCAGTAACCCTAACCCTAACCCTAACCCTAAACCTAACCCTAACCCTATCCCTAACACCTAACCCCTAAACCTAATCCTAATCCTCAGTCTAAAACTAACACTTAACCTAACCCTAACCCTAATCCTAATCCTAAACCTAATTGTAACCTTAACCCTAACAGTAACCCAAAGCCTAACCGTAACCCTCTCCCTAACACCTAACCCCTAACCCTAACCTTATTCATAACCCTAACACTAAGTGTAACCCTAACCCTAAACCTAACACTAACCCTAACCTTAAACGGAACCAGAACCCTAAAATGTAACCCTACACCTAACCCTAACCCTAAGCCTGACTCTTACACTAATATTAACCGTAAACTTTAACTGTAACCCTAAACCTAACCCTAATATTTAACTCTAACCCTAACCCTAACCCTAACCCTAACACTAAAACTAAACCTAAAGCTAACCGCTAATCATAACCGTTACCCTAACCTTAACCCTAAACATTAACACTAATCCTAACCCTTAGCTTATCCCTTACATAACACAAAACCTAACTGATCCTAAGCTTAAACCCTAACCCCATCCCTAAACCTAACCATAACCTCGAAGCTTAACACTAACCCTAACACTAAGAATAACTCTAACGGTAAAACATAAACTAACCTCTAACCATAACACTAACCCTAACCCTAAACTTAAACTGAACCGTAAACTCTAACTGTAACACTAACCCTAACTGCAATCCTGAACCTAAGCTTTAACCCTGACCCTAACCATAACCACAAGCATAATAATAACATCTAAGCCTAACAATAACTCTAAACTTAACCCTAACCTTAACTTCAACCTTAAACCAAATGCTAACCTCTAACCATAACCCTAACCCTAACCGTAACCCTAACCCTAACCCTAACACTAAACCTAACTTCTAACCCTAAACCGAACTCTAAACCTAACTCTAACTCTAACCCTATCGCTAACACCTAACCTTAACTTTAAAACTAACCCTAAAATCTAACCCTAACTCTAACCCTAACCCTAAACCGAATCATAGCCCTAACCCTAACCATAACCCAAAGCCTAACCCTAACCCACTCCATAACACCTAACCCCTAACCATAACCTTAATCAGAACCCTAACAGTAAGTGTAACCCTAACACTAACGCTAACAGTAGCCCTAACTCTAACCCAAACCCTAAACCGAACCATAACCCTGAACTCTAAAACTTAACCTAAACCTAAACCTAACCCTTACCCTAACACAAACACTAAACTCTACCCGTAACCCTAACCCTAAACTTTAACTTAAACACAACCCTAACCCTAACCCTAACCCTAAACCTAATGCTAACCTATAACCATAACCCTAACCATAAACCTAAACCTAACCAGAACCCTAAACTAAACTTAAACCTAACCATAACCGTTACCCTATCCCTAACACTTAAGCCCCCTAAAACTAATGCTAAACCAAATGCTAAACCTAACCCTAACACAAAATTCTAATCCTAACCCAAATCCTAACCCTAACACTGACACTAACCCTAACCTCGAACACTAAGCCTAACCCTAAACCTATCCCTAACCCTAACTCTAAACCTAACACTAAACCTAAATTCTAACCCTAACACTAACCCTACCCTAAATGTAATCCTAACCCTAAACATAACCGTAGGCCTAGTCGTAACCCTAACACTAACCCTACCCCTAACGTTAACATTAACCCTATACCTAAAACTAAGCTTTAACCCTAACCCTAACACTAACCCTAACCATAACTTCTAAGACTCACCCTAAACCTAACCCTAACCACAAACTCTATCACTAAAACCAACGCTAACCTCTGTCCATAACCCTAACCCTAACCCTAAACCTAAACCTAAACCTAAACCTAACCCTAACACTAAACTTAACCCTAACCCTAAAACTAACACTAAACCTAACACTATACCTAACCAGAACCCTAACCATAAACCTAACCCTAAACCTAACCCTAACCCTAACCCTATCACTAACACCTAACCTACAACCCTAACGCTAAACCTAACACTAAAAATAACACTAAACATAACCCTAACCCCAACCCATACCCTAAGCCTAACTCTAAACCTAATTGTAACACTAACCATAACCATAACCCAAAGCCTAACCTTAACCATCACCCTAACACGTAACCCCTAACCTTAACCCTAACACTAACCCTAACCCTAACCATATCATTAACCCCACCCCTAACCCTAAATTCTAATCCTAACCAAAACACTAACCATAGCCCAAACCTAACATTAATACCTTACCCTAACCCTAAGCCTACCACTTAAACTAAACCTAAGCCTCACTGTAATACCTAACCCTAACCCTAAAACTAAACCTCAACTTCAACCTCAACCTCAACCTAACCATAACCATAACACTTACCCTAATCCTAACCCTAACCCTAAATGCTAACCCTAACCCTAACCTCTAACACTAACCCTAACACTAAACTATCCCTAAGCCTAACCCTAAAACTAGCACAAAACTTAACTTCTAACCCAAACACTAACCCTTAACTTCAACCTAACCATAACCCTAACAATAACCCTGACCATAAACCTAACACTTAACTTCAACCTAACCATAACACTAACAATAACCCTGACCATAAACCTAACACTTAACTTCAACCTAACCATAACACTAACCCTAATCCTAAACCTAACCCTAAAGACTAACCCTAAACATAAACCTAACCCTAACCCTAACCCGAAGCCTAACTCTAACACTAAACATAATCCATAAACCTTTCCCTAACACCTAACCATTAAACCTGACCCTAACCCTAGTCCTAACCCTAACAGTAAATCTAATGCAAACCCTAACCTAAACCTAACACTAAACCTAATGCCAACCTAATTGTAACCCGAACCCTAAATATAAACCTAAGCCTAACACTAACCCTAACCCTAACTCTAACACTAACCCTAAACCTAATGCTAAAACTAACAGTAACATCTAAGCCTAACCCTAACCCTAAAACTAACCACTAACCCTAATCCTAACCCTTATGCTATTCCTAACCATAAACCTATCCCTAAACCTAAACTTAATCATAACCCTAACCCTAACTGTAACCCAAAGCCTAAACCTAACTCTCTCCATAACACCTAATCCCTGACCCTAACCTTAATCATAACCCTAACACTAAGCGTAACCCTAACCCTAACCCTAATTCTAACCCTAAACCTAACCCTAAACTTAAACCTAACTCTTACTAAACTCTGGCCATAACACTAAACCTAAACCTAACCTTTAATTTTAACCCAAACCCTAACCCTAAGCATAACCCTAAGCTTAAACATAATGCTAACCTCTAACCATAATTGTAACCCTAACCCTAACCATAACCATAACCCTAACCATAACCCTAACACTAACCCTAACACTAACCCTAATCCATAACCCTATCCCTAACTCCTAACAGCTAAACCTAACCCTAACCATAATCCTAACCCTAAAACAATCTAACACAAACTCTAAATCTAACGCTAACCTAATTGTAACCCTAACCCTAACCATAACCCTAAACCTAACCCTAAACCTAACCCTAACTCTAAGGCTAACACTAGCCCTCACACTTACCCTAAACCTAACTTTTACACTAACACTAACCTCTAACCCTAACCATAACCCTAACTATAACCCTAAGCCTAAAACTAACCACTAACACTAATCCTAACCCTTAGCATATCACTTCCATAACACTAACCCTAATCCTAACCCTGAACCTAAGCTTTAACCCTAACCCCAACCCTAAACCTAACCATAACCTCTAAGCCTAACACTAAACCTATCACTAAGACTAACTCTAAACCTAAACCAAAAGCTAAACTCTAACCAAAAACCTAACCATAAACCTAAATTTAAACATAAACCTAAACTAATAGTAACCCTAAACCTGACCATAATCCGAAGCCTAACAATAATCTGAACCCTAATCGTACCACTAACACTAAACCCTAACACTAAAGCTGACACTACCGCTAACCCTAACCCTAAAAGTCAACCTAACCCTAATCCTAACCTTAACCCTGACCCTAACACCTAACACCACAACCTAATGCTAAATCTAACTCTAAAACTGACACTAACCCTAACCCTATCCCTAACCCTAACCCTAAGCCTAAATCTAAACACCATAGTAACCCTAACAATAACCGTAACCTGAAGTCTAACCTTAAACCACTCCCTAACACCTAACTCCTAAACCTAACCATAACACTACCCCTAAAAGTAAACGTAACCATAACCCTAACCCTACCATAAATGCTAACATCTAATCCTAACCCTAACCCTAACCATAACCTTAACCATAACCATAACCCTAAAACAAACATGAATCCCTTACCCTAACCCTAACCTTACCCCTTTAACTAGGGCTAAACCTGTCTGTAATACCTTACCTTAAACCTAAAACTAACCCTAGCATATCCTTAACCCTAACCCTAACACTTACACTAACAATAACGCTAACACTAACACTAACAAATACCTCTAACCCTAACTCTAACACTTACACTAACAATAACGCTAACCCTAACACTAACACATACCTCTAACCCTAACCCTAACACTAACCCTAACATCTAACACTAACCCTAACCCTTAACCTATCCCTAACACTAACTCTAAACCCAACACTAAAGCTACCTTGTAACCCTAATTCTAACCTAACTGTAAACATCAACCTAACCCTAACCCTAAACGTAACACTAACCCTAATACTAACACTAACCTTAACGCATAAGCCTATCCCTAATACCTAACCCGTAAACCTAACCCTAACCCTTACCCTAACACTACATCTAATGCAAACCCTAACCCTAACCCTTAACCTAACCCTAACCCTAACCCTAACACTAACCTAAAGGTAACTCTAAACATACCGTAACCCTAAGCCTAAACCAACCCTCTCCATAACAAACAAACCCTAACACCTAACCCCTAAGCCTAACCCTAAGCCTAACCCTAAACCTAACCCTAACCCTAACCCTAACGCTGAACATAACCATAAAACTAATACTAAACCTAATCATAACCCTAACCCTATCCCTAAGGCTAACCCTAAACCTAATCGTAACACTAACCCTAACTGTAATCCGAAGCCTAACTTTAACCATCTCTAACACCTAACCCCTAAGCCTAACCCTAAGCCTAACCCTAACCCTAAGACTAACCCTAATTGTAAGGACAAACCTAATTTCTAATCCTTAACCCTAACCCTAACCCTAACCCTAATCCTAACCCTAACCATAATAATAAACCTAACCCAGAACTAACATTAATCCCTTACCCTAACCCTAACCCTACCACTTAAATTAACGCTAAGCCTGACTGTAATACCTAACCCTAACCCTAACCCTAACCCTAACCTAATTGTAACCCTAACACTAACCATAACCCTAAGCGTAAATCTAACCCTAACTCTAACTCTAACCTTAACCCTAAACCTAGCACTAAACCTAACCCTAATCCTAACACTGACACTAACCTCTAAACCTAACTCAGCACTAACCGTAATCCTAATCCTAAACCTAACCACTAACCCAAATAATAAACCTTACCCTATCCCTAACACTAACCCTAAACCTAAACCAACCCTGAACCTAATATTTAACCCTAAGCCTAAACATAACCCTAACCATCACCTCTAAGCCTAACCCTAACCCTAACACTAACACTAACCCTAACTCTTACCCTACACAGAATGCTAACCTCGAACCACAACCCTAACCCTATCCCTAACCATAACACTGACCTTAACACTAAACATAACCCTAAACTCTAACAGTAACACTAAACTTAATTTTAACCCTAACACTAACACTAACCTCTAACACTAAACCTAACCGTAAACCTATCCGTAACCCTAACCCTAACCCTAACCTCGAACAATAACCCTAACACTAAACCTTTACTACCCAAACCTTAACCTAAGACTAAACCTAACTTCCAACCCTAACATGAACCCTAACCCTAACCCCCAATCTATCCTAACCTTAACCATAACACTAACCCTAAACAATAAACCTAACCATAACCCTAACACTAAACCTAAACCTAATCATAACCATAACCCTAACTGTTATACGAGCCTAACCCTAGCACTCTCCCTAACACTTAAACACTAACCCTAACGCTAAACCTAAACCTAAACCTAACCCTAACCTTAACCCTAACTCTAACCCTAACACTCACCCTAATCTCTAACCGTAACACTAACTCTAACCCTAAACCTAACCCTACCCCTAAACCTAACCCTAACCCATACCTCTAAACCTAACCCTAACCCTAACCGTAACACTAACGCTAACCCTAACCCTAATCCTAACCTCTAACAGTAACCCTAACTATAAAAGTATCCCTAACGCTAACCCTAAACCTACCATGAAACCTAGCTTCTAACCCTAACCCTAAACCCAACCCTAAACCTCAACCTAAAACTAACTCTAGCCATAACCCTAACACTAACCATAACTGTAACCCAAAGCCTAACCGTTACCCTAAACCTAACACTAATCCTAAACCTAACCCTAATTCTATCCTTAACCCTAACACTAACCCTAAACCTAAACATAATTCTAAACCTAACCCAAACCATAACACTAACAATAACACTAAACATAACCCTAAAAATAACTTCTAAACCTAACCCTAACAGTGATGCTAAACCTAAACCTAAGCTTTAACCCTAAAACTAACACTAACAATAACCATAACCTCTAAGCCTAACCCTAACACTAACCCTAACCCTAAACTCTACACCTAAAACTAACATTAACATTAACAATAACCCTAAACCTAACCCTAACACTAAACTCTTAACCATAAACCTAACAATAGCCATAAACCTGACACTAAAACTAACATTAATCCCTACCCCTAAACCTAACCATACCTGTTAAAATACTAATAAAACTGACAGTAATACGTAACCCTAACCCTAACATGAAACGTACCATAATCCTAAACCTAACCCTAACCCTAACCCTAACCCTAACCCTAACACTGAACCAAATTCTAACCCTAACTCTAACCCTAACACTAAACCTAAACCTAACCCAAACCCTAACCCTAAACACTAACCATAACCTAACACTATTCCTCAAAATAAACCTCACCGTAAACCTAACCCTTACCCTAAACCTAACCCTAACCCTAACACTATCCCTAACACCTAACCCCAACGCAAACCCTAAACCTAACCCTAAAACTAACAATAAACCTAACACTAACCCTAACACTAAACCTAACCCTAAACCTAATCGTAACCCTAACACTAACCATCACCCGAAGCCTAATCTTAACCCTCTCCCTAACAACTAACCCCTAACTCTAAACCTAACACTAAACCTAAACCTAACCGTAACCATAACCCTAACCCTACCACTAACCCTAACATCTAATTACAACCCTAACCCTAAACATAACACTAACCCTAAACCTAACATTAAGCCCTAACCCAAACCCTAACAATACCACTAAAAAAAACCCTACACTTGACAGTAATAACAAACCCTACCCTTAACACTACCATAAGCCCAACCCTAAAGCTAACCCTAAACCTAACCCTAACACTAACCCTAAACCTAAACTCTAACTGTAACCAAAACACTAATGCCAACCCCAACACTAATTCTAAATTCTGATCCTAAACCTAACACTAACCCTAAACCTAATTGTAACATTAACCCTAACAGTAACACGAAGCCAAACCCTAACACACTCCCTCAAACCTAACTCATAACCCTAACAATAAACCTAAACTTAAACCTAACCCTAACCTTAACCCTAACTCTTACCCTAACACTAACCCCAAACTATAAGCATAACACTAACCCAACCCTAAACCTAAGCCTACGCCTACACCTAACACTCACCCAAACCTCTAACCCTAACCCTAACCCTAACCCTAACGCTAACCCTAACCCTAACCTCTAACAATAACCCTAACCCTAAACCTATCCCTAGCCCTAACCCTAAACCTAACATTAAACCTAACTTCTAACCCTAACACTAACCCTAACCGTAAACCTCAACTTAACCCTAAAACTAACCATAACCGTAACCCAAAGCCTAACTGTGCCCCTAACCCTAACCCTAACCCTAACCCTAAGCCTAACCCTAATTCTATCATTAAACCTAACATTAACCCTAACTCAAGCCTTAACACTAACACTAATCCTAAAAATAACCCTAACACTAACCACTAAACCTAAACATAACCCTAACCGTGACCCTAAACCTAAAGCTAAGCTTTAACCCTAACCCTAACACTAACACTAACCATAACCTCTAAGCCTAACCATAACACTAACAATAACCCTAAACCTAACACTAACTCTAAAATCTAACCCTAACGCAAACACTAACCCTAAACCTAACCCTAGCCATAAACCTAACACTAAACCTAACATTAATCCCTACCCCTAACCCTAACCCTACCCATTAAACACTAACACTGACCATAATACGTAACCCTAACCCTAAACCTACCATAACTCTAAACCTAACCCTAACCCTAACCCGTACCTCTAACACTAACCCTAACTCTAACCCTAAACCTAACCCTAAACCTAAACATAACACTAATACTAACCCATATATCTAACCCTGAACCTAACCTTAACCCTAACCTTAACCCTAAACCTAACTCTAAAACTAACACTAACCTCTAGCCATAACACTAACCCTAACCCTAACACTAACACTAAAACTAACACTCAACCAAACGTCTAACCCTAACCTTAATCCTAACCTTTAACTCTATCCCTAAACCTAACTCAAACCTTCAACCTAACACTAATCCTAACACTATCCCTAACACCTAAGTCCTAACCCAAACCCTAACCCTAAATCTAAATTAACCCTAAATCTGACATTAACCGTAAACCTAAACCTAATCGTAACTCTAAACCTAACCCTAACCCTAACCCCAAGACTAACCCTAACCCTCTTCCTAACATCTAACCTCCAATCCTCACGCTAATCATAACCCTAACCCTAACCCTAAAACTCACCCTAATCCTAACCTAACCATAACCCTAAACTCTAACACTAAACCTAACCCTAACATTAAACTTAACCCTAACACTAACCCTAAACCCTAAGTCTAAACCTAACACTATCCCTAACTCTAATCCTAACTGTAAACCTAACCCTAAAACTAACCCTATCCCTAACACCTAAGCCCTAACCCTAATGCAAAACCTAACCCGAAAACTAACACTAAAATTAACCTTAACCCTAAGCCTTACGCTAAAGCTAATCATAACCCTAACTCTAACCATAATCCGAAGCCTAACTTTAAGCCTCACGAGAAACCATAACCCCTAACTCTAACCCTAACCCTAACAATAACTGTAACTGTAACCATAATCCTAACCCTACCACTAACCCTAACTTCTAATCCTAACCCTAACCCTAAACCTAGACATAACCCTAATCCTAAACCTAAAATTAATCCTTTACCCTAACCCTAACTCTACCACTTAAACTTACCTGAAGTCTGACTGTAATACCTAACACTAACCCTAACCCTATCGCTAACACATACCCCTAACCCTAACCCTAACCCTACCTCTAAATCTAACCCTAATCCTAAACCTAACCATAACCCTAAACATAATCCTAAACCTAAACCTAATCATAACCCAAAACTTAACCGTAACCGGAAGCCTAACTCTAACACTCTCCCTAACAACTAACCCCTAACTATAACCCTAAACCTAGCCCTAACCCTAACCTTAAATGTAACCCTGAACCTAACCCTAAACCAACCATAAACTGTAATCCTAAACCTAACTCTAACAATAACATTAACGATACACCTAACCCTAAAACTAAACTCTAACCCTAAAACTAACCCTAACCATAACCCTAACCCTAACACTAACCCTAACCTTAAACCTAAGTATTAACGCTAACCCTAACCCTAACACTAAACCTAAACTAAAAGCCTAATCTTAACCCTAACCCAACCCCAAATCCTAAACTCTAAACATAACCCTAACCCTATCAATAACCCTAACCATAACCCTAACCCTAAACCTAACGCTAACACTAACCCTAAGCCTAACACTAAACATAATCATAACCCTAACCCTAACCATAACACGAAGGCTAACCTTAACCATCTCTCTAACACCTAACCCATAAACCTAACACTAACACTACCCCTACCCCTACCCCTAACCATAACCATAACCATAACCATAACCCTAACTCTAACCAATCCGTAACTTCTAATGCTGACCCTAAACCTAACCTTAACCATATCCCATAACCTAACCCTAAACCTAACTTTAATCCTTAACACTAACCCTAACACTACCATTTAAACTAAACCTAACCCTGACTGTTTTACGTAAACCTAACACTAACCATAAACCTAGAATAACCCGAACACTAACACATACCCTAACTGTAACCCATACCTCTAACCCTAACAATAACCCTCACACTAACCCTAACACTAACTCTAACACTAAACCTATCCCTAACCATAACCGTAAACATAACACTAAGCCTAACTTCTAACCCTAACCCTAACCCTAATGCTACACCTCAACCTGAAACTAACCCTAATCATAACACTAACCATAACCCTAACCCTAACACTAACACTAACCCTAAATTCTAACCATAAACCTAACCCTAAAAATAACACTAAACCTAACTTCTAAACCTAACCCTAAACTTCAACCTAACCCTAACCATAACCATAACACTAACCCTAACCCTAAGTCTAAAAAATAATCCTAACCATAACCCTAACACTAACACAAACTCCAAACCTAAGCCTAACCCATAACCCTATCCATAACACCTAATCCTAACTCTAACCCTACCCTAACCCTAAACCTAATTCTAAACCTAACCCTAACACTAACACTAAACCTAACCCTAAGACTAACACTAATTTCTAAACCTAAACCTACCCCTAACAGTAATGGTAACCCTAACCCTAAACCTAATGGCTAACACTAATCCGAAACTTACTCTATCCCTATCCCTAACCCTAACACTAACCCTAAATCTAAAACTATGGTTTAACCCTAACCCTAAACCCTTACCATAAACTCTAAGCCTCAATCTAACCCTAACACTAATCCCAAACTCTAACACTTATCCTAATGCTAACCTCTAAGCACAGCACTAACCTAACCCTAATACTAACCCTAACACTAACCCTAAACCTAACACTATCCCTGACACTAACCCTAACCGTAAACCTAACCCTAACCCTAACCCTAACCCTAAAACTAACAGTAACCCTAACACCTAACCCTTAACCCTAACACTAAAACAAACCATAAAGGAACCATAAATATTTCCATAACAATAACCTGAAACCTAATCGTAACCCTACCACAAACCATAACCCGAAGCCTAACTCTAACCCTACCACTAACACCTAACACCTAAATCTAACACTAACCCTAAACCTAATCTGAATAAAATCCTTAACCCTAACCGTATCCCTAACACTAACACTAAATCTATCTCTAAGCTAATCATAACCCTAACCTTAATTGTAACCCATAGTCTAAGCGTAACCCTATCCCTAACCCTAACCCTAACACTAACCCTAACACTAACCCCAAACCTAACACTAAACCTAACCTTAACCATAACACTAAACCTAAACCTAACACTAACCCTCACACTAAATTCTACACCTAACCCTAACACTAACCCTAACAATAACCCAAAACCTAACACTATTCCTAAACATAACCCTAACTGAAAACCTAAACCTAACCCTAACCCTAAGCATATCCCTATCACCTAACCCCTAAACCTAACCATAACCCTAAACCTAACCCTAACCCTAAATCTAATGCAAAACCTAAATGTAACCCTAACCATAACCATAAGCCTAAACTAATTGTAACCCTAACCCTAATCAAAACCCTAAACCTAACTCTAAAACTAACCCTAAACTTAACCCTAACCCTAAGCTTAAACCTAACCCTAATACTAATTGTAACCCTAACCCAAACTGTAACCCAAAGCCTAACTTAACCACCTCCCTAACACCGAATGACTAAACCTAACCCTAACACTCATCCTAACCCTAAGCGTAACCACAATGCTAACCGTACCCCTAACCTAACTGCTAATGCTAATCCTGACCTGAAACATAACCATAAACTTAAACATAAACATAACCCTAAACCTAACATTAATCCCTAATCTTAACCCTGAACTTACCCCTTAAACTAACCCTAAACCTGACTGTAATACCTAACCCTAACCCTAACCCTAGCATAACCCTAACCCCAACCCTAACCCTAACTTAACACTAACCCTAACAGTAACCCTAACCCTAAGATTTAATCCTACCCCTAACCCTAACACTAACCCTAAACTCTAAGCCTAATCTTAACCCTAACCCAAGCCCAAATTCTAACACTAAACCTAACGCTAACCTCCAACCATAACCCTAACATTAACCCTAAAACTAACCCTAACCATAACCATAACCTCTAAGCCTAACACTAACACTAGCCCTAACCCAAAACTCTATCACTAAACCTAATGCTAAACTCAAACCGTAACCCTAAACCTAACCCCAACCCTAACACTAACCCTAACCCTAACTCTAACAATATCCCTAACCCTAAACCTAACCAGAAACCTAACCCTAAGCCTAATCCTAAAACTAACACTATCCCTAACACCTGAAGACTCACCCTAACCCTAAACCTAACCCTAACACTAAACCTAAGCCTATCACTAAACGAATCATAACCCTAACCCTAACCATAACACAAAGGCTAACCTTAACCATCTCTCTAAAACCTAACTCCTAAACCTAACACTACCACTAACCCTAACCCTAACCCTAAACATAACCCTAACTCTAAACCTAACCAGAAACCTAACCCTAAGCCTAATCCTAAAACTAACACTATCCCTAACACCTGAAGACTCACCCTAACACTAAACCTAACCCTAACACTAAACCTAAGCCTACCACTAAACGAATCATAACCCTAACCATAACCATAACACAAAGGCTAACCTTAACCATCTCTCTAAAACCTAACTCCTAAACCTAACACTACCACTAACCCTAACCCTAACCCTAAACATAACCCTAACTCTAAACCAAACCCTAACTTCTAATGCTAACCCTAAACGTAACATTAACCCTACCCATAAACCTAACCCTAAACCTAACTTTAATACCTAACACTAACCCTTACACTACCACTTAAACTAAACCTTAAGCTGACTGTAATATGTAAACCTAGCTCTAACCATAAACCTAGAATAACCCGAACACTAACACTAACCCTAACTGTAACCCATACCTCTAACTCTAACAATAAGCCTAACACTATCCCTAAAACTAACCCTAAGCTCTAAAACTAACTCTAACCCTAAACCTATCCCTAACCATAACCGTAAACATAACACTAAACCTAACTTCTAACCCTAACCCTAAACCTAGCGCTACACCTCAAACTGAAACTAACCCTAACCATAACACTAACCCTAACCCTAAAACTAACACTAACACTAACCCTAACTTCTAACAATAACCCTAACCCTAAAAATAACACTAAACCTATCCTAACCCTAACCCTAAAAATAACACTAAACCTAACTTCTAAACCTAACCCTAAACCTCAACCTAACCCTAACCATAACCATAACATTAACCCTAACACTAACCCTATAAAATAACCCTAACCATAACCCTTAACACTAACACAAACCCCAAACCTAAGCCTAAGCCATAACTCTATCCCTAACACCGAACACTTACCCTAACCCTTACCCTAAACCTAATTCTAAACCTAACCCTAACCCTAACACAAAACCTAACCCTAAGCCTAACACTAATTTGTAAACCTAACCCTACCCCTAACCGTAACGGTAACCCTAACCCTAAACCTAACGACTACCACTAATCCTAACCTTATGCAATCCCTAACCCTAACCCAAACCCTAACCCTAACCCTAAATGTAAACCTAAGCTTTAACCCTAACCCTAACCCTAAACCTTACCATAACCTCTAAGCCTCCATCTAACCCTAACACTATCCCCAAACTCTAAGACTAAACCTAATGCTAACTTCTAACCATGGCATTATCCCTAACCCTTAGACTAACGCTAACCCTAACCCTAACACTATCGCTAACCCTAACCATAAACCTAACCCTAACCCTAACCCTAAAACTAACACTAACCCTAACAATATCCATAACCCTAAGACTAAACCCAAGAATAAAGGAACCATAAACATTTCCATAACCATAACCTGAATCCT
The DNA here is from genome assembly GCF_034190915.1 of Cavia porcellus. Taxonomy (NCBI): domain Eukaryota; kingdom Metazoa; phylum Chordata; class Mammalia; order Rodentia; family Caviidae; genus Cavia; species Cavia porcellus. The sequence goes on along the minus strand of NW_026947524.1, from coordinate 3,982,518 downwards.
AATCATAACCCTACCACAAACTATAACCCAAACCCTAAATCTAACCCTACCCCTAACACCTAACACTTAAGATAACCCTAAAACTAACCCTAATCCTAATCAAATACCTAAACCTAAGCATAACCCTAACCCTAACACTAAACCTATCCTAAGCTAAACGTAACCATAACGCTAATCATAACCCAAAGCCTAAGTGTAACCCTCTCCCTAACCCTAACCCTAAACCTAACTCTAACCATAAACCTAACCTTAAATTAAACCTAACTCTAAACCTAACCTTTATCATAACACTAAACCTAAACCTTACACTAACCCTAACACTAACATCTACACCTAACCCTAACCCTAACTGTAACCCAAATGCTAAACCTAATGACTAACCCTAATCCTAACCCTAACTCTATCCCTAACCTTAACCCTAGCCCTAATCCTCAACCTAACCCTAAACGTAAGCTTTAACCCTAACCCTAACTGAAACCAAAACCTCTAAGCCTAACCCTAACAATAAGCCTAACCCCAAACTCTAAAACTAAAAATAAACGCTAAAATCTAACTCTAACTTTAACTCTAACCATAAAACTATTCGGAAACTTAACCCTAACCAAAAACCTAACACTAAACCTAACCCTAACCCTAATCATATCCCTAAAACCTAACCCCAACCCTAACCCTAAACCTAACCCCAAAACTAACACTAAATTTTACCGTAATCATAACCCTAAGCCTAAGACTAACCCTAAACCTAATTGTAAACTTAACCCCAAACGTAACCCAAAGCCTAACCTTAACCATCTCTCTAACAGCTAACCACATCCCTAATACTAACACTAACCCTAAACCTAACTCTAACCATAACAATAACCCTATCCCTATCACCCTAACCCTAAACCTAACCATAGACCCTAAACCTAACCCTAACCCTAAATATATTGCAAAACTTAAATGTAACCGTACCCTAACCCTAAGCCTAAACTAATTGTAACCCTAACCCTAATCATAACCCTAAGCCTAACACAAACCTATCCCTAACTCTAAGCCTAACCCTAACCTTAACACTAACCCTAACCCTAAAAGTAACAGTAACTTCTAAAACGAACACTAACCATAATCCTAACCCTAAAGCTAACCACTAACTCTAATCCTAACCCTTAACCTATCCCTAAGTCTAACCATGACCCTAACCCTAAACTTAAACCTGAAGCTAAGCTTTAACACTAAGCCTAACCCTAACACTAACCATCACCTCTAAGCCTAACCATAACTCTAACCCTAAACCTAAACCTGAAGCTAAGCTTTAACCCTAAGCCTAACCCTAATATTAACCATCACCTCTAAGCCTAACAATAAACCTAACCCTAATTCTAACCCTAAACTGAAGGCTAACCTTTAACGATAACCATAACACTAACCCTAACCCTAACTCTAAACCTAACCATAAACTCTAACCATAACACTAACCGCAACCCTAACCCTAACCCTAACTAACCTCTAGCCCTATCACTAACCCTAAGCCTAACCGTAACTGTAACACTAAACCTAATTTCTAATCTTAACCCTAACCCTAACATTCACACTAACATTAACACCAACACCTACCCTAACCCTAATCCTAAACCCTTACCCTAACAGTAAACCTAACACTAAACCTAACGACTAACCCTAATCCTAACCCTGACCCTATCCCTAACCTTAACCCTAGCCCTAACCCTAAACCTAACCCTAAACCTAAGCTTTAACCCTAACCCTAACAATAACAATAACCTCTAAGCCTAACCCTAACAATAAGCCTAACCCCAAACTCTAAAACTAAAAATAAACGCTAAACTCTAACCCTAAGCATAACCCTAACCCTAAAACTATTTGTAAACATAACCCTAACACCAAAAACCTAACACAAACCCTAACCCTAATCATATCCCTAACACCTAACACCAACCCTAACCATAAACCTATCCCTAAAACTAGCACTAAACTTTACCCTAATCCTAACCTTATGCCTAAGCCTAACCATAAACCTAATCGTAACCTTAATCGCAACCGTAACGAGAAGCCTAACCTTAACTATCTCCCTAACACATAACCACAGCCCTAACACTATCACTAACCCTAAACCTAACTCTAATTCTAACCATAAACCTATCCCTATCACCTAACCCCTAAAACTAACCACAACCCTAAACCTAACCTTAACACTAAATCTATTGTAAAACCTAAATGTAACCCTACCCTAACCCTAAGCCTAAATTAATTGTAACCCTAACCCTAATCATAAACCTAAGCCTAACCCTAACCTATCCCTAACTCGAAGCCTAACCCTAAACTTAACCCTAACCCTAACCCTAACCCTAACAGCAACACTAACTTCTAAACTGAACCCTAAAACTAACCGTAATCCTAACCCTAATGCTAACCACTAATGCTAATCCTAAACCTTAACCTATCCTTAACCCTAACCATAACCCTAAACCTAAAGCTAAACCTGAATCTAAGCTTTAACCCTAAGCCTAACCCTAACACTAACCATCACTTCTAAACCTAACCGTAACCCTAACCCTAATTCTAACCCTAAACTGAAGGCTAACATCTAATGATAACCATAACCCTAACCGTAACCCTAACTCTAAACCTAACCATAAACTCGAACTGTAACACTAAACGTAACCCTAACCCTAACTTTAACTAACCTCTAAACCTATCACTAACCCTAACCCTAACCGTAACCATAACACTAAACCTAACTTCTAACACTAACACTAACCCTAACCTTAAACCTAAACCCAACCCTAACCCCTACCCTAACCCTAATCCTAAACCCTTAACCGAACACTAACACTATGGCTAAACCTAAACCTAAACCTAAACCTAACTCTAAACCTAACACTAAACCTAACCCTATCCCAAACAAGTAAAACCTAACCCTAACCCTAACCCTAACTCTAAACCTAACCCTAAACCTAACCCTAACCCTAAGCTTAAACCTAACTGTAAAACTAATTGTAACCCTAACCCTAACCCTAACCATAAATCAAAGACTAACCCTTACCTTCTCCCTAACACTTATCCCCTAACCCTAACCCCATCACTAACACTAAATCTAACCCTAACCCTACCCCTAACCCTAACCCTACCCCTACCCCTAACCACAATTCTAACCCCTAAACTGAACATCTAACCATCAGCCATAACCATAAGCCATAACTGTAACACTAACCCTAAACCTAACATTAATCCCTTACCCTGACCCTAACCCTACCCCTTAAGCTAACACTAACTCTGACTGTAATAGCCAACAATAACCCTAATCCTAACCCTCCAATAACTCTAAATATGACCGAAACACATGCCTCTAAACCTAAACCTAACCCTAACCCTAACCCTGACGCGAAAACTAACCCTAAAATCTAACACTAAACTTAACTCTAAACCTGTCCCTAACCCTAACCCTAAACCTTACACTAAACCTAACTTCTAACCTTAATCCTAAACCTCAACTTAACTTTAACCATAACCACAATACTAACACTAACCCTAACCCAAACCCTAATTGCTAACCCTAACCCTAACCCTAACCCTTACCCTTACCCTAACCCTAACACAAATCCTAACACTAAACCGAACCCTAAACCTAAGCTTTAACCCTAACCCTAAACCAAACCTAACGCTAACCACTAAAACTAACCCTAACCCTAACCATAACCTAATCGTAAAGCGAACCCTAACAGTAACCCAAAGCCTAAATGTAACCCTAACACTAACCCTAAACCCTAACCCTCAACCTAACACTATCCCTAACCCTAACCTAACCATGAAACTAACCTTAACTCTAACCCTAACCCTATCCCTAACACTTAACCGCTAACACAAAATCTAACACAAAACCTAACCCTAAACTTAAGCATAACCCTAAACCTACCCCTAACACTAACTTTTTATCCTAACCCTAACCATAACCATAACCATAACCATAACCCTACACCTAACATAAATCCCTTACCCCTGAGCCTAACCTTACCCCTTAAACTAACACTTACCTTGAATGTAATAGCTAACCCTACTACTATTCCTAACCCTCCACTAAGCCAAAACATAACCGAAAGCCATACCTCTAAACATAAACCAAAACCTAAACCTAACCCTAACAGTAACATCTAAAAGTAAACCTAAATTTAAACCTATCCCTAACCCTAACCCTAAACCTCAACCTAACAGTAACCCTAAACCTAACCCTAACCTTAAACCTCAACCTAACCATAACCCCAACCATAACACTAACCTTAACCCTAACACTCACCCTAAATGCTAACCGAAAGCATAACACTAACTGTAACCCTAATCGTAACCCACAACCCGATCCCAAACACCTAACCCCTACACCTAACCCTATGCCTAAATTCTAATGCTAACCCTAACCCTAACCCTAAAACTAACCCTAACCTAACACTAATCCTAGCCCTAATTGTCACCCTAATCCTAAACATAACCATAAGCCTAACACTAACCCTAAACCTAACCCTAAATCTAACCCTAACCCCAACCCTAACCCTAACACTAAACCTAACCCTAACCCTAGACCTATCACTAACACTAACCTCTAAACCTAAACCTAACACTAACCATATACTAACCCTAAACGTAACCACTAACCCTAATCCTAACCCTTAACTTATCCCTAAACCTAAACCTAACCTTAACAGTAAATCTGAAACTAAGCTTTAACCCTAAGTCTAACCCTAACCCTAACCATAACTTCTAAGCCTAACCCTAACCATAAACATAACCCTAACCCTAACCATAAAACGAATGCTAAACTCTAATGATAACACTCACCCTACCCCTAACCCTAACAGTAAAGCTAACCTGAAACTCTAACTGTAAAAAGAACACTAACCCTAACCACAACCCTAACACTAACCTCTAACACTAGGACTAACCCTAACCCTAACTGTAACACTAAACGTAACTTCTACCCCTAACACTAACCCTAACCCTAAACCTAAACCTAAGCCTAACCATAGCTGTAATCCTAAACCCTAACCCTAACACTACCCCTAACCCTAATCCTAACTCTAAACCTAACCATAACCTAACCCTAAACCTAACCCTAACCATAAACCCTAACACTAACCCTAACACTACCCCTAACACTAACCCTAACCGTAAACCTAACCCAAACACTAATCCTATTACTAACACATAACTACTAACCCTAACCCTTAACCTAACCCTAAAATTAACACTAAACCTAACTGTAACACTAACCCTAACCCTAAGCCTAACCCTAAACCTAATCATAACACTAAACCTAACCATAACCCGAATCCTAACCTTAACCCTCTCCCTAACACCTAACGCCTAACCCTAACACTAACACTAACCCTAACCGTAACCATAACCCTAACCCCACATCTAACCCAGCATCTAATCCTAACCATACCCCTAATGATAACCTTATACCCTACCCATAACCCTAACCATAACCTAACATTAATGCCTAACCTAAACCTAACTCTACCCATTAAACTTATCCTAACAATGACTGTAATACCTCACCCTAAAAATAACCCTAACCCTAGCATAAACCTAAACCTAAACCTAAGCCTAACACTAACCCTAACCTTAAACACCAATCCTAACCCTAAACCTATCCCTAACCATAACCCTAAACATAACACTAAACCTAACTTCTAACCCTAACCCTAAACCTCAACCTAACCCTAAGACTAACCATAACACTAACCCTAAACATAACCCTAATCCTAAATCCTAACCCTAACCATAACCCTAACACTAACCCTAACTGCTACTCTAACACTAAAATATAACCCTATCCCTAACACCTAACCCTAATCCTAACCCTAACCCTAACCTAATCGTAACCCTAAACCTAACCATAACCCGAAGCTAAGTGTAACACTATACCTAACAGTAACCCTAACCATAACCCTAACCCTAAATCTAACTCTAAATATAACCCAATCCCTAACACTAAACTTAACCCTAACGCTAATACTAACTTCTAAACCTTACCCTAACCATAACCCTAACAGTAACCCTAACTATAAACCTGACGACTAACGCTAATGCTAACACTTACCCTATCCCTAACCATAACCATAACATTAACCCTAACCCTGAATCTAAACCTAAGTTTTAACCCTAACCTTAACGATAACCATAGCCTCTAAGCCTAACCCAAACCCTAACCCTAATCCCAAACTCTAACACTAAACCTAACGCTAACCTCTAACCAAAACCCTAAATGTAACCCTAAACCTAACACTAACCCTAAATCCAATCCCAACCTAAACACAAACACTATCGCTAACACTATTCATAATGTAACCCTAACTGCAAACCTAACCCTAAACATAACCATAAAACTAACACTAACCCTAACACTGTACCTAACACATAACCCCTAACCCTAACCCTAAACCTAACACTAAAAGTAACCTTAAAAATTTTCCAAAACCCTAACACTAAACCTAATCGTAACCCTAACAAAAACCATAACCCGAAGCCTAACCCTAAACCTATCCCTCACACCTAACCCCTAAACCTAAAACTAACTTTACACTAATCCTAATCTAAACCCTAAACCTAACCGTAACACTAACACTAACCCTAACCCTAAACTTAACCCTAACCTAACCCATAAACCTAACCTGAAACCTAACGCTAACCCTAACAATAAACTAAACCCTAACCCTAAACATAATGCTAACCCTAACACTATCCCTAACACTAACCCTAACACTAACCCTAACTATAATCCATACCCTAACCTTAACTCTAGCCCTAACACTAACACTATCCCTAACACTTAACCCCTACCCCTAATCCTAAACCTAACCCTAATCCTAATCGTAACCCTAACAAAAACCATAACCTGAAGCCTAACCCTAACCCTCTCCCTAACAGCTAACCCCTAACTCTAACCCTAACACTAATCCTAATTCTAATCCTTACCCTAAGCCTAACCCGAAACCTAAATGGAAATTTTAACCCTAACCCTAACCATAATCATAACTTCTAACCTAACCCTAACCCTAACCCTACACCTAAACTCTAACCCTAAACATAACGCTAACCTCTAACCCTAACCCTAAACCTAAACTTAACCTTATCTTTAACATTAACCCTAACCCTAAACTATAATGATAACACTTACCCTAACCCTAACTCTAACCCTAAAACTAAAACTAAAGCAACTTGTAACCATAACACTAATTCTAACCCTAAACGTAAACCTAACCTAACCCTAACCCTATTCTTACCCTAAAACCTAACCCTAAACCTAACCCTAACCCTAACCCTATACCTAAGACCTAACCCCAACTCTAACACTAAACTTAACCCTAAAACTAACACTAAACTTAACCCTAAACCTAATATTATCCCTAGGCTTAACACTAAACCTAATCGTAACCCTAACACTAACCATAACCCGAAGCCTAACATTAACCATCTCCTTCACACCAAACACCTAAACCTAACCCTAACACTAACCCTAACTCTAACCATAACCCTAACCCTAAACGCTAACCCTAACCATAACACTAACACTAAACCTAACCCTCACATAACCCAAACCTAACTCTAAACCTAACACTAACCCTGCCCATAACCCTAACCCTAACACCAACCTCTAAATCTAACCCTAACACTAACCGTAATCCTAATACTAATCCTAACGACAAACCCTAACCCTATCCCTAACCCTAGCACTATCACTAACACTTAAACCCTAACCCTAACCATAAACCTAACACTAAAACTAACACTAATCCTAACACTGACACTAACCCTAACTCTAACCCTAAACCTAATTGCAACCCTACCACAAACAGTAACACAAAGCTAACACTAACCCTCTCCCAAAAACCTAACCCCTAACCCTAACCGTAACACTAAACCCAAACCCTAACACTAACCCTTACCATAAACCTAAGATTTAAACCTAAACCTAACACTAACCCTAACCTCTAAGCCTAACCCTAACCAAGCCCCAAAATCTAACCCTAAGCCTAATGCTAACCACTAAGGATAACCCTAACACTAAAACTAACCCTAACCCTAACCATAACCCTAACTCTAACCATAACACTAACACTAACCCTAACCCTAAACCTAACATCTAAGCCTAACCCTAACTCTAACACTACTCCTAACTCTAACACTAAACCAATTTCTAAGCCGAACACTAAACCTAACACTAAACCTAAACCAAACCCTAACCATAACCCTAAACCCTAACCCTAAACTTAACACTATCCCTAACCCTAACCCTAACCTTTAACCTAACCCTAATCCTAACCCTAACCCTAACCATATCCCTAACACCTAATCTGTAGCCCTAACACTAAACCTAACACTAAACCTAACACTACACCTAAACCTAAACATAACCCTAACCCTAACCCTAACCGTAATCTGAAGTCTAAACTTAACCCTCTCAATAACACATAACACCTGACCCTCCCTAAAATTAACCCTAAACCTAACCCTAACCCTAACCCTACCCCTAGCACTTAAACTAACCCTAACCCTTACTGTGATACCTAATCCTAACCCTAAACACTAGCCCTATAATTAATCCTAACCCTAAACCTAACACTAACTGTAAACCTAATCCTAAAACTAAGCCTAACCCTAACCCTATCCCTGACACCTAAGCCCTAATCCTAATGCTAACCCAAGCCTAAAACTCACCCTAAATCTAACACAATCGATAATCCTAACCCAAATGATAACCCTAACCCTAACCTTAACCTAATTGTAACCGTAAACCTAACCATAACCCGAAGCCTAATACTAATCCTCTGCCTAAGACCTAACCCCTAACCCTAACACTAACCCGAACACTAACCCTAAAACTAACACTATCCCTAACCGTAAACCTAACCTTAACCCTACCCTAACCCTACTGCTATCCCTAACATCTAACCCCTATCCCTAACGCTAAACCTAACCCTAAAACTAACACTAAAACTAACCTTAACACTAACCCTAACCATGAGGCTAACTGGAAACCTAATGGTAACCCTAAACATAAGCGTAACCAGAAATCTAAACTTAACACTAACCCTAACCCTAAAACCTAAACCTAAACCTAACACTAACCCTAAGCCTAACCCTAACACTAACCCTAACCCTAAACTTAACCATAACCCTACCTTCTAACCCTAAACATAAAACCTAACCATAACCCTAACACTAACACTAACCCTAAATCCTAACCCTAAAATTTACACTATCCCTAACCTTAACTCTAAACGTAAACCTAACCTTAAACCTACAGTAACCTTAACCCTATCCATAACACATAACCACTAACCCTAACACTAAATCTAACCCCAAAATTAACACTAAACCTAGCCCTAACCCTAACCCTAACCCTAACACTAAGGCTAATCCTAAACCTATTTGTAAGCCTAAACCTAACCATAATGTGAAGTCTAACCATGACACTAACCCTAACCCTAACACTAACACTAACTCTAACCCTAAACCGTAACCCTAAACCTAACACTAATCCTAAGCCTTACCCTAACTCTAACCCAATACCTAGCCCTAACTTTTAACCGTAACCATAACGCTAAACCTAAAACTAAACCCCACCCTAACCCTAAACCTGACCCTAACCTCTAAACCTAACCGGAATACTAACCCTAAACATAATCCTAACATTAACCATAATCTCTAACCCTAATCGTAACCCAAACCCTAAACCTAACCCTACCCCTCACAATAACCATAACGCTAAACCCAAAATCTAACACCTAACCCTAAGCCATAACCCTAAGCCTAACCCCTAACCTTAAACCATAACACTAATCCTAACCCTAACCCTACCAATAAACCTCAACCTAACCTTAACACTAACAATTACACTAACCCTAACCATAATCCAAACCCTAAAGGCTAACACTAAACATAACCTTAACCCTAACTCTAAACCTACCCCTAAACCTAACTCTAACTATAACCCTATCACTAACACCAAACCCATAAACCTAACCCTAACTCTCACCATAAAACTAACCTTAAATCTAACGCAAACGCTACCCCTAACACTAACCCTAAACCTCACATTAACCCTAAACTCATTATAACCCTAAACATAACCGTAACCTGAAGCGTAACCCTAACCCTAACCATAACCCTAACACTAACCCTAACAGTAATCCTAATCCAAATCCTAACACTAACTGTAATCCTAAACCTAAACTTAAATCTAACCCGACCCAAATCGTAACCCTAACCCTTATCTTAACCCAAAGCCTAGCAGTAATCGTATCCGTAACCCAAAGTTAACACTAAACCTAACACTAACCCTAATCCTAAACTTAAATCTAAACCTAACTCTAAACTTAATCCTATTTGTAACACTAACCCAAACACGAACACTAACACTAACCTCTAAACCTAACCATAAAACTAATCATAAACCTAACCCTAAACGTAAGGACTAAACCTAATCCTAACCCTTACCCTATCCCTAACCCTAACGCTAACCCTAACCCTAAACCTAAACTTTAACCATAACCCTAACCTTAACCATAACCATAACTTCTAAACCTGATCCTAACCCTAAACCTAACCCTAAACTCTATCACTACACCAAACCCTAACCTCTAACGATAATCCTACCCTAAACCTAACCCTATCCCAAACCCTAACCCTAACCCTCACACTAAACCTAACCCTAACCCTAACCCTAACCCTAAAACTAAACTCTAACCATAACCCGAACCATAACCATAAACTAGCCCTAAAATTAACCACTAAACCTAATCCTAAACCTTAATCTATCCCTAAGCCTAGTCCTAACGCTAACCCTAACCCTGAACCTAAGCTTTCACCCTATCTGTAACCCTGACCATAAACATAACTTCTAAGCCTAAACTTAACTCTAACCCTAACCCTAACTCTAACCCTAAACCAAATGCTAACCTCTAAATATAAACCTAAACCTAACCCTAACCCTAACCTTAAACCTAAATTCTAACCCTAACACTAACCCTACCCCTAACCGTAAAATTAAAGCTAACCTTAACATTAAACCTACCCCTAACCTAACACCTAACCATAACCCTAAAACTAACCCTAAACCTAACTGTAACCGTAACACTAACCATACCCCTAACGCTAACTTCTAATCCTAACTCTAACCCTAACTCTAACCATAATGCTAAACCTAAATTTAGCATTAATCCCTTCCCTGAACGCTAACACTGCCCCTTAAACTAAACCTAACCCTGACTGTAATACGTTACCCTAAGTCTAACCCTAGCATAACCCTAACCCTAAGCCTAACCCTAACGCTGCCCTAACCCTATCCCATACCACTAACAATATTCATAAACCTAAACCTAAAACTAAACCTAACCTCTAACACTAACCCTAACTTTAATCCTATCCCTAAACCTAACCTTAAACCTAATACTAAACATAACTTCTAAACCTAGCCCTAAACTTCAACCTAACCCTAACCCTAACCATAACACTAACACTAACCCTAACCCTAAACCTAAAGTCTAACCCTAACACTAAACCTAAACCTAACCGTAACCCTAACCTTAACCGTAACTCATAACCCTATCCCTAAAACTTAAACCGTACCCTAAACCTAACCCTAACCCTTACCCTAACACTACATCAAACGTAAACCCTAACCCTAATCATAACCATAACCCTAACCATAACTCTACCTTAATTGTAATCCTAACCCTATCCATAACCCCAAGCCTAACCCTAACCCTAAAACTAACCTCTAACCCTAACCGAAATGCTAACCATACCCCTAACCCTAAAACTAACCACTAAAGGTATTCCTAACCCTTACCCTATCCCTAACACTAGCGCTAACACTAACCCTAACCCTGAACCTAAGCTTTCACCCTATCCCTAAACCTAACAATAACCATAACCTCTAAGGCTAACACTAACCCTAAACCTAAACTAACCCTAACACTAAACCACTATCCGTAACCCAAACCCTAATCGTAAACCGAACCATAACATTACGCTAACCCTAAACCTATCCCTAACACTTAACCCCTAACCCTAATGCTAAACTTAACCTTAAACTAACCCTAACCCTAACACTACATCAAACACAAACCCTCACCCTAACAATAACCATAACCCAATCCTAAACCTAACCTAATTCGAATTCCAACCCTAACCATAACTCTAAGCCTAACCCTAACCCGAACCCGAACCATAACCATAACCCTAACACTAAAACTAACCACCAAACGTAATCCTAAACCTTACCCTATCCCTAACATAACACTAACACTAACCCAAACCCAGAACCTAAGCTTTCACCCTATCCCTAACCCTAACACTAACCATAACCTCTAAGGCTAACCCTAAACCTAACACTAACCCTATCCCTAGCACCTAACCATTAACCCTAATGCTAACCCTAACCCTAAAACTAACCCGAACCCTAACACTAACCCTAACCCTAAAACTAATACTAACCCTAATGCTAACCGTAACCCTAACCCTAACTCTATACCTGGCATTCACACTAACACGAACCGTAACACTAACCCTAACCCTAACCCTAACCCTAAAACTAACCGTAACAGTAACCCTAACCCTGAAGCTAAGCTTTCACCCTATCCCTAACCCTAACCCTAACCATAATCTCTAAGCCTAGCCTTAACCCTAACCCTAACTCTAACCCTAAACAAAATGCTAACCTCTAACCATAAACCTAACCCTAACAATACACTAAACACAACTTCCAACTCTAACACTAACCCTAAACCTAAAATTAAAGCTAACCCTAACCCTAAACCTACCCCTAACATAACACCTAACCCTAACCCTAAAACTAACCCTAACACTAAACATAACCATAACACTAACCATACCCCTAATGCTAACTTCTAATCCTAACCCTAACCCTAACACTAACCCTAACCCTAACTCTAATCCTAACCCTAACCCAAATGCTAAATGTAACCCTAACCCATACCTCTAACACAAACCCTAAACCTAACCCTAAACGTAACCCTAACACTAACCCTAAGCTCTAACTCTAAACCTAACTTTAAACCTATCCCTAACCCTAACACTAAACCTAACTTCTAAGCCTAACCCTAAAACCTCAAGCTAGTCTAACCCTAACCATAACACTAAACCTAACCCTAACCCTAAAGTCTAACCCTAACCCTAACCCTAACCCTAACCGTAACTGTAACTCATAACCCTATCCCTAAAACCTAAACCCTAACCCTAAACATAACCCTAACTCTAACCCTAACACTACATCAAACGTAAACCCTAAACCTAATCATAAACATAACCCTAACCGTAACTCTACCCTAATTGTAAACCTAACCCTAACCATAGCCCCAAGCCTAACCCAAACCCTAACCCTAACCCAAAACCTAAGCTTTAACCATAAACCTAACAAAAACTGAATGATAACCGCTAACCTTAAAATTACACCTAACCCTAACCCTAAACCTAACCCTAACCCTAACCCATACCTCTAACACGAACCCTAAACCTAACCTTAAACCTAACCCTAACACTAACCCTAAACTCTAACACTAACCCTAACTTTAAACCTATCCCTAGCCCTAACCCTAAACTTAACACTAAACCTAACTTCTAACCCTAACCCTAATCCTCAACCTAACCCTAACCATAATCATAACACTAACCTTAACCCTAACCCTAAAGTCTAACACTAACCCTAACACTAATGATAACCATAACCCTAATTCATAACCCTATCCCTAACACCTAAACCCTAAACCTAAACCTGACACTACATCAAATGCAAACCCTAACCATAACCATAACCCTAACCATAACCATAACTCAGAGCTAATTCTAATCCCAACCCTAACCATAACCCTAGGCCTAACCCTAACCCTAACTCTAACCCTAACCCAAACCCTCCTACTAAAACTAACCCTAACCCTAACCCTAGAACTAACCTCTAACCATAACCCATACCCTAACCATACCCCTAACATAAAAACTAACCACTAAACCTAATCCTAAACCTTACCCTATCCCTAACCCTAAGCCTAACACTAACCCTGAACCTAAGCTTTCACCCTATCCCTAAAAATAACACTAACTATAAAATCTAAGCCTAGCCTTAACCCTAACACTAAACCTAATTCTAACCCTAAACCAAATGCGAACCTCTAAACATAAACCTAACCCTGACGCTAACACTAACCCTAACACTAAACCTAACTTGTAACCCTAACACTAACCCTAACCTAAAACTAACCATAACCCTAAACGTAACCATAACACTAACCATACACTTAATGCTAAATTCTAATCCTAACTCTAACCTTAACCCTAACTATAACCATAACGCTAAACCTAAACCTATCATTAATCCCTTCCCTGAAACCTACCCCTCCCCCTTAAACTAAATATAACCCTGACTGTAATGCGTTACCCTTAGCCTAACCCTAGCATAACCCTAACACTAATGCTAACCCTAACCCTAAACCATACCTCTAACAATACACGTAACCCTAACCCTAACCCTAAACCTAACCTCTAACACTAACCCTAACTTTAATCTTATCCCTAACCCTAACCTAAACTTAACACTAAACCTAACTTCTAACCCTAACCCTAAACCTCATCCTAAGACTAACCCTAACCATAACACTGACACTAACCCTAACCATAACCCTAAAGTCTAACCCTAACCCTAAACCTAACTCTAACCATAACCCTAACCACTAAACCTATTCCTAACCCTTACCCTATGCCTAACCCTAACGCTAACACTAATCCTAACCCTGAACCTAAGGTTTCACCCTATCCCTAACTGTAACCATAACCATAACCTCTAAGGCTAACCCTAACCCTAAACCTAACCCTAACCCTAACCCTAACACTAACCCACTATCCCTAACCCAAACCCTAACCGTAAACCTAACCATAACACTATGTTAACCTTAACCCTATCCCTAACACCTAAGCCCTAAGCCTAACGCTAACCCTAACCCTAAAACTAACCCTAAACCTAAACCTAATCGTAACCCTAACCCTAACTGTAACACTAAGCATAACCGTAACCCTAACCCTAACATTAACACTAAAACCTAACCAGAAATCTAACACTCACCCTAAGCCCAACCCTAACCCTAAACCTAAACTTCTAACCCTAACACTAACCCTAACTCTAAACTTAAACCTAAACCTAAACCTAACCCTAACCCTAACCCTAACACTAACCCTATCCCTGAAACTAACCTCTATACTTAAATGGAACACTAACCCGAACCGTAACCCTAACCATAACCATAAACTCTAACACTAATCGTAACCCTAACCCTAACCCTAACCCCAACCCTAACCTTAACCATAATGCTAACCCCTAAACCTAACACCTAACCCTCAGCAATAAACCTAAGCCAAACCCCTGAACTTAAGTCCTGACACTAATCCTAACTCTAACCCTAACCCTAAACATCAACTTAACTCTAACATTAACCATAACCCTAACCCTAAACGCTAACACTAACCATAACCTTAACCCTAAACCTAACTCTAACTATTGCCCTATCACTAACACGTAACCCCTAAACCTAACCCTAATCCCAACCAAAACACTAACACTAAATCTAACGCAAATGCTACACCTAAAACTAACCCTAACCCTAACACTAACCCTAGTCTCATCTTAACCCTAATGCTAACTGTAACCCGTAAAGCTAGCCAAACCCTAAAACTATCCCTAACACCTAACCCTAATCCTAACACCAACCCTAATCCAAATACAACTCCTAACACTAAAAGTAAAACTAAATCTAACCCTAACTCTAACTCTAACCCTAACCAAATCATAACGCTAAACCTTACGATAACCCGAAGCCTAGCCACAACCCTATCGCTAAAACTAAACCTAACCCTAACCCTAACCCTAACCTAAATCTAACCTATAACTCTAACCCTAAGCTGAAGCCTAACACTAACCCTAAACCTAAACCTAAAGCTAAACTTAACCCTAACCGTAACCCTAACCTAACCATAACACTAACCATAACGTTATTCCTAACACTGAAACCCTAACCCTAACCATAAACCTAACACTAACTCTAACCCTAATCCCTAACCCAGGCCTAACCCTAGCACTAACACTATACCTAACCCTATTCCAAGCACTACTCCTAACCTTAAACCTAAACCTAACCTTAAACATAACTCCTAACCCTAACCCTGATGCTAACCCTAACATTAACCATACCCCTATCCCTAATCCCTAACTCTAACCCTAACACTAACCCGGACACTCACCCTAACCCTCAGTCTATCCCTAACACCTAACCACTAAACCTAACACTAACCTAAGCATAACCCTAACCATAACTCAAACCCTAACCCTAACCCTCATCCTAACATCTAACTCTAACCCTTAACACTAACCCAAACCCTAACCCTAACTAAGCCTAGCCCTAACCCAAACCCCAACCCTAAATGAACACTAAAACTAACCCCAATCCCACCCTAAACCTAACCCTAAACCTAACCTACTTCCTAACCCTAAAGATAAGCCTAACCCAAACCCTACCCCTAAACGCTAAC
Source organism: Cavia porcellus (assembly GCF_034190915.1). Lineage (NCBI taxonomy): Eukaryota > Metazoa > Chordata > Mammalia > Rodentia > Caviidae > Cavia > Cavia porcellus. The sequence continues at coordinate 3,965,925 of NW_026947524.1, read as the reverse complement.
CCTAATCCTCAACCCAACTCTAAACCTAAACCTAACCCTAATCCCTATCCTAACCCTAAGCCTAACCCTAACACTAAATGTAACCCTAATGGTAACCTTAACTGTTACACTAATCCTAACCGTAACACTAACCCTAACTGTCACCTTAAACTCTAACTCTAGTCCTAAGTCTTCCCCTATACCTAACCCTAACCCTAAACGTAAACCTAACCTCAACCATAAAACCAAACCTAACCTCTAACCCTAACACTAACCTTCACCCAAACCTAACCCTAACCCTAAACCTAAACATAACCCTAACCGTAACCCTAACCTTAAACCCTAAGCCCAAAACCTAACCCTAACCCTAACCCTGAACTTAACCCTAACGTTATCCCTAACCCCTAACCCCTAAGCCTAACCCTAACACTAACTGTATCTCGAACACTAACCCTAATCTTTAACCCTAACCTTAAACCTTACCAAAACCCTAACACTAAACATAACACTAACCCCTAACCCTAACCCTAACCCTAACCCTAACCCTAACACTAATCCTATCCCTAATCCCTAACCCTAACCCTAACACTAACACTAACCTTAATCGTAACCCTAAACGTAATCTTAAATGTAACCGTAACTCTAACTATAGCCCTAACCATATCCTTAACACCAAACCCCTAACCCTAACCCAAACCGTAACCCTAACCCTAACCCTAACCCTAACCCTAATAGTAACCTAACATTACCATGAGAAGAATACAAACCCTGACACTATCACTAACACCTAACACTTAAACCTAACCATAAACTAGCCTTAAACCTAACCGTAACCCTAACCCTAACACTAACCCTAACACTAACTTCTAACCCTAGTCCTAACCATTAACATAACACTAACACTAACCAAAATCCTAAACGCTAAACCTAAACCTCACACTAACCCGAACCCTAAATTCTAGCTCTATCATATAACCCTAATGCACACCCTAACCCTAAACTGAACACTACCTTAACCTAACCATAACTCTAACCCTAACCCTAACGCTATCCCGAATGTAACCCTAAACCTAACCCTAACCCAAATCCTAAACCTAAACCTAACCTAACACTAACCTGACCCTAACCCTAACTGTAAAACTAACCCTAACCCTATCCCTAAACCTAACCCTAACTCTAAACTTAGCCCTAACCCTAACCCTAAAACTAAGCCTAAGACTAACACTAAAGCTAACGTTTACACTAAACCAATCCCTAACCTCAAACCCTAACCCTAACACTAACCCTAAACCTAACCCTAAACCCTAACCCTAAACATAAAACAAAGCCTAACACTAACAGTATCCCTAACACCTAAACCCTAAACATAGCCCCAAAGCTAACACTAACCCTAACCATAAACCTGAACATAACTCTAAACCAAAACCTAAACCTAACCCTAAGCCTACCCCTAACCCTAACCCTAACCCTAACACTAACCCTAACCCTAACTCTAAACTTAATCATAACCCTAAACCTATCCATAACCCGAAGACTAAGCCTAATGCTAACCTTAACCATATCCCTAACCATAAAACTAAGCCTAAGCCTAACACTAACCCCAACATTTACACTAACCCAATCCCTAAACTCAAGCCCTAAACCTAACCCCAACCCTAACTCTAAAACTAACCTTAACCTAAACTTAACTCTAATCCTAACCCTAACCGTAACCCAAATCCTAAACCTAACCCTAAACCTAACCCAACGCTAAACCTAACCCTAACCCTAACACCAACACTAACCCTAACCTAACATTAACCCTAAACCTAAACCTAAACCTAAACATAATACTAACACTAACCCTAAAACCTAACCCTAACCTAACACTAACCTTAACACTAAGACTAACCATAACACTAACCTTAAACCTACCCCTAATCCTAACACTATCCCTAATACCTAGCCTGGAGCCCTAACCCTAACCCTTAACCTAACACTAACACCAAACTGAACCCTAAACCTAATGCTAACCATAACCCAAACCCTAAACCTATTCTAACCCTAACCATAACTGTAATCCAACACCTACCCTAACCCTATCCCTAACGCCCAACCCCTAACCGTAATCCTAAAACTAACTATAACCCTAAACCTAACACTAACCCTAACCTAATGGTAACCCGAACCCTAACCCTAAACTCTAACACTAACCATAACCTTAATCCTGAAACAAAACCTAAAACTAACCTTAACATTAGCCCTAACCGTAACTCTATGCCTAACAAATAACCCCTAACCTTAACCCTAACCCTAAACCTAACCCTAACCCTAAACCTAACCCTAACCTTGACACCTAAATCTAACCCTAAACCTAAACCTAACCCTATCCCTAATCCATAACCCTAATCCTAACGCTAACACTAACCCTAACAGTAACCCTAAACGTAACCCTAACCCTAACCATTACCCTAAACATAACCCTAACCATATCTTTAACACCTGACACCTAACCCTAACCCAAACCCTAACCCCCCATAAGCCTAATCATAACCCTCACCGCAACACTAAACCATATTGTAACCCGAACCCTAGCCTTAATCCAAAGCCTAACCCAAACACTTAACCCCTAAACCTAACCTTAACTTTAATCCTAAACCTAACCCTAACCCTAAACCTAACCCTAAAACTAAACCTAACCCTATCCCTAACCCTAAAACTAAGCCTAACCCAAACCCTAACACTAACCCTAAACCTAAAACCAACCTTAACTCTAATCGCTAACCCTAACACTAACACTAACCCTAAAGCTAACCCTAACACTAACTGTAAACATTACCATAACCCTAACACTAACCCTAAACATAAAGCTAACCCTAAACCTAACAATAACCCTAACCCTAACCATAATCGCTAACCCTAACACTAACCCTAACCCTAAGAGTAACCCTAGCCCTATCCCTAAACCTTAACCCAAACTCTAGCCCTAATCCTTAACACCTAACCCCGAACACCTAACTCTAACCATTAATCTTACCCAAACCCTAACACTAACCCTAGCACTTACTCTAACCCTAACCTTCTAAACTTCATCCTAAACCTAATCCGAACCCTAACCCTAACACTAACACTAACCCTAACCCTAACCCCTAACCCTAATATTAAACCTAACCGTTACCCTATCCCTAACCCTATACCTAACCATGACCCTATCACTATCCCTAACACTAACCCTAACAGTAAACCTAACCCTAACCCTAAACCTATCCCTAAACCTAATCCTAATCTTGAGCCTAACCCTAAACCTAACTCTAACCCTAACCATAATCCAAAACTTGAAACCTAATCCTAACCTTAACCCAAACCATAGCCCTAACACTAACTCTAACCCAAATCCTAAACCTAACCCTAACCTTAACACTAACCCCTAACGCTAACCCTAACCGTTAGCTCTAATCCTAACCATAACACGAACCCTAACCCTAAGCCCTAACACTAACCCTAACAATAATGCTAACGCTAACGCTAACGTCTATCCCTAACCCTAACCCTAACCCTTACTCTAACCCTAATGGTAACCTCTAACCATTACCCTAACCCTAAACCTAACCCTAACTGGAACTCTAGACTGTAACTGTAACACTAAACCTATCCCTAAACCTAACCCTAACCCGAACCCTAACACTAACTTCTAACCCTAGGCCAAATCATAATCCTAAACCTAAACCTAACGGTAACCTGAACCCTAACTCTAAACTCTAACCCTAACCATAACCCTAACCGTGAAACTAACCCTAACACTAACATTAACCCTAGCCCTAACTGTAATACTATGCCTAACAACTAACCCCTAACCTTAACCCTAATGCTAACACTAAACCTAACACTAACACTAACACTAAGCCTAAACATAACACTAACCCTAAACCTAAACCCAATCATAACGCAAATCCTAAATGTAACCCGAACAATAACCCTAACATTATCCCTGACACCTAACACCTAAAAGTAACACCTAAAAGTAAACCTACATCTAACCCTAACCATAAACCTAAGCTTAACTCTAAACCTAACATCTAAACCTAACCCTAATACTAATCATAAACCTAAACCTAACTGTAAACCTAACCCTAACCTTAAACCCGAAACCTAACAATAACCCTAACCCTTATTCTAACCCTAACACTAACGTTAACCCTAACACTAACATTAACCTTAACCCTATCCCTAACATTAACTCTAATCCTAACCCTAAACCCTAAACCTAACACTAACCCTAAAACTAACACTAACACTAATTCCTATCTCTAAGGCTAAATCTAACCTCTAACTCTAACCCTAACCCTAACCCTAACCCTAAACTGTAACCGTCACCCAAACCCTAATGTTACCCCTAATCCTAATTCTAAACTCTAACCCTAACCCTACCAATACCCCTACACCTTATCGTAAACTTAGCCCTAACCGTAACATGAGGCCTAACCCTAACACTCTCCCTAACAACTAACCCCATACCCTAACCCTAAACCTAAACCTAAGCCTAACCCTAATCCTAACCTTAATCATAATCCTAAACATAAAACCAACCCTAAAATCTAATCCTAATACTAATCCTAACCCTAAACGTAACCCTAACCATAAACTCTAACACAAAAGCTAACCCTAAACCTAACACTAATCCTAACCCTAAACATAACTCTAACCCTAAATCTAACATTAATTCCTAATCCTAACCATAAACCTACGCCTTAAACAAAACCTAACCCTGACCGTAATTCCTAACACTAACACTACAATAACCCCAACCCTAACCCAAACCCTAAATCTAACATTAATTCCTAATACTAACCATAAACCTATGCCTTAAACAAAACCTAACCCTGACCGTAATACCTAACACTAACACTACCATGACCCCAACACTAACCCTAACCCTAACACTAACACTAACGGGAATCCTAACCATAACCCTAACCCTAATCGTAACCCTAACCCTAAGCCTGGACCTAACCCTAAATTCTACTCCTAACCATAACCCTAACCCTAAACCTAACCGTAACCCTAAACTCTAAACCTAAACCTAACCCTAACACTACCCCTAACCCTCACCCTAGCACTACCCATAAACTATAACACTAACACTAATGCCAAACCTAAACCTAACCATAATCCTAAACCTTACCCTATCCCTAACCCTAACAATAACCCTAACTCTAACCAAACCGTAACGCTAAAAATAACACTAACACTTAACCTAATCCTAACACTAAACATAACCATAACCCTATCCCTAACACCTAACCCCTTAACATAACCCTAACACTAACTCTAACCTAACCCCTAAGCCTATCCCTAATAATATCCTTAACCCTAACCCTAAATGTAAACCTAACCGTAACCTAACTCTAACCCTAACAATATCACTAACAACTAACCCCTGACCCTAATGCTAAACCTAACCCTAAAACTAACCCTAAACCTAAACCTAATCATAACTCTAACACACACCATAAACTGAAACCTAACCCTAACTTTTTCCCTAACACCTAACCCGTAACCCTAACACTAACACTAACCCTAACATTAACCCTAATCCTAATCCTAAACCTAACATTTAAACCTAACCCTAACCCTAACCCTAACCCTCCCTAACACCTAACACCTAACCCTAACACTAACACTAACCGTAACCATAACCCTAACGCTACCACTAAAGCTAACTTCTATTCCTAACCTTAACCCAAACCCTATACCTTACCGTAACCATAAACTCTAACCCTAAAACTAACCCTAACACTATCCCTAACACTCATGCTATCACTAACCCTAAACTCTAACCCTAACACGAACCCTAAGCCTAACACTAATCCTAACCCTAAAAATAAACATAAACCTAACTCTAAGCTCTAACCATGACCCTAACCCTAATACCAACCCTAACCCTAACCAAACCCTAAACTATAACCGTAACCAAAACCCTAACACTACCCTTAAACCTAATTCTAAACTCTAACCATAACCCTACCACTAACCCTAACCCTAATCGTAACCTTAACCCTAACCGTAACAAGAGGCCTAACCCTAACCTTCTCCCTAACACTTAACCCCTGACCTTAACCCTAAACCATAAACCTAACCCAACCCCTAACCCTAACCCTAACCCTAAACCTAAGCCTAACACTAACCTAAACCTAACCCTAAAAATAACCCTAACCCAAATCCTAAACCTAAACCTAACCCCAACCCTAACCCTAACCCTAACACTAACCATAACCTTAACCCTAACACTAACCCTAAACACTAACCGTAACACTAACCCTAACCTAACACTAAAACTAACCCTAACGCTAAACCTAAAACTAAACCTAACCCTAAACCATGACCCTAACCCTAACACAATCCCTAACAGTCACCCTAACAGTAAAACTAGCCCTAACAATAACCCTAACCCTAACCCTACTCCTAAAATCTAACTTCTAACACAAACCCCAATCCCTAAACCTAAAGCTAAAACTAACACTAAACCTAACACTAACCCTAACACTTACCCTAAGCCGAACCCTAAACCTTATCATAAACCTAACACTAACCATAAAACAAAGCCTAACAGTAACCCTCTCTATAACACCTAACCCCTAAACGTAACTCTAACACTAACCCTATCCCTAACCGTAACCATAACCCTAACCCTACCCCTTACCCTAACTTCTAAGGCTAACCCTAACCCTAACCCTACCTATAAACGTAACCCTATAACTAACATTAATCCCTAACCTTAACCCTAAACCTACCCCTTAAACTAACCCTGACCCTGACTGTTATACCTAACCCTAACTCTAACCCTAAACCTAGCATAACACCAACATTAACCCTAACCCTAACCCTAACCCATACCTCTAACCAAAACACTAACCTAACCCTAACCCTAACACTAACCCTAACCTCTAAAACTAACTCTAAACCTAAACTTATCCTTAACCCTAACCGTAAACATAACACTAATCCTAACTTCTAACCCTAACCCTAAATGCTACCCATAACCCTAACCCTAATGTTACACTAACATTAACACTAACCCTAACCCTAACCCTAACCCTAAACTCAACCTGAACCTAACATTAAACATAACACTAACCCTAACCCTAAATGCTAACCCTAACCATAACCATAACCATAACCCTAACCCTAACCCTAACCCTAAACCTAACACTAACCCTAACCCTAACCACAACCCTATCCCTAACACCTAACCCCTAAAGCTAACAATAACCGTAACCCTAAACGTAACCCTAAATCTAATGCAAATGCTACCCCGAACCCCCACCCTAACCCTAACTTAATTGTTACCCTAACCTTAACCATAAAACGAAACCATAAGCCTATCCCTAAAACCTAACCTCTAAAGCTATCCCTAAACCTAAATGTAATTCTAATCCAAACCCTAACACTAACACTATCCTTAAACTAACCCTAATCCTAACCATAAATTCTAACACTAAACCTAACACTAACCTCTAACCATAACCCTAAAACTAACCCTAACCCTAACCATAAACCTAAACCTAAAATGTAACTGTAACAAAAACCCTAAGGCTAACCCTAACCCTAATTCTAAACTCTAACCGTAAAACTAACTCTAAATCTAAACCTAATCGTAACCTTAACCCTAACTGTAACCCGAAGCCTCACCATAACACTCTCCCTAACACCTAACCCTAATGCTAACCCTAACCCTAACCCTAACCCTAAACCCAAACTCTAACCCTAAACCTAACGCTAACCTCTAACCATAACACTAACCCTAACACTAACCCTAAACACTAACCGTAACACTAACCCTAACCCTAACATCTAAGCCTAACCATAACTCTAAGCCTAACCCTAACACTAACACTAAACCAACTTCTATCCCTAGCACTAGCCCTAACCCTCAACCTAAGCCTAACCCCAAACCCTAACCCTAAAACTAACCCAAAACCCTAACATAACCCTAATACTATCCCTAACCCTAAACATAACACTAACCATAAACCTAAACCTAACCCTAACACTCACCCTATCCCTAACACCTAACTCCTAACCATAACACTAAACTTAACCCTAAAATTAAGACTAAACCTAACACTAACCCTAACGCTAACCCTAAACCTAACAACTAACCCTATTACTAACCCTTACCATATCTTTAACCCTACCCCTAACCCTAAACGTAAGCTTTAAGCCTAACCCCAACCCTAACCATAAACATAAGCTCTAAGCCTAACCCTAACCCTAACCCTAAGCCAAATTCTAACACTAAAAATAAACGCTAACCTCTAACCATAACCCTAACACTAAACCTAAACCTAACCCTAACACCATGACTAAAACCTAACCACTAAACCAAACACTAAACCTAACCTGAAACCTAATCTTAACCATAACCCTAAAACTAATCATAACGCTAACACAAACCATAACCCGAAGCCCTACCCTAACCTCTCCCTAATACTTAACCGCTAACCCTAAACATAACACTAGCCCTAACACTAACCCTAACCCTAAGGCTAACCCTAACACTAAACCTAACTTTTAACCCTAACCATAAGCTCTAAGCCTAACCGTAACCCTAACCCTAACCCCAAACTCTAACCACAAACCTAACGCTAACCTCTAACCATAACCCTAACCTTACCTTAACCCTAACCCTAACCTTAACACTAAGCCTAAACTATAACTGAAAGAATAACCCTAGCCCTAACACTAACCCTGACTTCTAACCCTAACCCTAACCCAAATTCTAACTGTAACCCTAACCTTAACCATAGAACTAAACCAAATTCTAAACCTAACACTAACCCTAACCCTAAAACTAAACCTAACCCTAACCCTACACTAACTGTAACCCTAACCTTAAACCAAACCCTAACACTAACCTTAACACTATTCTTAACCATAACCCTAAACAAAAACCTAAACATAACCCTAATCCTATGCCTATCCCTAACACCTAACCCCAAACCTAACGCTAAACCTAACCCTAAAACTGACACTATAACTAACCCTAACCTTAAGCCTAACTCTAAACCTAATTGTTAACTTAACACTTATGGTAACCCGAAGCCTAACCTTAACCATCTCCCTAACAGCTAACCCCTAACCCTAACCCTAACACTAACCCTAACCCTAACCCTAACTGTAACCATAATGCTAACCCTACACCAAACCGTAACTTCTAATCCTAACCCTAACCCGAATCCTAACCGTAACCTTAAACATAACCATAACCCTAAACCTAACATTAATTCCTAATCCTAACCCTAAACCTACCCCTTCAAATAACCCTAACACTGACTGTAATACCTAACCCTAACCCTAGCATAAACTTAACCCTAACCCTAAACCTAACCCTAACCCTAACTTAAACCTAACCTTAACCCTAACCCTAAACCTAAGCCATACCTCTAACCCTAAAACTAACCCTAACCCTAACACTAACACTAACCATAACCTCTAACACTAACCCTAAACCTAAACCTATCCCTAAGCCTAACGCTAAACCTAATACCAAACCTAACTTCTAACCCTAACCCTGACCCTAACACTAAACCTCAACCTAAACCTACCTCTAACCATAACTCTAACACTAAACCTAACTCTAACCTTAAGATAACCCTAAACCTAACTCTAAACCTAACCCTAACCCTAATACTAATCCTAAACCTAACACTAACACTAACCTCTAAACTTAACCCTAACCCTAACCATAACCATAACCCGAAACCTAACGACCAAATTTAAACCTAAATCTTACCTGATCCATAATGTTTACCATAACCCTAACCCTAAACCTATGCTTTAACCCTAACCCTAAGCCTAACCATAACCTCTAAGCCTAACACTAACAGTAACCCTAACACAAAACTCTATCACTAAACCTAATGCTAAACTCTAACCATAAGCCTAACCCTAACCCTAAACCTAACCTAACCCTAAACATAAACCTAACGCTAACGTTAATCCTAACTCTAACACTATTGCTAACACCTGAAGACTCACCCTAACCATAAACCTAACCCTAAAACTAACTCTAAACCTAACCGTATCACTCACCCTATCCCTAACCATAAACCTAATTGCAACCCTAACACAAACCATAACCCAAAGCCTAACCTTAACCCTAATGCTAACACTAACCCTAAAACTAAGCTTTAATCCTAACACTAACCCTAACACTAACCCTAACACTAACCCTAACCTCTAAGCCTAACCCTAACCCAACCCCAAACTCTAACCCTAAACCTAACGTTAACCTCTAACCATAACCATAAACCTAATCTTAACAATAACCGAAACACTAAACCTAACCCTAAAAATAACCCGAAACCTAATGCTAAGCATAACCGTAACCTAATCGTGATGCTAACAAAAACGGTTACCCGAAGCCTTACCCTAACCCCCTCCCTAACATCTACCCCCTAACCCTAAAGATAACACTAACCCTAACACTAACCCTAACCCTAAGGCTAACTCTAAAACTAAACCTAACTTTTAACCCTAACCATAAACCTAACCCTAACCCTACCCTCTAAGCCTAACTGTAACCCTAACCCTAAACTCAAACTCTAACCATAAACCTAATGCTAACCTGTAACCTTAAACCTAACCCTAAACTTAACCCTAACCCTAACCTTAACACTAAGCCTAAACTATAACAGTAACACTAACCCTAAACCTAATATCTAACCCTAATCTTAATTCTAACTTTAACTGAAACCCTAACCCTAACCCTATCACTAAACCAACTTCTAAACCTAACACTAAGCTTAACCCTTAACCTAAACTTAACCCTAAACCTAACCCTACTCTAACACTAACCCTAACCCTAAACCTAAACCCTAAACTAACCTTAACACCATTCTTAACCATAACCCTAACCGAAAACCTAAACCTAACTGTAATCCTACCCTAACCCTGTTCCGAACACCTAACCCCAAACCTAACCCTAAACCTAAACCGAAAACAATCACTAATACTAACCCTAACAATAAGCCTAACCCTAAACCTAATCGTAACCCTAAACCTAACCGTAACACGAAGCCTAACTTAACCACCTCCCTAACATCTAACCCCTAACACTAACCCTAACACTAACCCTAACCCTAACCATAACAATAATGCTAACACTACCCCTAACGATAACTTCTAATCCTAATCGTGACCGGAACCATAACCATAAACTTAAACAGAAACATAACTCTAACCTAACATTAATCCCTAATCCTAACCCTAAATTTACCATTTAAACTATCCCTAAACCTGACTGTAATACCTAACCCTAACCTTAACCCTAGCATAACCCTAACCCTAGCCCTAACCAAAACCCTAACCCTAACACTAACACTAACCCTAAATCTAACTATTAACGCTAACCCTACCCCTAACACTAACCCTAAACTCTAAGGCTAATCTTAACCCTAACCCAAACCCAAATTCTAACACTAAACCTAACGCTAACCTCCAACAATAACTCTAACATTAACCCTAACCCTAACCCTAACCATAACCATAACCATAACATCTTAGCCTAACACTAATATCAGCCCTAACCCAAAACTCTATCACTAAACCTAATGCTAAACTCTGACCATAACCCTAAACCTAACCTTAACCCTAACCCTAACACCAACTTAACCCTAACCCTAAGTCTAACAATATCCCTAACCCTAACCTTAACCATAAACCTAAACCTAAGCCTAATCCTAAAATTAACACTATCCCAGGGGCTGGGGATTTAGCTCAGCGGCATAAGCACCTGCCTTGAAAGCAGGCAGTCGTGAGTTCGATCCCTGGTACCGATAAAAAGGAAAAAGACAAAAAAAAAAAAAAAAAAAAAAAACAAAAAACTATCCCTAACTCCTGAAGACTCACCCTAACCATAACCCAAAACCTAAACTAACCCTAAACATAACCATAACACTAAACATAACCCTAACCCTAAACCTAATCACAACCCTAACACAAACTGTAAACAGAAACCTAACCCTAACACTAAAGCTAACCCTAACCATAAACCAAAGTTTTAACCATAACCCTAAACCTAACACTAACCCTAACCCTAACCTCTAAGCCTAACCCTAACCCTAACCCAACCACAAATTCTAACCCTAAAACTAATGCTAACCTCCAACATAACCCTAACATTAACCCTAACCCTAACACTAAACCTCAACCAAAACATTCCCCTAACCATAACACTAATCCTAACACTAATAATAACCCTAAATGCTAACCCTAACCATAACACAAACCCTAAACCTAATTCTACCCTAAGGTAACCCTAAACCTATCTGTAAACCTAACCCTAACCCTAATACTAACCCTATCCCTAATCCCAACCCGAACACTAACACTAACCCTAACACTATCCCTAACTCTAACCCTAACCCTAACCCTAACCATAAACCTAACCCTAACCATAAACCTAACCCTAACCATAATCCTCACCCTAACACTATGTCTAACACCTGAAGACTCACCCTAATCATAAACCTAGCCATAAAACTAACCCTAAACCTACCCGTAACACTAACCATAACGCTAACCCTAAACATAATCGCAACCCTAACACAAACCGTAACCTGAAGCCTAACCCTAACCCTAAAGCTAACCCTAACCCTAAACCTAAGTTTTAAACCTAACCCTAACACTACCCTAACCTCTATGCCTAACCTTAACCCTAACCCAACCCCAAACTCTAACCGTAAACTCAACGCTAAAGTCCAACCATAACCTTAACATTAACCCTAACCATAACCCTAACCCTAACCCTAAACTCTAACTGTAACACTAACCTTAACCGTAACCCTAACCCTAACATCAAACACTAACCCTAACTCTAACGTTAACCCTAACCCTAACACTAAACCAAATTCTAAACCTAACAATAACCCTAACCCTAAACTTAAACCTAACCCTAACCCTGAACCTAACCCTAAACCGTAACCCTAAACCTAACAATATCTCTAACCTTATCCCTAATAGTTAACTAACAATATCTCTAACCCTAACCCTAACCATAACTCTATCCCTAACACCTAATCCCAAACCCTAATGTTAAACCTAACTCTAAAACTAACACTAAACATAATCCTAACACTAACCCTAACCCTAACTGTAAACCGAAGCCTAACATTAACCCTCTCCCTAACAACTAGCCCCTAACCTAACCCTAACACTAACCCTAACAATATTCTTAACCATAACTCTAAAGAAAAACCTAAACCAAACCCTAACCCTAAACCAAACCCTTTCCCTAACACCTAACCCCAAACCTAATGGTAAACTTAAAACTAAAACTGACCCTATAACTAACCCTAACACTAACAATAACCCTAAGCCTAACCCTAAACCTAATCATAACCCTAACACTAACCATAACCTGAAGCATAAACTTAACCATCTCCCTAACAGCTAACCCCTAACCCTAACCCTAACACTAACCCTAACCCTAACCATAACCATAATGCTAATGCTACCCCTAATGGTAACTTCTAATCCTAACCCTAACCCGAAACCTAACCGTAACCTTAAACATAACCATAACACTAAAACTAATATTAATCCCTAATCCTAAACCTAAACCTACCTCTTTAAACTAACCCTAATCCTGACTGTAATATCTAACACCAAACCTAACCCTAACCCTAGCATAACACTAACCATAACCCTAATCCTAACCCTAACTTAACCCTAACCCTAACCCTAAAACTAACCCATACCTCTAACCCTAAAACTAACCCTAACCCAAACACTAACCAAAACCTCTAACACTAACCCTAAACTTAAACCTATCCCTAAGCCTAACCCTAAACCTAACACTAAACCTAACTTCTAACCCTAAACCTCAACCTAAACCTACCTCTAACCATAACACTAACCCTAACACTAACCATAACCCTAAACGCTAACCCTAACAATAACACTAGCCCTAAACCTAACTCTAACCGTAAGCTAACCCTAAACCTAACTCTAAACCTAACCCTAACCCTAATACTAACCCTAAACATAACACTAACACTAACTTCTAAACTTAACCCTAACCATAACCCTAAGCCTAAACCTAAAGAATAACCTGAAACCTAACCCTTATCCAAACCTTAACGCTTAACCTAACCCTAACCCTAAAACAATGCTTTAACCCTAACTCTAACCATGAACATAACCTTTAAGCCTAACACAAACAATAATCCTAACTTTATACTCTATCACTAAAACTAACACTAAAGTCTAACCATAACCCTCATGCTAACCCTCACAATAAACCTAACCTTAACACTAATCCTAACCCTAACACTATCCCTAACACCTGAAGACTCACCCTAACCATAAACCTAACCCTAAAATTAACCCAAAACCTAACCGTAACACTAAGCCAAACCCTCACCCTAAAAATAATCGCAACCCTAACACAAACCGTAACCCAAAGCCTAACCCTAACCCTAAAGCTAATGCTAACCCTAAAACTAAGCTTTAACCCTAACCCTAACACTAACACTAACCCTAACCTCTAAGCCTAATGCTAACCCTAACCCAACCCCAAACTGTAACCCTAAACATAATGCTAACCTCCAGTCATAACTGTAACACTAACCTTAACACTAAACCTAACCCTAATCCTAACCCTAAAACTAACCTGAAACATAACATTAACCCTGACCCTAAATCTAATAGTAATGCTAACACAAACCGTAACCCGAGGCCTTACCCTAACCCTCTCCCTAAGACCCAACCACTAACCCTAAACATAACACTAACCCTAACACTAACCCTAACCCTAAGGCTAACCCTAACACTAAACCTAATTTTTAACCCTAACCATAACCCTAACCCCAACCATAACCTCTAGGCCTAACTGTAACCCTAACACAAACCCCAAACTCTAACCCTAAACATAATGCTAACCTCTAACCATAACCCTAAACTTAACCCTAAATCTAACCGTAACACTAAGCCTAAACTATAACCATAACACAAAACATAACCCTAACCCTAACCCTAATATCTAACACTAACCCTAACTCTGTCACCCTAACACTAACCCTTGCACTAAACCAACTTCTAACAGTAACACTAACTCTAACCCTAAACCTAAACCTAACCCTAACCCTAAACTTACCCTAATCCTAACACTAAACCTAAACGATAAAACTAACCCTAACACTATTCTTAACCATAAACCTAACCGAAAACCTAAACCTAAACTTAACACTAACCCTAACCCTATCCCTAACACCTAACCCCAAACCTAACCCTAAACCTAAAACTAAAACTAACACTAAAACTAATCCTAACACTAACCCTAACCATGAGCCTAATACTAACACTAACCGTAACCTGAAGCCTAACCTTAACCACCTCCCTAACACCTAACCCGTAACCCTAATACTAACACTAACCCTAACCGTAACCATAATGCTAACCCTACCCCTAACCGTAACTTCTAATCCTAGCCCTAACCCGAACTCTAACCGTAACCTTAACCATAACCATAACCCTAAACCTAACATTAATCCCTAATCCTAAACCTAAACCTACACCTTAATCTAACCCTAAACCTGACAGTAATACCTAACCCTAACCTTAGCATAACCCTAAGCCTAACCCTAACTTAATCCTAACCCTAACCCAAACCCTAACCCTAAAACTAATGCATACTTCTAACCCAAAGACTAACCCTAAAGCTAACCCTAATACTAACCCTAACCTCTAACACTAACCCTAACCCTAAACCTATCCCTAACCCTAACCCTAAAGCTAACACTAAACCTAACTTCTAACTCTAACCCTAACCCTAACACAAAACCTCAACCTAAACCTACCCCTAACCATAACACTAACCCTAACACTAGCCATAACCCTAAACGCTAACCCTAACCAGAACACTAACCCTAAAGCTAACTCTAACCCTAAGCTAACCCTAAACCTAACGCTATAGCTAACACAAAACCTAATTTCTAACCCTAACCATAACCTTAACAGTAAACCTCAACCTAAGCCTACCCCTAAACATAACAATAACCCTAACGCTAACCATAATCCTAATCCTAAACCTAACGATTAATCTTAAACCTAACCCTTCACCGATCCCTAAATCTTACCCTAACCCTAACACTAAACCTAAGCTTTTACCCTAACCATAACCTCTAAGCCTAACACTAAAACTATCCCTAACCCAAAACTCTATCACTAAACCTAATGCCCTAAACATAACCATAACCATAACCCTAAACATAAACCTAACTTAAACAGTAACCCCAAAACTAACTACTCCTAACCCTAACCCTAAACATATCCTAACCCTAATCCTAACACTAACACTATCCCTAACACCTGAAGAATCACCCTAACCATAAACCTAACCCTAAAACTAGCCCTAAACCAAACCGCAACAGTAACCATAACCCTAATCCTAAACCTAATGGCAACCCTAACACAAACTGTAACCCGAAGCCTAACCCTAACCCTAAAGCTAACCCTAACCCTAAACCTAAGCTTTAACCTTAACCCTAATCCTAACACTAACCCTAACCTCTAAGCCTAATCCTAAGCCTAACCCAACACCAAACTCTAACCCTAAACCTAACGCTAACCTCCAACCATAACACTAACATTAACCCTAACCTTAACCCTAAACTCTAACTGTAACACTAACCCTAACCCTAACTCTAAACCTAACCCTAACTGTAACCCAAACACTAACCCTAAAACTAAACCAAATTCTAACCCTAACAATAACCCTAACCCTAAATTTAAAGTAAACCTAACCCTAACCCTAAACGGTAAACCTAAACCTAATACTATCCCTTACCGTAACCCTAAAAGTTAACCTAATCATAACAGTAATGCTAACCCTAAACCTAACTCTATCACTAACACCTAACCCTAACCCTAACACTAAAACTAACCCTAAAATTAACACTACACATAATCCTAACACTAACCCTAAGACTAACCAAAACCTGAAGCCTAACATTAACCCTCTCCCTAAAAACTAGTCCCTAACCTAACCATAGCACTAACCCTAACCATAACCATAACACTAACCCTACCCCCTAATCCTAATTTCTAAACCTAACCCTAACATTAACCCTAACCCTACCCCTTAAACTAATCCTAACCCTGACTATAATACCTAACCCTTAACGTAACCCTTACCCTAAAGGCTAACCCTAACAATAAACCTAACCCTAACCCTAAACCTAACAGTAACCCAATCCATAAACATAACCCTATCACTAACACCTAACACCTAAACCTAACGCTAACTGTAACCCTAAAACTCACCCTAAATCTAACGCCATGGCTAACCTTAACACTAACCCTATCCTAATTGTAACCGTAAACCTAACTGTAACCCAAAGCCTAAACCTAACCTATCCCTCACACCTAAGCCCTAAACCAAACCCTAAACCTAACCGTAATCCTAATCCAAAACCAAACCTTAACCGTAACCCTAACCCTAATGCTAACATAATCATTACAGTAACCCTAACCATAAACTAAAGCCTAACCGTAACCCTATCACTAAACCTAACCCTAACCCTAACCCTAAACCTAAAACTAACTCTAAACCTAACCCTACCCTAACACTAACCCTCACCCGAACCCTAACACTAACCTCTAAACCTAACATTAAACCTAACCCTAAACATAACGACTAACCCTAATCCTAACCCTTACCCTATCACTAACCCTAACCCTAACACTAAATCTAAACCTAACCCTAACACTAACACTATCCGTAACACCAAACCCCTAACCCTAACCCTAAACCAAACCCAAAATCTAACCCTAAAATTTACGATAACCCTAAAACTCAACGTAAACCTAACCCTAACCCTAACGCTAACTCTAACCTAAACCTAACCCTAACACTAATTTCTAATCTCAACCCTAACACAAACACTAACCCTAACCATAACACTAACCCTATCACTAACACCTAATCCCTAAACCTAACCCTAAACCTAACCCTAACCCTAAATCTAACGCAACACCTAAATGTAACCCTAAACTTAACCCTAACCCTAACATAATTGTAACCCTAAATATAACCCTAAGCCTAACCCTAAACCTAACCCGAACTCTAAGCCTAATTCTAACCCTAAGACTAACCCTAACCCTTACCATAACCATAACACTAGCAATAACCTCTAAACTGAAACTTAACATTAACAGTAATCCTAACCCTATACCTAACCAATAACCCTAATCCTAAACTTTACCCTATCCTTAGCCAAAACCCTAACCCTACCTTAAACTTAAAGCTCAACCTAAGCTTTAACCCTAACCCTAACCCTAACATAATTGTAACACTAACCCTAACCCTAACCCTAACACTAACCATCACCTCGCAGCCTATCCTTAAACTTAACACTTACTCTAACCCTAAACCGAATGCTAACCTTCAATGATAACCCTAACCCAACCCTAACTCTAGCCCTAAGTGTAAACTTAACCATAAACTCAAACCGTAAACCTAACTGTAACCCTAACCCTAAACCTAACACTAACCTCTAACACTAGCCCTAACCATAAAACTAACCATAACCATAAAACTAAACTTAACTTCTAACCCTAACACTAGCCCTAACCCCAAACCTAAACCTAAACCTAAACCTAACCCTAACCCTAACCCTAATCCTAAAGTATTATCCTAACCCTAAAACTATCCTTAAACCTAACCCCAACCCTAAACCTAACCCTAACTCTAACCCTAATCCTATCCCTATAACCTAAACCCCAACCCTAACCCTAACCCTAACCCTAACCTTATAACTAACACTAAACCTAATTGTAACCCTAACCCTAACTGTAACCCAAAGCATAACACTAATCATCTCCCTAACACTTAAACCCTAACCCTAAACTTAACCCTAACCTTAAACCTAACACAATGTGTAACACTTACCACAAGGCTAAACCCTAAACATAACACCTAACCCTAAGCCATAACCCTAAGCCTAACCCCTAACCTTAAGCTCTAACACTAATCCTAAACCTAACCCTAAACCCTAGCCCTAATCATAAGCTTAACCCTAAACCTAAAACCTATCCGTAACCCTAATCCTAAACCAATCCCTAACCCTAACCTAACCTAACATTAAACCTAACTTGTAACCCATCCAAACCCTAAACCAAAACCTCAACCTAACCGTAACTCTAACCATAACCCTAACTCTAAACTTAACCGTAACCCAAAGCCTAACTGTAACCCTAACCCTAACCCTAATCCTATCCTTAACCCTAACACTAACCCTAAACATAAACATAACTCTAAACCTAACACTCGCCCTAAAACTAACCTCTAAACATAACCATAACCCTAACAGTATCCCTGAACCTAAAACTAAGCAGTAACACTAAACTTAACAATAACCAAACCATAACCTCTAAGCCTAACCCTAACCCTAAACCTAAGTGCAAACCCTAACACTAAACCTAATGCTAACTTCTAACCATAACCATAACCCTAACACTAACCCTAATCTAAAACTCTAAACATAACCCTAACCCTATCAATAACCCTAACCATAACCCTAACTCTAAACCTAACCCTAACACTAACCCTAACACTAAACCTAATCATAACCCTAACCCTAACCATAACACGAAGGCTAACCTTAACCATCTCTCTAACACCTAACCCCTAAACCTAACACTAAAATTAACCCTCACCCTAACCATAACCATAATTGTCCGGAGCCGCTTCCGTCCCGCGGAATGGAGCACACGAACACTCAGCCTCTGCAAGCACCTTTATTGACTGGGCAACAACCTCAATACATGTCCGTCCTCGACGGCTTCTTCCGTGTTGTGCGTTGGGCACTTCCTATACTTGGGCTTATATAGCTAATGTTATCCAATCATGGGATTACACGTGGGGACAGGCGATTGGGCGGCAACAAGGAAGCAATCAATCATTACCATATATGGCAGGGACAGTAAGCTGAGCAAGAACCAGGAAGCAGGATGTGTGCGCCATCTTGGGCACACGATGGGCGGGGGAACAGCGGAGGCGGCAGGCGGGTGCCATCTTATGAATATGCTCTCATGAATAACATGGCAGGCTCCCAACATCTCCCCCTTTCTTATTTACAAGCAAATGACAGCGAGGTCTTCCAAGTGAATACAGTGGTCTGTACCCCACTGTGCATGGCTCTTAGGTCATCCCCCGGCACAGGTTGGCCACCCCCGCGTCGGAAGGGACCCCCGAGCCTCATCCTTTTGCGCAGGGCTAGGGTAATTCGGATGAAACCTAGATGCATACAGACATATAGCCTGACATCTCTCTTCAAAAACCCCAAGAGTAGAATGTCATGCAGTACCATCTGGTCTCGCACCTTGGTGCCTCTTGCTGTCATTGTGTGGAATGGGGCCTGTCTTAGGTTGAGCAAGGTGGGGTACCTCAGTCTTACCCGTCTTTGGCTCACCCATCCAGCATCCTTATAACTGATGCTCTGCAACATGAAGGAGATTGCAGCCGCCCGACCACCAGATGGGCCAGCCTCCGCCAGCTGCATAGCCGCCATAGCTGTGAACTTGACCTGCTGCTGGGTTTGCATCAAGCGGTCTAGCAAGCATTTGACGACCACCAACCCCACCAGTATGGCAACAACAATCAGAATCCAAGTAGTCAAATTGGGCCAAGAGAACCAGGAAGTGACATGGTCCCACAAACCTTTTAGGACGTCCCTCAGGGTAGACAAATCAAATCTAACTGGGTTTAATTGAACCTTTTCTATCTCGTTTAACTCGTGATTAACAATCACAGACAGATTATGAAATTTTGGCAGATAGTTTTGTGGTTTCAGTCAAGTTGGTGCGAACGGGAGTGACACACACCCGGAAGGACAGCCACCTCTGGTCGCAAAGTTGAGTGGCGACCTGCCACAGGGCATCGATCTCTTGTCCGATGAGTTGGATTTCTTCTTGTAGCCGGAGTATTGCTTGGCTGTTTAGCTCTATCTGTTGCCTTTGAGCCTTGATGGTCTCTCGTGTGGCGTTGCTCAGCCGATTGACTGCATCCATGGTCAGCGTGAGCTGCTCGGAGGTCCATGCCTGCAAAACAGCCTGTCCCACTGCAGGGACAAACAGAGAAGAGACCACCCCCACTGCCTGCCACAACCAATCTTTTATCCCTCCTTTTGTTCTGGTTGGCAACGAGGAGAGTGTCCTGGGCTTGGACGGGAACCCAAAGATCAGGAAGAGAACAGCATAGGCTGCTTATTTTTTTTTGTCTTTTTTGTTTTTATTGGTACCAGGGATCGAACTCACAACCACACACTTGCAAGGCAAGTGCTTAAGCCACTGAGCTAAATCCCCAGCCCCCAGGGATCGAACTCACGACTGCCTGCTTGCAAGGCAGGCGCTTATGCCGCTGAGCTAAATCCCGAGCACCTTCCAGTCCCTCTTAGTGAGGGCGGGCACAGGAGAGGTATTTCCTTGCAATTTGATGCCCAAGCCTTTGCCAGGAGTATAGCCCATCCGTTTTATCATGTTTTGAGCCACCTCGGAACATCCCGTATTGGCCACACTCAAAACATTTTTTACTCTTTTGCATCTGCTGTTGTGTTGCTGGAGGGCGGGAGGTGAGGGCCGCATTAATTGAAGCGCCCACCAGGGCTGCAAGACCTGAATTAGAGAGTGGTCCCCCCACTTCTCTACATAATTTGGTTCAGGTTTCTAAACTCTTGTTTTTATGTGGTGTAATGACTGCACGGCAGTCCTTAGTACACTGCTCAAAGACTAGCTGCTTTACCAGGGGCTGCGCCACACTGAGGTCGGGGAAGACCTTGCCGGCGGCATCTAGCATCCTGGCCACAAAGTCAGAGAATGGCTCTGTCATCCCTTGCACAATCTTAGTAAGACAGGCAGTATGTTCGCCTGCCTTGGCAAGTTGTTTCCAAGCGGCGATGGCACACTTAGTAATCTGATCATAAACTGCCTGAGGATGTCGAATTTGATCCTGTGCATGGGCTCCCTGGCCTAATAACATATCTTTGTTCCACCTGACATTGCGCTCTCTAGCGTTTTTCTCAGCCTTTGCTCCGCAATACTCATCATTCCATGCCTTCCAGTCCATAAATTGGCCTGGGGACAAACACGCCCTTGCGAGTTGTGCCCAATCCGAGGGTGTCAGAGGGGTGGCTCCTATGTTTTCCAAAAGAGCCTGCATAAAGGGAGCATTGGGGCCGTAAGTGGAGACTGCCTCTTTTAACCCCTTAACCACTTTCATGTCCAGGGGCTGATAATAAGGCGCGCCGGCCTGGTCCTGGAGGACCGGGTAGAAGCTGGGAGTGTCATACAAGGCAAGGCCCCTACGCAAGACGTCCCATAAATGGCCATGAAATGAGCGGCGCCCGGAGAATGGAAGTGTGGCAGGGAAGGGAGGAGGCGGCCCCCAACCACCAGGGGCATTCATTCCCTGGGGTGGTTCCCAGGGAGGGGCCGACGGGACTAACCCTGCCTCGGCGGGGGTGCGCATTTCCTGCAGATCACTCTCCACCCTCTCGAGCTCCTCCCCTAGGCTCTCCATCATCCCTTCACACAAGGCTCCAGCAGGTTTATGAACTTTCTGACCTGTATTGCGATGTGGGCCTATCTTACTGTCAGTTTCCTCCTTTTGGGCCCACCTTAGGGTCTTCCCCCTCTGAATCTGAATGGCTCGGTGAGCCAACCTCTGAGGCCTCCCTGGAGCTCTCCAAGCGCGCCTGCTCGAAAGCGTGGCTTGCCTCTTTGAGTCCCTGGGCTGTGCCTACCATACTTTCGGTTCTGAGACATGCACGAACCATCTCCCAAATGGGGTGGACCATAGGGTCGACACCCATTCCTTGTTCCTCAGCAAACTGAATATCTAGTCCTAATTTCTCCCAGGAGGGCAAGGTAAGAGAGCCTGTAGGCAGAAACCACGGTGCCAGATCATTAATGCATTTAAAGAACTGTAAAACTGTCTGCTTTTCCATTCGAATCCCCCTCGCCTTAAGCAATATCTGTAGAGAGAGGGCGAGGGGGCCACAGTTCACGTTGCCCATTCTGGCAGACGTAAAAGCCTCAGGCGTCTTAGCCCGTAGAGTCCTGCCCTTCTTTTTCGGGCAAGGTCGGCCCTAGCAAGGGGTCGGCCGGCAAGTCCCTTAAGGTGCGTCCACCAAGGGCCGGGTTGAGCCACTACTCACCCGCAGGTACGTACCGTCTCTCAATGCAGTCACAGGAGTCGCAGAAGGCACGGGAATGGTTTCAAGTCCCCGTACGGGCCACCAGATGTCCGGAGCCACTTCTGTCCCGCGGAATGGAGCACATGAACACTCAGCCTCTGCAAGCACCTTTATTGACTGGGCAACAACCTCAATACATGTCCGTCCTCGACGGCTTCTTCCGTGTTGTGCGTCGGGCACTTCCTATACTTGGGCTTATATAGCTAATGTTATCCAATCATGGGATTACACGTGGGGACAGGCGATTGGGCGACAACAAGGAAGCAATCAATCATTACCATATATGGCAGGGACAGTAAGCCGAGCAAGAACCAGGAAGCAGGATGTGTGCACCATCTTGGGCACAAGATGGGCGGGGGAGCAGCAGAGGCGGCAGGAGGGTGCCATCTTATGAATATGCTCTCATGAATAACATGGCAGGCTCCCAACACATAATCATAACCCTAACCCTAATCTAAAACTCTAAACATAACCCTAACCCTATCAATAACCCTAACCATAACCCTAACCCTAAACCTAACCCTAACACTAACCCTAACACTAAATCTAATCATAACCCTAACCCTAACCATAACACGAAGGCTAACCTTAACCATCTCTCTAACACCTAACCCCTAAACCTAACACTAAAACTAACCCTACCCCTAATCATAACCATAACCATAACCCTAACTCTAACCAATCCGTAACTTCTAATGCTGACCCAAAGCCTTACCTGAACCATACCCATAAACCTAACCCTAAACCTATCCTTAATCCCTAACACTAACCCTAACCCTACCATTTAAACTAACCCAAACCCTGACTGTAATACGTAAACCTAACTCTAACAATAAACCTAGAATAAGCCGAACACTAACACTTACCCAAACTGTAACCCATACCTCTAACCCTAGCAAGAAAACTAACACTAAAGCTAACACTTACTCTAACACTAAACCTATGCTTAACCCTAACCGTAAACATAACACTAAGCTTAACTTCTAGCCCTAACCCTAACCCTAATGCTACACCTCAACCTGAAACTAACCCTAAGCATAACACTAACCATAACCCTAACCCGAACCCTAACACTAACATTAACATTAACCCTAACCTCTAACAATAAACCTAAACCAAAAATTAACACTAAACCTATCCCTAACCCTAACCCTAAAAAAACACTAAACCTAACTTCTAAACCTAACCCTAAACCTCAACCTAACCCTAACCATAACCATAACACTAACACTAAACCTAACACTAAAAAATAACCCTAACCATAGCCCTAACACTAACACAAACGCCAAACCTAAGCCTAACCCATAACCCTATCCATAACACCTAATCCAACTCTAACCCTTGCCCTAACCCTAAACCTAATTCTAAACCTAACCCTAACCCTAACACTAAACCTAACCCTAAGTCTAACACTAATTTCTAAACCTAACCCTACCCCTAACCGTAACGGTAACCCTAATCCTAAACCTAAAGACTACCACTAATCCCAAACTTACTCTATACCTATCCCTAACCCTAGCCCTAACTCTAAATATAAACTGAAGCTTTAACCCTAACCCTAACCCTAAACCTTACCATAACCTCTATACCTCAATCTAACCCCAACACTAACCCCAAACTCTAACACTTATCCTAATGCTAACCTCTAAACACATCAATAACCCTAACCCTAAGACTAACCCTAACACTAACCCTAACACTAACACTGTCCCTAACACTAACCCTAACCATAAACCTAACCCTAACCCTAACCCTAAAACTAACACTAACCCTACCACTGTCCCTAACACCTAACCCCTAACCCTAACACTAAACCAAACCATAAAGGAACCATAAACATTTCCATAACCATAACCTGAAACCTAATCGTAACCCTACCACAAAGCATAACCCGAAGCCTAACTCTAACCATACCTCTAACACCTAACACCTAAACCTAACACTAACCCTAACCCTAATCCAAATCAAATCCCTAACCCTAAACGTAACCCTAACCCTAACACTAAACCTATCCCTAAGCTAATCATAACTCTAAACTTAATCGTAACCCAGAGTCTAAGTGTAACCCTTTCCCTAAACCTAACCCTAACACTAACCCTAACCCCAACCCTAACCCTAAACCTAACTCTAAACCTAACCTTAACCATAACACTAAACCTAAATCTATCACTAACCCTTACACTAACTTCTACACCTAACCCTAACCCTAACCCTAACCATAATCCTAACCCTAAACCTAATGATGAACCCTAATCCTAACCCTGACCCTATCCCTAACCTTAACTCTAGCCCTAACCCTAAACCTAAGCTTAGCCCTAAACCTAACCCTAACCGCTAAGCCTAACCCTAACCATAAAGCTAACCCCAAACTCTAACACTAAAAATAAACACTAAACTCTAAACCTAACCCTAACACTTACCATAACCATAACCCAAACCCTAACATTATTCCTAAACATAACCCTAACCGAAAACCTAACCCTAACCCTAACCCTAACACTAAGCATATCCCTATCACCTAACCTCTAAACCTAACCATAAACCTAAACCTAGCCCTAATCCTAAATCTAATGCTAAATGTAACCTTAACCCTAACCATAAGCCTAAACTAATTGTAACCCTAACACTATTCATAACCCTAAGCCTAACCTTAAACCTAGCCCTAACTCTAAGCCTAACCCTAACCTTAACACTAACCCTAGCCCTAACCCTAACAGTAACACTAACTTCTAAAACGAACCTTAACACTAACGGTAATCCTAACCCTAATGCTAACCACTAACGCTAATCATAACCCTTAACTTATCCCTAAGCCTAACCATAACCCTAAACCTAAACCTGAAGCTAAGCTTTGACCCTAAGCCTAACCCTAACACTAATCATCAACTCTAAGCCTAACCATATCCCTAACCCTCATTCTAACCCTAAACCGAAGGCTAACCTCTAACGATAACCATAAGCCTAACCCTAACCCTAACTCTAAACTTAACCGTAAACTCTAACCGTAACACTAACCATAACCCTAACCCTAACTAACCTCTAATCCTATCACTAACCCTAAACCTAACTGTAACCGTAACACTAAACCTAATTTCTAACCCTAACACTAACCCTAACCCTAAACTTAAACCCAACACAAACACCTAACATAACCCTAATCCTAAACCCTTACCCTAACACTAACACTATCACTAAACATAAACCTAACCCTAAACCTAACCCTAACCATAAACCTAACCCTAATCCTAAGCCTATCCCAAACACCTAAAACCTACCCCTAACCCTAGCTCTAAAACTAAACCTAAACCTAATCCTAACCCTAAGCTTAAACCTAACACTAATACTAATTGAAACACTAACTCAAACTGTAACCCGAAGCCTAACTTAACCACCTCGCTAATACCGAACCCCTAACCCTAAACCTAACACTAACCCTAACCCTAACCATAACCAAAATGCTAACGCTACCCCTAATGGTAACTTCGAATCCTAACCCTTACCCGAACCATAACCATAAACTAAAACATAAACATAACCCTAACCTAACATTAATCCCTAATCCTAACCCTAAACTTACCACTAAACTAACACTAAACCTGACTGTAATGCCTAAACCTAACCCTAACCGTAGTATAACCCAAACCTTAACCCTAATCCTAACACTAACCCTAAACCTAAGTATTAACGCTAACCCTAACCCTAACACTAACACTAACCCTAAAATCTAAGCCTAATCTTAACCCTAACCCAACCCCAAATTCTAACACTAAACCTAACGCTAACCTCCAACCATAACCCTAACATTAACCCTAACCCTAACCATAACCATAACCTATAAGCCTAACACTAACACTAGCCCTAACCCAAAACTCTATCACTAAACCTAATGCTAAACTCTAACCATAACCCTAAACCTAACCATAACACTAACCCTAACACTAACTTAACCCTAACCCTAACACTAACAATATCCCTAACCCTAAACCTAACCAGAAACCTAACCCTAAGCCTAATCCTAAAACTAACACTATCCCTAACACCTGAAGATTCACCCTAACCCTAAACCTAACATAACACTAACCCTAAGCCTAACACTAAATCTAATCATAACCCTAGCCCTAACCATAACACAAAGGCTAACCTTAACCATCTCTCTAAAACCTAACTCCTAAACCTAACACTACCACTAACCCTAACCCTAACCATAACCATAACCCTAACTCTAAACCAAACCCTAACTTCTAATGCTAACCCTAAAACTAACCTTAACCCTACCCATAAACTTAACCCTAATCCTAACTTTAATCCCTAACAGTAACACTTACCCTACCACTTAAACTAAATCTAAAACTGACTGTAATACATAAACCTAGCTCTAACCATAAACCTAGAATAACCTGAACACAAACACTAAACTAACTGTAACCCATACCTCTAACTCTAACAATAAGCCAAACACTATCCCTAAAACTAACCCTAAATTCTAAAACTAACTCTAACACTAAAGCTATCCCTAACCATAACCATAAACATAACACTAAAACTAACTTTTAACCCTAACCCTAACTCTAACTCTACACCTCAAACTGAAATTAACCCTAACCATAACACTAACCCTAACCCTAACCCTAAAACAAACACTAACACTAACCCTAAATTCTAATAATAACCCTAACCCTAAAAATAACACTAAAACTATCCCTAACCCTAACCCTAAAATAACACTAAACCTAACTTCTAAACCTAACCCTAAACCTCAACCTAACCCTAACCATAACCATAACACTAACCCTAAACCTAAACCTAAAAAATAACCCTAACCATAGCTCTTTACACAAACACAAACCCAAAACCTAAGCCTAACCCATAACCCTATCCCTAACAGCTAACACTAACCGTAACCCTTACCCTAACCATAAACCTAACCATAACCCTAACACTAAACCTAACCCTAAGCCTAACACTAATTTCTAAACCTAACCCTACCCCTAACCGTAATGGTAACCCTAACCCTAAACCTAACGATTACCACTAATCCTAGCCTTATTCTATTCCTAACCCTAACCCAAACCCAACCTTAACCCTAAATCTAAACCTAAGCTTTAACCCTAACCCTATCCCTAAACCTTACCATAACCTCTAAGCCTCAATCTAACCCTAACACTATCACCAAACTCTAACACTAAACCTAATGCTAACCTCTAACCCTAGCACTATCCCTAACCCTAAGACTAACGCTAACCCTAACCTTAAAACTATCCCTAACCCTAACCCTAACCCTAACCCTAATCATATCCCTAACACCTAACCCAACCCTAACCCTAAACCTAACCCTAAAACTAAGACTAAATTTTACCGTAATCCTAACCCAAAGCCTAACCCTAAAACTAATCATAAACTTAACCCCAACTGCAACCCGAAGCATAACCTTAACCATCTCCCTAACACCTAACCACAGCCCTAACACTAACACTAACCCTAAACCTAACTCTAACCCTAACACTAACCCTATCCATAACCCTATCCCTATCACCTAAACCCTAAACCTAACCATAACCCTAAACCTAACCCTAACCCTAAATCTATTGCAAAACTTAATGTAACCCTTACCCTAACCCTAAGCCAAAACTAATTGTAACCCTAACCCTAATCATAACCCTAAGCCTAACCCTAACCTATTCCTAACTCTAAGCCTAACCCTAACCTTAACACTAACCCTAACCCTAACCCTAACAGTAACACTAACTTCTAAACTGAACACTAACACTAACCGTAATCCTAACCCTAAAGCTAACCACTAACGCTAATCCTAAACCATAACCTACCTTAACCCTAACCATAACCCTAACCATAAAACTAAACTTGAAGGTAAGCTTTAACCCTAAGCCTAACCCTAACACTAACCATCACCTCTAAGCCTAACAATAACCCTAACCCTAATTCTAACCCTAAAGTGAAGGCTAACCTCTAAAAATAACCATAACCCTAACCCTAACCCTAACTCTAAACTTAACCATAAATTCTAACCGTAACACTAACCGCAACCCTAACCCTAAACCTAACTAACCTCCAAAGCTATCACTAACCCTAACACTAACCATAACCATAAAACTAAACCTAACTTCTAACCCTAATACTAACCCTAAGCTTAAACCTAAACCCAACCCTAACCCCTACCCTAACCCTAATCCTAAACCCTTAACCTAACACTACAACTATCCCTAAACCTAACCCTAAACCTAAACCTAACCCTAAACCTAACCCTATCCCAAGCACCTAAAACCTAACCCTAACCCGAAACCTAACTCTAAACCTAACCCTAAACCTAGCTCTAACCATAAGCTTAAACCTAACCGTAAAACTAATTGTAACCCTAACCCTGATTGTAAATCAAAGACTAACCCTAACCTTCTCCCTAACACTTATCCCCTAACCCTAACCCTATCACTAACACTAAACCTAACCCTAACCCTACCCCTAACCTTAACCACAAGGCTAACCCCTAAACTTAACACCTAACCATCAGCCATAACCGTAACTCAAACCCGAAACTTTAAGCTCTAACACTAATCCTAACTTTAACTCTAGTCCTACCCTAAACTTCAACCTAACCCTAAACCTAAATATAACACTAACCCTAACCCTAACCCTAAATGCTAACCCTAACAACCTTAACCCTAAACCTAAACCTAACCCTAAACCTAACCATAAACCTAAGCCTAACCCTAACCCTAAGTATAACTATATCCCTAACAACTAACCCCTAAACCTAACCCTAACCCTAACCCTAACCCTAAAACTAACACTAAATCTAACACAAACCCTAACCCTAACCCTAACACTAATTCTAAACTCATCGTAACCCTAACCGTACCGTAACACGAAGCCAAACCCTAAACCTATCCCTAACACCTAACACCTAAATCTAAGCCTAACCCTCACCCTAATCCTAATCCAAATCCTAACCCTAACCGTAACCCTAACCTTAAAGCTAACCATAAACCTAACCCTAACCTAATCGTAAACCTAACCCTAACTGAAACCCAAAGCCTAATGCTAATCCTATCCATAACCCTAACCGTAATCCTAAACATAACTCTAAACCTAACCCTAACCATAAAACTAACTATAACCCTTACCCTAACCGTAACACTAACACTAACCCTAAAATCTAACAGTAACACTAACCCTATCCCTAAAACTATCACTAACATCTAACCCTAAAACTAATCCTAACCCTAACCCTAACCTAATCATAACCGTAAGCCTAACCATAACCCGAAGCCTAACCGTAACCCTAACCCTAAAAATAACAATAACCCTA
Organism: Cavia porcellus; assembly: GCF_034190915.1. Lineage (NCBI taxonomy): Eukaryota > Metazoa > Chordata > Mammalia > Rodentia > Caviidae > Cavia > Cavia porcellus. The sequence goes on along the minus strand of NW_026947524.1, from coordinate 3,935,388 downwards.
AACCCTAAGGCTCAACTTAACACTATCGCTAACCCTAATCCTAACCCAATACCTAACACCAAACCAGCAACCATAATGCTAAACCTAACCCTAAAACTAAAATTAAACCTAACCCTAACACTAACCCTAACCCTAAGCCTAACACTAAACATAATCATGAATCTAACATTAACCATACCCCGAAGCCTAAACTTAACCCTCTCCCTAACACCGAATCCCTCACCCTAAACCTAACACTAACCCTAACCGTAAACATAACCATAACCCTAACCCTACCTCTAACAATAACTTCTAATCCTAAACCTAACACTAACCCGAACACTAACCCTAACACTAAACTTAACGCTAAACCTAAACCTAACATTAATCCCTTACTCTAACCCTAAACCTACCCCTTACACTAACCCTAAACCTTACTGTGATAGCTAACCCTAAAAATAACACTAATCCTAGCATAACCCTAACCCTAACACTAACCCTAACCTTAATGCTAATTCTATCCCAACCCATACCTCTAACCCTAACCCTAACCCTAACTCTAAAACTAACCCTAACCCCTAACACTAACCCTAACTCTAAATCTATCTCTAACCCTAACCCTAAACCTAACCCTAAAACTCAACCTAATCCTAACCCTAACCATAACACTAACACTAAAACCTAACATTAACCCTAAACTCTAACCGTTACCATAACCCTAACACATACCTGAAACCTAACACAAACCCTAACCCTTAACCGAAACCTAACCAAACACTAACCCTAAATGTAAGCTTTACACCTAACCCTAAACCAAACCTAATGCTAACGACTAACCATAACTCTAACCCTAACCCTAACACTAACCCTAGCACTAAAATCTAACCGTAACACTAACACTAACCCTAAACCTATCCCTAACATCTAACCTTCAACATAACCCTAACCCTAAACTACTCCTAAATGTAACCATAACCCTAACACTATACCTAACACTAACTTCTAATTCTAACTCTAACCCTAACCCAAACCATAACCATAACCATAACTGTAACACTAACCCTAAACCTAACATTAATCCCTTACCCTGACCCTAACCCCACCCCTTAAACTAACAATAACTCTGACTGTAATAGCCAACCATAACCCTAATCCTAACCCTCCAAAAACCCTAACCATAACCGAAACCCATACCTCTAAACCTAAACCTAACACTAGCCCTGATCCTAACACTAACCCTAACATCTAACACTAAACCTAACTCTAAACCTATCCCTAACCCTTACCCTAAACCTTACACTAAACCTAACTTCTAAACTTAACCCTAACCCTAACCCTAAACCTCGGCCTAACCTTAACCATAACAACAATAATAACACTAACCCTAACCCAAACCCTAATTGCTAACCCTAAACATATCCCTAACACTTACCCTTACCCTAACCCTAAAACAAATCCTAACCCTAAACCGAACCCTAACCCTAACCGTAAACCTAAGCTTTAACCCTAACCCTAAACCAAACCTAACGTTAGCCACTAAAACTAACCCTAACCCTAACCCTAAGCCTAACTGTAACCTAATTGTAAAGCGAACCCTAACAGTAAACCGAAGCCTAATTGTAACCCTAACCCTAACCCTAACACTAACCCTAAACCCTAACCCTCAACCTAACACTATTCCTAACCCTAACCTAACCGTAAACCTAACCCTAACTCTAACCCTAAGTCTATCCCTAACACCTAACTGCTAACCCAAAATCTAACACAAAACCTAACCCTAAACTTAACCATAACACTAACCCTACCCCTAACACTAACTTCTAATCCTAACCATAACCATAACCATAACCATAACCCTACACCTAACATAAATCCCTTAGCCTGAGCCTAACCCTACCCTTTAAATTAACGCTTAAGCTGAATGTAATAGCTAACCCTACCAATATTCCTAACCCTCCAATAAGCCTAAACATAACCGAAAGCCATACCTCTAAACCTAAAACTAAACCTAACCCTAACACTAACCCTAACATCTAACACAAAAACCTAAATCTAAACCTATCCCTAACAATAACCCTAAACCTAACACCTAAACTAACTTCTAACCATAACCCTAACCCTAACCCTAAACTCAACCTAACACTAACTCTAACCCTAACCCTAAACCTCAACCTAACCATAACCCTAACCATATAACTAACCCTAACCCTAACGCTAACCCTAAATGCTAACCCAAACCATAACACTAACCCTAACCCTAATCGTAACCCACAACCCGATCCCAAACACCTAACGCCTACACCTAACCCTATGCCTAAATTCTAATGCTAACCCTAAACCTAAACCTAACCCTAACCTTAAACCTAACCCTAACCCTAACCCTAACCCTAAACTTAATACTAGCCCTAATTGTCACACTAACCCTAACCATAACCATAAGCCTAACACTAACCCTAAACCTAACCCTAACCCTAACTCTAACCCTAACCCTAACTCTAAAACTAACACTAAACCTAACCCTAACCCTAACCCTATCACTAACACTAACCTCTAAACCGAAACATAACACTAACCGTATACTAACCCTAAACGTAACCACTAACCCTAATCCTAACCCTTACCTTATCCCTAAACCTAACAATAACAATAACTCTGAAACTAAGCTTTAACCCTAAGTCTAACACTAACCCTAATCATAACTTCTAAGCCTAACCCTAACCCTAAGCATAACCTTAACTCTAACCCTAAAACAAATGCTAAATTCTAACGATAAGCCTCACCCTACCCCTAACCCTAACCGTAAAGCTAACCCTAAACTCTAACTGTAACACGAAACCTAACCCTAACCGCAACCCCATAACTAACCTCTAACCCTAGCACTAACCCTAACCGTAACCCTAACAGTAACACTAATCCTAACTTCTTCCACTAACACTAACCCTATCCCTAAAACTAAACCTAAGCCTAACCCTACCCATAATCCTAAACCCTAACCCTAACACTACCACTAACCTTAATAGTAACACTAATCCTAACCCTAAACCTAAGCCTAACCGTAAACCTATCCTTAACACCTAAATCCTAAACCTAACCCTAACTCTAAAAATAACGCTAAACCTAACCTAAACCTAAAGCTAACCCTAAAACTAATCATAACCCTAACGCTAACCGAAACACAAAGCCTAACCCTAACGCACTTCCTAACAGTTAACTCCAAAACCCAAAACCTGACCTTAACCATAACACTAACCCTTGCCCTAACTCTGTCCCTAACCCTAATCCTAACCCTAAACCTAACCCTAATCCTAACCCTAAGCCTAACCCTAACACTAACCCTTACCATCTTCATAACACTTAACCCCTAAAACCAAAACCTAACCCTAACCCTATCACTAACCCTAACCCTAACCCTAAACCTAAACATAATCCTAAACTCTAACCCTAAACCTAACCCTAACCCTAACACTAACCATTACAATAACACCAACCCTAAACTCTAACCGTAAACATAACACTAACACTGTACTTTAACTCTTACCCTAACAATAACCCTAAAACTAAACCTAACGCTAAACTTTAAGCATAACCCAAACCATAACTCTAACTCTAACACTAACAATCACCCTAAACTCTAACCATAACACAAACTCTAACACTAATACTAACCTCTAACACTAACCCTAACACTAACCATAACCTCTAACCTTAACCATCACTCTAACCCTAACCAGAACCCTAACCGTAACCATAATATCTGAACTTAATCATAACCCTAACCCTAACCATAAAACTAACCCTAAATCTAACGCAAACACTACCCCTAGCCCTAACTATAACCCTAAACCTAACCTCATCATAACCCTAAACCTAAGCGTAACCCGATTCCTAATCCAAATCCTAACCTAACCATAAACCTCACCCTAACCCTAACCCTAACTCTAATCCTAACCCTAAACCTAACCATAACCTAATCATTACCCTAACCCTAACTGTAAACCGAAGCCTTACCCCAACCCTATCCCTAACACCTAACCCCTAAACCTAACCCTAACCCTAATCCTAATCCAAATCCTAACCTAACCATAAACCTCACCCTAACCCTAACCCTAACTCTAATCCTAACCCTAAACCTAACCATAACCTAATCATTACCCTAACCCTAACTGTAAACCGAAGCCTTACCGTAACTGTATCCCTACCCCTAAACCTAACACTAACCCTAAACCTAAACCTAACTCTAAACATAACCCTAAACCTAACACTAACCTGAACCCTAACACTAACACTAACACCTAAAGCTAACCCTAACCCTAACCATAAACCTAACCCCAAACCTAAAGTCTAACCCTAATACTAACCCTTACCCTATCTCTTACCCTAACCCAAAACCTAAGCTTTAACCCTAATCCTACCCTAACCATAAACATAACCTCTAAGCCGAACCCTAAACCTAACCCCAAAATCTATCACTAAACTTAACGTTAACTTCTAGGCATAACCACAACACTAACCCTAACTCTAAACCTAACCCTAAACCTAAACCTAACCTTAACTCTAACCCAAACCCTAACCATAAACCCTTAGCCTAACCCTAACACTATCCCTAACTCTAACCCTAAACGTAAAACTAACGCAAACACTAACCCTATTCCTAACACATAACTCCTAACCCTAAGTCTTAACCTAACCCTAAAATTAACACTAAACCTAACTGTAACCTAACAGTCACCCTAACCCTAACCCTAAACCTAAACTTAAATCATAACCCTAACCTTAACCGTAACCATAACTTCTAAGCCTGACCTTAACCCTAAACTCTATCACTACACCAAACACTAACCTCTAACAATAATCCTACCCTAAACCTAACCCTATCCCAAACCCTAACCCTAACCCTCACACTAAAACTAACCCTAACCCTAACCCAAAAACTAAACTCTAACCATAACCCGAACAATAACCATACCCCTAACCCTAAAACTAACCACTAAACCTAATCCTAAACCTTACCCTATCCCTAACCCTAGCCCTAACGTTAACCCTAACCCTGAACCTAAGCTTTCACCCTATCCCTAACCCTAACGCTAAAGATAACTTCTAAGCCTAATCTTAACTCTAACCCTAACCCTAAATCTAACCCTAAACCAAATGCTAACCTCTAACCATAAACCTAACCCTAACCCTAAACCTAAATTCTAACCCTAAAATTAGCCATAACCCTAACCTTAAAATTAAAGCTAATCCTAACATTAAAACTACCCCTAACCTAACACCAGCCCTAACCCTAAAACTAACCCTAACCCTAAACGTAACCATAACACTAACCATACCCCTAACGCTAACTTCTAATCCTCTTACCCTAACCCTAACTATAACCATAATGCTAAACCTAAACATAGCATTAATCCCTTCCCTGAACCCTAACCCTGCCCCTTAAACTAAACCTAGCCATGACTGTAATACGTTACCCTAAGCCTAACCCTAGCATAACCCTAACCCTAACCCTAATGATAACCCTAACCCTAACCCATTCCTCTAACAATATCCGTAAACCTAAACCTAACACTAACCCTAACCTCTAACACTAACCCTAACTTTAATCCTATCCCTAACCCTAACCCTAAACCTAACACTAAACATAACTTCTAACCCTAACCCTAAACCTCAACCTAACCCTAACCCTAAGCATAACACTAACACTAACCCTAACCCTAACCCTAAAGTATAACCCTAACACTAACCTTAAACCTAACCCTAACCCCAACTGTAACCGTAACTCATAACCCTATCCCTAAAACCTAAACCCTACCCTAAACCTAACCCTAACCCTTACCCTAACACTATATCAAACGTAAACCCTAAACCTAATCATAACCATAACCCTAACCGTAACTCTACCCTAATTTTAATCCTAAACCCTATTCATAACCCCAAGCCTAACCCTAACCCTAACCTTACCTCTAACCCTAACCCTAACCCTCACACTAAACTTAACACTAACGCTAACACTAAAACTAACCTCTAACCATAACCCAAACCCTAACCATACACCTAACCCTAAAACTAACCACTAAACTTATTCCTAACCCTTACCCTATCCCTAACCCTTACCCTAACCCTAACGCTAACACTAACCCTAACCCTGAACCTAAGCTTTCACCCTATCCCTAACCCTAACTATAACCATAACCTCCAAGGCTAACCCTAACCTTAAAACTAACCCTAACCCTAAGACTAACCCAATATCCCTAAATCAAACCCTAACCGTCAACCTAACCATAACACAACACTAAGCCCAACCCTATCCCTAACATTTAACCCCTAACCCTAACCCTAACCCTAAAACTAAATTAAACGCAAACCCTAACCCTAACAATAACCCTCAGCCTAACCCTAACTCTAACCCTAAAATGAACCTCTAACCCTAACCGGAACCCTAACCATACCCCTAACCCTAAAACTAACCACTAAACCTAATCCTAAAACTTACCCTATCCCTAACCCTAACCCTAACACTAACCCTAACCCTGAACCTAAGCTTTCACCCTATTTCTAACCCTAACCCTAACCATAACCTCTAAGCCTAGCTTTAACCCTAACCCTAACCCCAACTCTAACCCTAAACCATATGCTAACTTCTAACCATAAACCTAACCCTAACCCTAACCCTAACACTAAACCTAACTTCTAACCCTAACACTAAACCTAACCCTAAAATTAAAGCTAACCCTAGCCCTAAACCTACCCCTAATCAAACATCTAACTCTAACCCTAAAACTAAACCTAACCCTAAACGTAAGCATAACACTAACCCGTAATGCTAACTTCTAATCCTAACTCTAACAATAACCCTAACTATAACCATAATGCTAAACCTAAACCTAGCATTAATCCCTTCCCTGAACCCTAAAACTGCCCCTTAAATTAAGCCTAACCCTGACTGTAATACGTTACCCTAAGCCTAACCCTAGCATGACCCTAATCCTAAGCCTAACATTAACGCTAACCTTACCCATACCTCTAACAATATCCATAAACCTAAACCTAACACTAAGCCTAACCTCTAACACTAACCCTAACTTTAATCCTATCCTTAACCCTAACCCTAAACCTAACACTAAACCTAACTTCTAACCCTAACCCAAAACTTCAACCTAACCCTAACCCTAACCATAACACTAACACTAACACTAACCCTAACACTAAAGTCTAAACTTAACCTTAACCCCAACCCTAACCCTAAGCCGAACCGTAACCCTAACTCATAACCCTATGCCTAACACTTCTCCCTTAACCCTAACCCTAACCCTAACCCTAACCCTAACGTAACCCTAACCCTAACACTACATCAAACGCAAACCCTAACCCTAATCATAACCATAACCCAAACCTTAACTCTACCCTAATTGTAATCCAAACACTAACCATAACCCAAAGCCTAACCCTAACCATAACCCTACCTCTAACCCTAAACCTAACACTCACACTAAACCTAATACTAACCTAATACTAACCCTAACCCTAACGCTAAAACTAACCTCTAACCCTAACCAGAACCCTAACCATACCCCTAACCCTAAAACTAACCACTCAACCTATTCCTAACCCTTACCCTATCCCTAACCCTAAAGCTAACACTAACCCTAACCCTGAAAGTAAGTTTTCACCCTATCCCTAACCCTAACCCTAACCATAAACTCTAAGGCTAACCCTAACCCTAAACCTAACACTAACCCTAACACTAACCCACTATCCCTAACCCAAACCCTAACCATAAACCTAACAATAACACTAGGGTAACACTAACCCTATCCCTATCAACTAAACCCTAACCCTAACGATAACCCTAACCGTAAAACTAACCCTAACCCTAACACTGACCCTAAACCTAAACCTAATCCTAACCCTAACCCTAACCGTATCCCTAAGCATAACTATAACCCTAACCCTAACCCTAAAACTAACCCTAACACTAACACTAAAACCTAACCATAAATCTAACACTCACTCTAAGCCCAACCCTAACCCTAACCCTAACTTCTAACTCTAACCCTAACCCTAACCCTAAAGCTGAACCTAAACCTAAACCTAAACCTAAACTAACCCTAACCCCATCGCTGAATCAAACCTCTATACTTAAACGGAACATTGACCCTAACCATAACCCTAACCATAACCATAGTGGCTAACACTAATCGTAATCCTAACCCTAACCCTAACCTTAACCATAACGCTAACCCCTAAACCTAACACCTAACCCTCAGCCATAACCCTAAGCCTAACTCCTGAACTTAAGCCCTGACACTAATCCTAACTCTAACCCTAACCCTAAACATCAACCTAACCCTAACATTAGAAATAACACTAACCCTAAATGCTAACACTAACCATAACCTTAACCCTAAACCTAAACCTAACACTATTACCCTATCACTAACACATAACCCCTAAACCTAATGCTAACCCCAACCCTAAAACTAACACTATATCTAATGCAAACGCTACCCCTAACCCTAACCCTAACTCTAACACTAACCCTAACCTCATCGTAACCCTAAAGCTAACCATAACCCGAAGCCGAACCCTAGAACTATCCCTAACACCTAACCCCTGACCCTAACCTTAACACTAACGCTAATCCTAAAACAACTCCTAACACTAAAAGTAATCATAAACCTAACCCTAACTCTAACTCTAACCCTAACCTAATTGTAACCCTGAACCATATGGTAACCCGAAGCCTAGCCGCAACCTTATCCCTAACCCTAAACTTAACCCTAAATCTAACCCTAATGCTAACCCTAACCATAAAACTACACATAAATTCAAACCTAATCCTAACCATAATACTAACCCTAACCCTAAACCTGACACTAACCATAACACTAACCTCTAAACCTAACCGTAAACCTAATCGTAAACCTAACCCTAAACCTAACAACTAACCCTAATCCTAACCCTTACCCTATGCCCAACCCTAATACAAACCCTAAACCTCGACATAAACTTTAACCCTAACCTTAAACATAACTTCTAAGCCTAACACTAACCCTAACTCTAAACACTTGCTCTATCACTAAACCTAACGTTAACCTCTAAAGATAAACCTAATCTGATCCCTAACCCTAACACTAACGTTAAAACACCTAACACTTATCCTAACCATAAACCTAAACCTAAGCTTTAACCATAACCCTAACCCAAACCTAATGCTAACGGCTAACCCTAACCCTAAACCTAACCCTAAATCTGACACGAACCCTAAACCTAAGGCTAACATAATTGTAACACTAACCCTAACCATAACCCTAAGCCTAACCCTAACGCTAATTCTAACCATAACCATAATCCTAACACTAAACCTAATCCTAAAACTAACCCTAACACTAATCTCTAAATCTAACCCTAACCCTAATTATAACCCTAAACCTAAAACTAACCACTAACCCTAATCCTAACACTGGCCATATCCCTAATCCTAACCCTAACCCTAACCCTAACCCTAACCCTGAACCTAAGCTTTAACCGTAAACCTAACCCTAACCCTAAGCACTAAAACTAACCCTAACCCTAAAACTAAAGCTAACCCAAACCCTAAACCTAACCCTAAACATAAACCCTAACCCTAACCCTAACACTGTCACTAACCCTTAAACCGAACACTAAACCTAACCCTAACACTAACCCTATAGCTAACACCTAACCTTTAACCCTAACCCTAAACCTAACTCAAAAACTAATCTTAAACCTAAGACTACCACTAACTCTAACCCTAACCCTAACCATAAATCTAATACTAAACATAACCCTAACCCTGACCCTAACCTCTAAACCTAACTGGAACACCAACCCTAACCATAACCTTAACCGTAACCCTAATCTCTAACCCTAATCATAACCCTAAACCTAACCCTAAACCTAACAGTACCACTAAAAATAACCATAACGCTAACCCCTAAACCTAACACCGAACACTAAGCCAAAACCCTAAGCCTAACCCCTAACAATAAGCCCTAACACTAATCCTAATCCTAACAATAAACTCAACCTACCCCTAACACTAACCATAACACTAACCCTAACCATAACCCAAACCCTAAATGCTAACACTAAACATAACCTTAACCCTAACTCTAAACCTAACCCTTACAATAACCCTATTACTAACATCTAACTCCTAAACCTAACCCTCGCCCTCACCATAAAACTAACCTTAAATCTAACGCAAACGCTATCCCTAACCCTAAACCTAAACCTAACAATAACCCTAACCTCATCATAAGCCTAAACCTAACCGTAACCGAAGCCTAACCCTAACCCTAAACCTAACCCTAATCCTAATACGAATCCTAACACTAACTATCCTAAACCTAACCCTAACTCTAATCCTACCCTAATCGTAACCCTAACCCTTAACTTAACCCGAAGACTAGCCGTTACCCTATCCCTAACCCTAAAGTTAATCCTAAACCTAACATTAATTCTAACCCTAAACTTAAACCTAAAATTAACTCTAAACCTAACCCTATCCCTAAGACTAACCACAACACTAAGCCTAACTATAACCTCTAAACCTAACCATAAACCTAACCATAAACATAAGGACTAAATCTAATCCTAATACTTACACTATCCCTAACCCTAACGCTAACGCTAACACTAATGCTAAATCTAAGCTTTAACCCTAACGCTATCCTTAACATTAACCATAACTTCTAAGCCTGACCCTAACACTAAACCTAACCCCAAACTCTATCACTACACCCAATGCTAACCTCTGATGATAATCACACCCTAACCCTAACCGTATCCCTAACACTAACCCTAACACTAAACCTAACCCTAACCCTAAACCAAAACCTAAGCTTTAACCATAATCCTAACCAAAACCAAATGCTAACTGCTAACCTTAACCCTACACCTAACCCTAAACCTAACCCTAATGCTAACCCTTACTCATACCTCTAACACTAACCCTAAACCTAACCCTAGCACTAACCCTAAACTCTAACACTAATCCTAACTTTAAACCTATACCTAACCTAAACCCTAAAAATAACACTAAACCTAACTTCTAACCCTGACCCTAAACCTCAACCTAACCCTAACCCTAACCCTAACCATAACCATAACACTAACCCTAACCCTAAGGCTAAACCTAAAGTCTAACCCTAACCTTAAACCTAACCCTAACACTAACCCTAAAACCTAACCATAACACTACATCAAACGCATAACCTAACCCTAACCATAACCCTAACCCTAACCGTAACTCTAACCTAATTCTAATCCCTAACCCTAACCCTAAACCTCAACCTAACCCTAACACTAACCATAACCCTAACCCTAACCGTAACTCTAACCTAATTCTAATCCCTAACCCTAACCCTAAACCTCAACCTAACCCTAACACTAACCATAACACTAACCCTAACCCTAACTCATAACCCTATCCTTAACACCTAACATTTAAACCTAACCCTAACCTTCACGCTAACCCTAAAACTATATGTAAGGCAAAGCCTAACCCTAACCAAAACCCTAACCCTAACCGTAATGCTAACCTAATTGTAGTCCTAACCTTAACCCCAACCCTAAACCTAACCCTAAAACTAACCTCTAACCCTAACCCTAACCCTAACCATAATCCTAAACCTAAACCTAACCACTAACCCTAATCCTAACCATTACCCAATCCCTAACCCTAAGTCTAGCACTAACCCTAAAAGTGAACCTAAGATTTCACCCTATACCTAACCCTATCCCTAACAATAACCTCTAAGTCTAACACTAACCCTAACTCTAACCCTAACCCACTATCCCTAACCCTAACCATAACCTTAAGGCAAACCGTAACACTAACCCTAACCCTGACTCTAACCCTATCCCTAACACCTAACCCCTAAACCCAACGCTAACCCTAACCCTAAAACTAACACTAACCCTAATCATAACCTTAACCCTAAACTTAACACTAATCCTAATAGTAACCCTAAGACTAACCGTAACTCTAACCCTAACCCTAAACCTAACACAAACTCTAAGCCTAAGCCTAAGCCTAAGCCTAACCCTAACTTCTAATGCTAAACCTAACCATAACCCTAAACCTAAACCGAACCCTAAACCTATCCCTGACCCTAACATCTAAACCTAAAAGGAACACTAACAATGACCATAGCCCTAACCGTAACCATAATCTCTAAACCTAATCAAAACCCTAAACCTAACCCTAACCCTACCCCTAATCTTAACCATAACGCTAACCCCTAAACCTCACACCTAACCCTAAGCCATAACCCTAAGCCTAAACCCTGACCTTAAGCCCTGACACTAATCCTAACTCTAAGCCTAACCGTAAACCTCAACCTAACCCTAATACTAAACATCACACTAACTGTAACCATAACCCAAACCATAAACCCTAACACTAACCATAACCTTAACGCTAAAACTAACCCCTAAACCTAACACTAACACTAACCCTAATCCTAACCCAAAGCCTAACACTAACCATAAGCCTAATGCTAACCCTAATTCTAACCCTAACTTAATCGTAACCATAACCCTTACCAAAACCCAAAGCCTAGCTGTAACCCTATCCCTAACACTAAACCTAACCCAAACCTAAACCTAACGCTAAAACAACCATAAAACTCCAAAACTAACCCTAACCCTAACACTAACCCTAACCGTAACCCTAACTCTAACAGTAACCTCTAAACGTAACCCTAAATCTAACTGTAAACCTAACCCTAAACCTAACGACTAACCCTAACCCTAACCCTTACCCTATACCTAATCGTAACGCTAAACCAAACCCTAAACTTAAGCTTTAACCCTAACCCTAAACATAACCATAAACATAACTTCAAAGCCTCACCCTAACCATAACCACATACTCTATTACTAAAACTAATGCTAACCTGTAATGATAACCGTAACGCTATCCCTAAAACTAACACTAACCCTAACACTAACCCTAACTCTTACCCTAACACTAAACCTAAACTTATGCTTTATCCATAAACCTAAACCAAACCTAATGCTAACCGCTAAGCCTAACCCTAAACCTAATCCTAACCCTAACCCTAATGCTAACCGAATTGAAAAACTAACCCTAATCATAACCCTAAGGCTAACACTAACCATAACTATAACCCTAACCCTAATCCTCACACTAACCCTAACCCTAAACCTAAACCTATAACTAACCTCTAAATCTAACCCTAACTCTAAATGTAACGCTAACCCTAAAACTAACCACTAACCCTAATACTAATTCTTACCCTATCCCTAATCCTAACCCTAACCCTAACCCTGAACCTAAGCTTTAAAACTAACCCTAACCCTAAAAAAAACCATAACCTCTAAGCCTAACACTAATGCTAACCCTTACCCTACCTCTAACCCTAATACAAACACAAACCTCTAAACATAACACTAACCCTAACCCTAACGCTAACCTTAAACCTAACCCCAAACTCTAACCCTAACCCTAACCATAACCATAACACTAACCGTAACACTGAAGCTAAGATTTAAACCTAAACCTAACCTTAAACATAACCTGAACCATAATATCTAAGGCTAACCCTAACACTAACCCTAACCCTAACTCTAACATTAAACCAAAGGATAACCTCTAAACCTAACCATAACCCTAACCCTAACCCTAATTCTAACCCTACACCTAACCCATATCCATATTCCTAACACCAAACCCCTCAACCTAACCCTAACACTAACACTAAATCTAATGCTAAACCTAAATCTAACCCTTACCCTAACACTTACCTAATTGTAATCCAAAACTTAAGCATAACCCTAGCCTTACCCTAAGCCTAACACTAACTCTAACCCTAAAACTAACACTAACACTAACACAAAAACTAACCCTAACCCTAATCCTAACCCTAACATTAACGTCTAAACCTAACCCTAACTGTAACCCTACCCCTAAAGCTAACCACTAATGCTAACCCCAACACTTACCCTTACCCTATCCCTAAACCTAATCCTAACCCTTACCCTAACCCAAAACTAATGCTAACCTCTAAACATAACTCTAACCCTAACCATAAACCTAACCGTAACCCTGAACTCTAAACGTAACACTAACCCTAACCCTAAAACTATCCCTAACATCTAATCCTAACCCAAAACATAGCCCTAACCTAATAGTAACCCTAACCATAACCGTAACCCGAAGCCTAAACGTAACGCTAACCCTAATCCTAACACTAACAGTAAACCATAACCCTAAACCAAACACCATCCCTAACCCTAACCCTAACCGTAAAACTAACCCTAACCCTATCACGAACATGTAACCCCTAACCATTACGCTAAACCTAACCCTAAAATTAAAACAAAATCTGATCCTAACCATAACCCTAAACCTAATCCTATCCTTAACCCTATTCCTAACACCTAACCCCTAACCCTAACCCTAACCCTAACGACAACCCTAACCGAAATCCAAATCCTAACACTACCCGTAACCCTAAACCTAACCCTAACCCTAACTCTAATACAAAACTAATAGTAACCCTAACCCTTACCATAACCGAAATCCTAGACGTAACCCAATTACTAAACCTAAACCTAACCCTAACGCTCACCATAACACTAAACCTAAAACTAACTCTAAAACTAACCCTAAACCTAACACTAACCCTAACCCTAACCCTAACCCTAACCTCTAAACCTAACCCAAACCCTCACCATAAACCTAATCCTAAACCTAACAACTAACCATAATCCTAAACCTTACCCTATCCCTAACCCTAACGCTAACCCTAACCCTAAATTAACTTTAACCCTAACCCTTACCCTAACCATAACTTCTAAGCCCCACCCTAACCCTAAACCTACCCTAACCATAACCTGATCCCTAACACCTAATCCCTAACCCTAATGCTAAACCTAACCCTAAAATTACACTAACACTAAATCTAACACTAACCCTAATACTAAACCTACACCTAACCATAAACCCAAGCTTTACCCATAACCCTAACCCAAAACTTACGCTAACCGCTAACGCTAACCTTAAGCCCAAAACTAACCCTAAACCGAACACTAATCCTAACCCTAACGCTAACCTAATTCTAACACTATCCTTAACCACAACCCTAAGCTAACCCTAAACCTAACTTTAACTCTAACCCTGGCCTCACACTAACCATAACCCTAACAGTAAAACTAACCTCTAAATCAAACCCTAACTCTAACCATAACCCTAACCCTAAAATTAAGCACTAACCCTAATCCTAACACTTATCATATCCCTAACAGTAACCCTAATACTAACCATAACACTGAACCTAAGATTTAACCGTAACCCTAACCATAACTATAACCTCTAACATAACCCTAACCCTAACCCTAACACTTATTCTAACCCTAAACCAAAGGCTAACATCTAGCCCTACCCCTAACCCTAATGCTAACATTAAGCCTAACCCTAAACCGTAACCGTAACCCTAACCATAACTCTGACCGTAACCCGGAACCTAAGCTTTAACCCTAACCCTAACCCTAACCAGAACTTCTAAGCCTAACCCTCTCACTAATCCTAACCCTAACTCTAACCCTAAACCAAACGCTAAACTCTAACCATAACCCTAACCCTAAAACTAACCCTAAACCTAACGCTAACCCTAATACTAAAACTAACTTCTAACCCTAACACTAAACCTAAACCTAAAACTAAAGCTAACCCTAACACTAAACCTAACCCTAACCCTAACCCTAAACTTAACACTATCCCTAACCCTAACCCTAACACTAAACCGAACACTAAACCAAACCCTAACCATAAGCATAACCATAACTCTACCCCTAACACTGAACACCTAAACATAACCCTAACCCTAACCCTAACCTAATTGTAACACTAACCCAAACCATAACCTTATGCCTAAACCAAACCCTAACCCTAATTCTAACCATAATCCTAACTCTAACACTAACCCTAACCCTAAACTTAAACACTAACCCTAATCCTAAATCTTAACCCATTCCCTAACCTAACCCTAAACCTAAACCTAACGCTTAACCTATGCTTTAGCCTAAGCCTAATACTAACCCTAACCATCACCTCTAAGCCTAACCCTAATGCTATCTTAACCCTAAATGTAACCGTAAACTGAATGCTAATTTCTAACCATAAACCTAACCCTAAACCTAACCCTAAGCCTAGCCCTAAACCTTACCCTAAACACTAACCATAACACTAACCAAAACCCTAACACTAACACTAACACTAAACTCAAAATTAACCCTGAGCCTAAACCTAAACCCAACCATAACCCTAACCCTAGCACTAACACTAACCCTAACCCTAACAATAAAACTAACCACTAATGCTAATCCTAACGTTATCCTACCACTAAAAATAACCCTAAACCTAAGTCTAACCCTTAATCTAAGCATTAAACTTAACCCTAACCTTAACACTAAATATAACCTCTAAGCCTAACCTAAACCTAATCCTAGCCCTAACTCTAACACTAAACCAAATGCTAACCTGTAACCATAACCCTAACTCTAACAATAACCCTAAACCTAACCCTAACCCTAACCCTAACCCTAACACTAACACAAACATTAAACCTAAGTTTTAAAGCTAACCGTAACCCAAACCTAACGCTAACCTCTAATCATAACCCTAACCCTAACACTAACCCAAGCCTAAACCTAAACTCTAACCATAACACTAACCCTAACCCTAAAACTATCCCTAACTTTTAACCCTAACACTAACAATAGCCCTAACCTAATCATAAACGTAACCCTAACCCTGACCGAAGCCTAACTGTAACCCTAGCCGTAACAATAACACTAACAGTAATCCCAAACACAAAAACTAACACTATCCCTAACCCTAACATTAACAGTAAAACTAACCCTAACCCTAGCCCTAAGCCTAACATTAACACTAACCCTATCCCTAACACCTTACCCTTAACACTAATGCTAAACCTAACCATAAAATTAACACTAAATCTAACCCTAACCGTAACCATAACCCTAACACTAACCCTAACACTAACCCTAAGCCTAACCCTAAACCTAATCATAACCCTAACCCTAACCGTAACGAGAAGCCTAAACTTACCGCTCTCCCTAACACTTAACCCTTAACCCTAACCCTAACCCTAACCCAAGCCCTAACCCTAAAACTAACCCTAACGCTAACCCTAACCCTAACCCTAAAAATAACCTTACCCATAACCCTATCCATAACACCAAACCCCTAAACCCAACCCTAAACCTAACCCTAAATCTAACACTACATATAACGCAAAACCTAAACCTAAAATTTACCCTAACCCTAGCGCTAGCTTATTTGTAATCCTAACCCTAAACATAACCCTAAGCCTAACCCTAAACCTAACCCTAACTCTAACCCTAACCCTAACCCTCACACTAAAACTAAACATAACCCTATCCCTAAAAATAACCTCTAAATCTAACCTTAACACTAAGGGTGACACTAACCCTAAAATTAAACACTAAACCTAAACCTAACCCTTAAACTATCCCTGACCCTAACCCTAACAATAACCCTAACACTGAACTTAAGCTTTCATCCTAAACATAAACCTAACCCTAACCCTAACCACAACCATAACCATAACCTCTAAGACTAACCCTAACCTTAACCCTAATTCTAACCCTATAACAAACGCTAACATCTAACCATAACCCTAACCCTAAACCTAAACCTAAACGTAAACCTAACCATAAACTCTAACCGTAACACTAACCCTAACACTATCCTCTAACCCTAACCCTATCGCTAACACCTAATCCCTAACACTAAACCTAACCCTAAAACTAACCCTAAGCCTACGCTTTAATCGTAACACTAACCCAAACCTAATGCTAACCGCTAACCCTAATCTTAACCCTAATGCTAACCTAATTGTAAGCCTATCCCTAACCATAATACTAAGCCTAAACTGAACCCTAACTCAAACCGTAACTGTAACCCCCACACTAATCCTAACCCCAACACTGACCCTAATACTATCCTCTAAATCTATCCCTAACCCTAACCGTAACCCTAAACCTAAAAATAACCACTGAAACTAATCCTAACTCTTACCCTATCCCTAACCCTAACCATAAAACTAACTCTAACACTGAAACTGAGCTTTTACCCTAACACTAACCTTAACCCTAACCATAACCTCTAAGCCTAACACTAACCCTAAACCTCACCTTAACTCTAACCCTAAAACAAATGCTAACATCTAAACATAACCCTAACCCTAACCCTAACCCAAACTTTAACATAACCCTAAACTCTAACCGTAACAATAACCCTAATCCTAACCATAACCCTGAACCTAAGCTTTAACCCTAACCCTAATACTAACCCTAACCCTCACTCTAAAATTAAACCTCAGCCTAACCCTAACCCTAACCATAACACTAACCCTAACACTAACCCTAACCCGAACCCTAAACCTAATGCTAACCAAAACCCTAACCCATAACCTTATGCTTAACACCTAACACCTAAGCCTAACCCTAACACTAACACTACATCTAATGCAAACCCTAAACCTAAACCTAACCCTAATTCTAACGTAATTGTAATCCTAACCTTAACCATAACCCTAAGCCTAACCCTAAACCTAACCCTAAATCTAACCATAACCCTAAACCTCAAACTGAACTTAACACTACTCCTAACAATAAAACTAACCTCTCAACCTAACCCTAAACCTAACTGTAACCCTAACACTAAAAGATAGCACTAACCCTAATCCTAACCCTGACCCTATTCCTATCCCTAACACAAACACTAACCCTAACACTGAACCTAAGTTTTCGCCCTAACCCAACACTAACCCTAACCATAACCTCTAAGCCTAACCCTAACCCTAACCCTAACACTAACCCTTGCAAAAAACCTAAACCTTAACCTAACCCTAAACCTAACCCTAAATTTAAGCCTAAACCTAAACCTAACCTGAATCCTAACCCTAACGGTAAACACAAAGTCTAACAATAACACTATCCCTAATGCTAACTCTAAACCGAACCCTAATCCTAACCATAACCCTAACCCTGTTGCTAACATCTGACCCCTAACCCGAACCCGAACCCTAACCCTGAACTCTATCTGTAATACTAAACCCTAACCCTAAATCTAACCCTAACACGAAGCACTAACACTAGCACTAACCGTAACACTTACCCTAACCATAACCCTAATGCGAAGCCTAACCCCAAACCTAACCCTAACCCTAATTGTGATCCTATCCCTAACCCTAACGCTAACCCTAGCCATAACCCTAACACTAACCCTAACACCTAAACCTAACTTTAACCCTTAGTTCTAACCATAACACTAACCCTAACTCTAAACTTAAGCCCTAACCCTAACCCTAACCCAAAACCTAACCCTAACCCTAACACTAAACCTAACCCTAGCCCTAACCCTAACACTAAAACTAACCCCAATGTTAACTTCTAACCATAAACCTAACCGGAAACATAACCCTAACACTAATACTAACCCTAATCTCTAACCATAACCCTAAACCTAAACCTAACCCTAACACTAACCCTAACCTCTAACCCGAACTCTAACCTAACCCTAATCCTAAACATAACGGTAAACCTATCCCTTAACCTAAACCATTAACATAACCAAAAAATTAACCCTAACCCAAACCTTAATGTTAACCCTAACCCTAACCTTATCCCTAACACCTAACACCTAACCCTAACACTAAACCTAGCACTAACCCTAACCCTAATCATAAAACTAACGCTGACCTTAAATCTAACCCTAACCCTAACCCTAACCCTAACCCTAAACCTAAATCTAACCATAAACCTAACCCTAACTCTAAACGCCAACCTTAACCCTAAACCTAACCCTAAACCTTACCCTAACCAAAAGGTTAACCCTAACCCTAACCCTAATCCTATCCCTAACACCTAACCACTAACCCTAACGCTAAACCTAACACTGACACTAAAGCAAACCCTAAACCTAACGTTATCCCCAAACCTAACCCTAAACCTAATTATAACCCTAACCATAACTGCAAAGTGAAGCCTAACCCTATCCCTATCACTAACACCTAACTCCTAAACATACCACTAACCCTAACCCTACGACTAAGCCTAATCCTAACACTAACCCTAAACTCTAACCCTAAGGAGCCTAAACATAAAACCCTAACACTAACACAAACCCTAACCCTAACCCTAACCCTAACCCTACCACTAAGCCTAACCCTAACCATAACGCTAACTCTAAACCTAACTCTAACCCTAAACATAACCATAACTCTAACACAAACCTTAAACCTAAACTCTAACCCTAAAACTAACCCTAACACTAACCTCTAACTCTAAAGCCTAACCCTAACCCTAACCCAAACCTTAACCATAACCCTAACGCTAAACCTAACCCTAACCCTAACGCTAAACCTAAACCTAACCCTAACACTAACGCTAACCCTAACCCTAAACCTAATCCTAAACTCTAACCTTAACCCTAACACTAACCCTAAACCTAACACTATCCCTAACCCTAACCCTAACCCTAATGCTAACCCTAACTGTACACCCTAACCCTAGGAACCCTAACCATAAAACCGTAATGCTAACACAAACCATAACCCTAACTCTAACCCTAAACGTAACCTTAACTGTAACCCTAAACATAACGCTAACCATATCCTGAACACCTAAACCCTAATCCTAACTGAAAATCTAACCCTAACGCTAACCCTAACCCTAAACTTAACCCAAAGCCTAAACCTAACCCTAACACCTGCCTTAACTCTAAAAGGAATCATAACCTTAACCCTAACCCTAATTGTAATCCGAAGCCTAACCCTGAACATATCCCTAATATCTAACCCGTAAACCAAACACTAACCTAACCATAACCCTAACTGAAAATCTAATCCTAACACTAACTATAATCCGAATCCTAACCCTGACCCTATCCCTAACACCTAACCCATAAACCTCACCCTAACCTAACACTAACCCTAAAGGTAACTCTCACCCTAACGGTAACCCTAACCCTAACCCTAACCCTGACCCTAACCCTAACCCTGACCCTAACCCTAAGGCCAATCCGTAAACCTGACCCTAACCCTATGCCTAACCCTAACACAAGCAATAACCCTATTATGTAAGCCTAACCCTAACCCTTACATTAATCCTAAACCTAACATTAACACTAACCCCTAACCCTAACCCTAACCCTAACTCTAAACCTATCCCTAATCTCTAACACTACCCCTAACACTAAGCCCAACCATAAACCTAAATAACCCTAACCCTAACCGTAACCCTAATCATAAACATAACATTATACTTAACACCTAACCCTTATCCCTAAACCAAACTGTAAACCTAACTCTAACATTAACCCTTACACTAACCCAAACCCTCAACATAAACCTTATCATAACCCTAAGCCTAACCATAACCGAAGCCTAAGCCCGACCCTAATCCTAACACCTAACCCCTAAACCTAACCCTAACCTAAACCAGCCCTAAATGTAACCCTAACCCTAATACTAACCATAAGCCTAACTTTAATGCAAAACCTAACCCTAATCATAATCCTTACACTAGCCCTAACACTAAACTCTAACCCTAACATTAACCCTAACCCTAACCTCTAACTCGATTGCCTAAACCTAAGACAAAAACTAACACAAAAGAGAACCCTAACGATAACCCTAAATCTAAACCTAAATCCTAATCCTAACCCTAAACCAAACCCTAACCTTAACCCTAACCCTAACCCTAACCTAACCCAAAACTCTAACCTTAACACTAAAACTAACACTAAACATAACTCTAACCCTAATCTCTAACCTTAACCTTAACCCTAACCATAACCATAATCCTAACAAAAAACCTAAACCAAAACTCTAACTGTAACACGAACCCTATCACTAACCTCTAACTCTAACCCTGCACACTAACCAAAACCCTAACAGTAACCCTAACCATAACTCTAACACTAAGGCTAACACTAACCCTAATGTTTACCTCTAACCCTAACCCTAACGCTAATCCTAACACTAATCCTAAACCTAACTTCTAACAATAAGCCTAAACCTATCCCTAAACCTAAACCTAACCCTAAGCCTAAACCTAACACTAACCCAAACCCTAAACCTAACAGTATCCCTAACGCTAACCCGAACACTAAACCTAATACAATCTCTAACACTAAACCTAACCCTAAACATAAACCTAATCCTAAACGTAACCTTAACCCTAACACAAAACGTAACAATACACCTAATATTAACCCTAAATGTAACCCTAACCCTAAAACTAACCCTAACCCTAACCTTAAGCCTAACACTCAACCTAACCCTAAACTTAACCCTAAACCTTACCCTAACGCTAACCACTAATCTCTAACCATAACCTAAACATAAACCTAACCGTTATCCTAAACCTACCATTAAACCCTAAATCTAAACATAAACCTAACCTTAAAACTAACCCTAATTCTACCCTTAACCCTAACACTAATCTGAACCCTAACACTAACCTTAACACTAACCCTAACCCTAACACTAAACCTAACACTACCAATAAACAAACCCTTAACCTATTCAAAACTCTAACCCTAACCATAACCGGAAGCCTAACAGTAACACTATACCTAAAACCTAAACCCTAACCCTAACCTAAACTTAACACTAATCCTACCCTAACCCTAAAACTAACCCTAACCCTAACCTTAACCTGAACCCTAACGCTAACCCTAACCCTAATAGTAACCCTAACCCTAAACCTAATCATAAACCTAACCATAATCCTAACCTTCTAACCCTAACACTGAGCCTAATCCTAATCCTATCCCTAACCCTCACCTTAATACCAAACACTAACCCTAACTCTAACACTAACCCCTAAGCCTAAACCAAACCCTATCCCTAATCCTAATCCTAACCCTAACAATAAACCTAACCCTAACCCTAATCCTATACCTAACCCCAATCCTAATATTTAGCCTAAAACACTAACCCTAACACTAATCCCTATCCGTAACCCTAACCCAAACCCGAACACTAACGCAAATAAGAAGCCTAACCCTAACGCTTACTGTAACCCTAACCCTAACCGTGAAACTAACCCATAAACCTACCCCTAAACCAAACCCTAACACTAACCGTACTCACTAACCCTAACACAAACGCTAACACTAACCAAGCCATAAACCTAAACGAAACCATAACCCTAACCGTAATGTGACCCATAACCCTAACCATATCCTTAACACCTAAAACCTCAACCTAAACCAAAATCTAACACTAACTCAAACTCTAACCCTAACCCTAATCCTAACTCTAATCCTAACACCAAACCTTAAGCTAATCATAACCGTAAACCTAACTGTAATCCGAAGCCTAACAGTGACCCTATACCTAACAACTAACAGCTAAACCTAACCCTAACATAAACCTAAGTCTAACCATAATGCTAAACTCTAACCCTAACACTAACCCTTACACCTAAACTCTAAATCTAACCCTAAGCCTTACACCTAAACATAAACCTAACCCTAAACCTAACCATAAGCCCTAACCCTAACGCTAACCCTAATGCTAAACTCTCACCCTAACCCTAACCCTAAAACTAACACTGACTTCTACCCATAATGCTAACCGGAAACCTAACCCTAACACTAACCCTAAACCTAAACGCTAACTGTAACCCTACTGTAACCGTACACGTAACCCTAACACTAAGCCTAACCTCTAAACCTAAACCTAAGCCTAAGCCTAACCCAAACCCTAAACCTAAACCGAACTGTAACCATATCCCTAACCCTGAATCCTAACCCTAACCATAAAATGAACCCTAACACTTTCATTAACCTTAACGCTAACCATAACCCTATCCCTAAAACCTAACCCCTAAGCCTACTTCGAAACCTAGAACTAACCCTAACCCTAAACCAAAAACTAATGCTCACACAAACCATAATCCTAAAACTAACCCTAACCATAATTTCTAACCCTAACCCTAACCATAAACCTAAACCTAAATGTAACCCTAACACTAAACGCTAACCCTAACCCTAACCCTAAGCTAACCTTAAGCCTAACCCTAAGCCAAAACTTAACCCTAACACTAACCCTAATCCTATCCATAACACCTAAGCCCTAACCCTAACCCTAGACCTAAAGTGAACCTTAAGCCTAACCCTAAACCTAATAATAACTATAATAATAACCCTAACTCTAATCATAACCTGAAGCATAACCCTAACACTATCTCTAACACCTAACACCTAAATCTACCCCTAAACCTAACTCAAACCCTAAAAGTATCCCTAATCCTAACCCTAAACGTAAACCTAATGCTAAACATAAACCTAACCCTAACACTAACCCTAACCCTAATCCTAACCTGTAACACTAACTCTAACACTAATCCTAAACCTAACAATACCCGTAACCCTAACCCTAACCATAAACTTAAACCTAATCCAAAACTTAACAATAACCCTAACCCTATCCCTAACCCTAACGATATCACTAAGCCTATCCCTAGCCCTAATCATAATACTAACCCTAACACTAAACATAACCCTAACCCTAACCCTAAGCCTAACCCTATCCCTAGCCCTAACCCTAAAATTAATCCTAACCCTAACATTAACCTTAACCCTAACCATAACACTATCCCTAACACCTAAAGCCTAAGCTAACCATTAAAACTAGCACTAACCATAACCCTAACCCGAAAATTGAGGCTAACACTAACCCTAACCCAAAACATAACCTTGACACGAACCCTAACCTCTAACCCTAAACCTAACCCTAACCTCTAACCTCTAATCCTAACCCTAACCCTAACCTAAACCTAAACCTAAACGTAACCCTCAACTTACGACTAAACCCTAACTCTTACCCTAAACCTAACCTTAAAACTAACCCTAACCCTAACCTTAACCCTAACTCTAATCCGAACACTAACCCTAACCATAACCCTAACCTTAACCCTAACACTAACCCGAATACTAAACCTAACGCTACCCCTAAACCTAACACTAAACCTATTCAAAACCCTAACACTAACCATAACCTGAAGCCTAACACTAAGACTATCCCTAAAAACTAACCCCTAACCCTAACTCCAACTCTAACCCTAACACCAAACCTAAACCTAATCGTAACCCTAAACCTAACGGTAATTCGAAGCCTAACACTGACCCTATACCTAACAACTAACACCTAAAGCTAACCCTAACATAAACCTAACCCTAACCATAATCCTAACATCTAAACCTAACCTTAACCATTAGAGCTAAACATAAACCTAACCCTAACCCTAAAGCTAAGCCCTAACCCTAAACCTAACCCTACCCCTAATGCTAAATTCTCAACCTTACAATAACCTTAAACCTAACGCTAAATTCTACGCGTAAACCTAACTGGAAACATAACCCTAACACTAACCCTAAACCCTAAATGCTAACCGTATCCCAACCCAAACCTAAACCTAACCCTAACCCTAAACCTAACCCTAACCTCTAACCCTAACCGGAAGCCTAACCCTAATCCTAAATCTAACCGTAACCCTATCCATAACCCTAAACACTAACCCTAAACTAAAAATTAACCCAAACACTAACATTAACCTTTACCCTAACTATAACCCTATCCCTAACACCTAACCCCTAAGCCTACACCTAAATCTAGCACTAACCCTAACCCTAATCTGAAAACTAAAGCTAAAAATAACCCTAACCCTAAACCTCACCCTGATTATCCATAACCTCAAAGCCTAAACCTAAACCTAAACGTAACCCTAACCCTAACACTAAACGCTAAACCTAACCCTAAACCTAACTCTAAACCTAACCCTAACACAAACGTTAAACCTAACCCTAAACCTAAAGCTATCCGTAACACGTAAGCCATAACCCTAACCATAAACCTAAAGCTAACCCTAAGCCTAACCCTAAACCTCATCATAACACTAACCCTAACCGTAACCTGAAGAATAACCCTAACACTATCCCTAACACCTAACACCTAAACCTATGCCTAACCCTAACCCAAACACTAAACGTAACCGGAACCCTAACCCTAACCCTAACCCTAACCCTAACGCTAACCCTAAACTTAACCCTAAACCTAACGCTAACCCTAACTCTAACCTTAACCTCTAACCCTAACCCTAACACTAATCCTAAACCTAACACTATCCCTAACCCTAACCCTAACCCTAACCCTAAACCTAACCCTAACCCAAAACTTAACAATAACCCTAACCCTAACAATATCAATAACCATATCCCTAGCCCTAATCCTAATAGTAAACCTAACCCTAAACATAATCCTAAACCTAACCCTAAGCCTATCCCTAACCCTAATCCTAAACCCTAACTCGAGGAACCCTAACCATGAAACCCTAATGCTAATACAAACCCTAAGCCTAACTCTAAACCTAACCCAAACCCTAACACTAACCATAACCCAAACCATATCCTTAACACCTAATCCCTAATCCTAACTGAAAATCTAAACCTAACTCTAACCCTAACTCTAAACCTAACCCAAACCCTAAACCTAACCCTACCCCTAACACTTACCCTAACCCTAAATCTAACCATAACCCTAAGACTAACCCTAACAGTAATCCATAAGCTAACCCTGACTCTATCCCTAATACCTAACCCCTGAACCAAACCCTAACTTAATCCTACCCCTAACTGAAAATCTAACCCTAATCCTAACCCTAAGCCTGGACCCTATCCCCAACCCTAAACCTAACACTAACACTAACCCTAACCCTAACCCTAACCCTAACCGAAACCTAATCATAATCCTAACCCTAACCCGAAACCAAAGCCTAACACTGACCCTATCCCTAACACCCAACCCCTAAACCTATCCCTAACCTAACCCTAACACTAACAGTAGCCCTAAATCTAATCCTAAAACTAACTCTAACCCTAATCCATAACCTAACCCTTACCCTATGCCTAACCATAAAATGAACAATAACCCAAATACACAACCTTAACCATAATCCTTACCATAATCTTAAACCTAACAGTAACACTAAACCTAAACCTAAGCCTAACCCTAACTGTAAACCTTTCCCTAATCCCTAACCCTAACCTTAACAATAAGCCTAACCATAAACCTAAACATAACCATAACCCTAACCGTAACCCTAACAATAACCCTAGTATTATCCTTAACACCTAACCCTATCCCTAACCCAAACTGTTAACCTAACTCTAACACTAACCTCTAAACTCTAAACTCTAAACCTAACCCTAACCTAAACCTAAACCTAAACCTAACCATAACCTTAACGCTACCTGAAAACCCTAAACCTAACCCTAAACCTAACCTTAAAAGTAACCCTAACCTTAAAACTCACACTGATCCGAACCCTAACCATAACCCTAACACTAAACCTAACACTAACACTATACCTAACGCTCTACCTAACCCTACCCCTAAACCTGTTCAAAAACCTTACCCTAACAGTAACCCGAAGCCAACCCTAACACAATCCCTAAAAGCTAACCTCTAACCCTAACCTAAAAGTAACACTAACCCTAACCCTAACCCTAACACTAACCCTAACCCTAACTGTAACCCTAAACCTAAACCTAATCATAACCCTATCAATAAACATAACTCTAACCCCCACGCTAACTCTAACACTAACTTTCTAACCCTAACACTAACCCTAATCCTAATCCTAAACCTAACCCTCATCCTTAACCCTAACCCTAACCCTAACTCTAATACTAACACCTAACCCTAACCCTAACCCTATCCCTAACCGTAACCCTAACACTAACACTAACCCTAACAATAATCCTAACCCTAACCCTAACCTTATTCCTAACCCTAATCCGAATACTGAGCCTAAAACTATCCCTAACACGAACCCTAACCCTAATCCATAATCGTAACCCTAACATTAACCTGAACAGTAACTCTAATACATAAGCCTAACGCTACTGCTTACCATAATCCTAACCCTAAGCCTAAAACTAACCCTTAAACCTAACCCTAACCCGAGCACTAACCCTATCCCTAATCCCTAACCGTAACCCTAACACTAACCTGAACACTAACTCTAATACGTAAGCCTAACGCTACTGCTTAACATAACCCTAACCCTAAGCGTAACACTAACCCATAAAGCTAACACTAACCCGAACACTAACCCTAAACCTAACCCTAATCCCTAACCCTAACCCTAAAGCTAACACTAACCCATCCATAAACCTAAAAGAAACTCTCACCTTAACCGTAAAGCTACACATAACCCTAACGAAATCCTTAACACCTAACCCCTAACCCTAACCAAAAATCTAACCCTAACTCTAACTCTAACCCTAAACATAAACCTAACTCGAAACCTAACACCAATCCTAAACCTAATCGTAACCCTAAACCTAACCGTAATCCGAAGCCTATCAATGACCATATACCTAACAACTAAAACCTAAAACTAACCCTAACAAAAACATAACCCTAACCATAACCCTAACCTCTAAACCTAACCCTAACCCTTAGACCCAAACATAAACATAAGCCTAACCCTAAACTTAAGCCCTAATTTTAAGCCTAACCTTAACGCTAAACTCTAGCCCTAACCCTAAAACTAAACCAAATGCTAACTTCTACCGATAACCATAACCAGAAACCTAACCCTAACACTAAACCTAACCCTAAATGCTAACACTAACCTTGACCTCTAACCCTAATCCTAAGCCTAACCCTAACCCTAAACCTAAATGTAAACGTAACTCTATCCCTGACACTAAACACTATCCCTAACCCTAAAATTAACCCAAACCCTAACATTAACGTTAACCCTAACCATAACACTATCCCTAACATCTAAACCCTAATCCTACCCCTAAACCTAGCAATAACCCTAAGCCTAACCCTAACCCTAACCCTAATACTAACCCTAACCTGAAACCTAACCCTGACCCTAACGCTAACCTCTAACCCTAGCCCTAACCCTAAACCTAAACCTAACCATAACCCTAACCCTAACACTAAATGCTAACCCTAAACCTAAACCTAACCTAACCCAAAACTTAACCCTAAACCTAACCCTAATCCTATCCATAACACCTAAGCCCAACCCTAACACTTAACCTCAGGCTAACCCTAAGTCTAACCCTAAACCTAATCAGAACCCTAATCCTAACTGAAATCGGAAGCATAACCCTAACCCTATCCCTAGCAACTAACCCCTAAATCTACCCCTAACCCTAACTCTGACCCTAACCCTAAGCCTAACCCTAAACTTAAACACTAAACCCTAATCCTAACCCTTACCCATTCCCTAACCTAACCATAAATCTAAACCTAACACTTATCCTTTGCTTTAGCCATAAGCCTAACACTAACCCTAACCATCACCTCTAAGCCTAACCCTAATGCTATCCTTAAACCTAAATCTAACCGTAAACTGAATGCTAATTTCTAACCATAAACCTAACCCTAACCCTAGCCCTAAACCTTACCCTAAACACTAACCGTAACACTAACCCAAACCCTAACACTAACACTAACACTAAACTCAAAATTAACCCTGACCCTAAACCTAAACCTAACCATAACACTTACCGTAACACTAACACTATCCCTAAACATAACCCTAACCCTAAACCTAACCCTAAACCTAACCCTAATCCTAAACCTATCCCAAACACCTAAAACCTAACCCTAACCCTAACTCTAAAACTAAACTTAAACCTAACCCTAACCCTAAGCTTAAACCTAACACTAATACTAATTGTAACCCTAACTCAAACTGTAACCCGAAGCCTAACTTAACCACCTCACTAACACTGAACCCCTAACTCTAACCCTAACACTAACCCTAACCCTAATCATAACCATAATGCTAATGCTACCCCTAATGGTAACTTCTAATCCTAACTCTGACCCGAACCATAACCATAAACTTAAACATAAACATAACCCTAACCTAACATTAATCCCTAATCCTAACCCTAAACTTACACCTTAAACTAACCCTAACCCTGACTGTAATACCTAGCCCTAAAATAACCCTAATACTAACACTAGCATAAGCCTAAGCCTAACCATAGGCCTAACCCTAGCCTTAACACTAACCCTAATAATAACCATAACCTCTAACACTAACCCTAAACATAAACCTATAGCTTACCCTAACCCTAACCCTAACCCTAACTCTAACCCTAACACATACCTCTAAACCTAACCCTAACCCTAACACTAGCCTTAAACCAAACCTTAATAATAACCATAATCTCTAACACTAACCCTAACCATAAACCTATCCCTTACCTTAACACTAAACCTAACACTAAATTTAACTTCTAACCCTTACCATAACCCTAACTCTAAAGCTCAACCAAAACCTAGCACTAACCATAACACTAAACTTAACACTAACCCTAAACCTAAACTATCCCTAAACCTAACTCTAAACATAACC
Source organism: Cavia porcellus (assembly GCF_034190915.1). Classification (NCBI taxonomy): domain Eukaryota; kingdom Metazoa; phylum Chordata; class Mammalia; order Rodentia; family Caviidae; genus Cavia; species Cavia porcellus. The sequence continues at coordinate 3,904,905 of NW_026947524.1, read as the reverse complement.
CTAACCCTAATACTAACACAAACCATAACCCTAATCCTATAACTTACCTCTAAACCTAAGCCTAACCCTAACCATAACCCTAACCCTAAACCCAATGACTAACCCTAATCCTAACCCTTACCCTATTCCTAATGCTAACCCTAAACCCAACCATAAACCTAAGCTTTAACCCTAACCCTAACCATAACCATAACTTCTAAGACTAGCACTAAGCCTAACCCTAAACTCAACTCTATCACTAAACCTAACGCTAAACTCTAACCATAACCCTAAACCTAAACCTAACCCTAACCCTAACCCTAACCTTAACAATAACCCTAACCCTAACCCTAACTTAACGCTATCCCTAACCCTAACACTACCCCTAAATATAACCCGAACTGTAAACCTAAACCTAACCCCAATCCTAACACTATGCCTAACACCTAAAGCTCAACCCTAAAAATAAACCTAACCCTAAAACTAACACTAAACCTAACCCTAACCCTAAACCTAATTGCAACCCTAACACAAAACGTAACCCTAACCCTAACCCTAACCCTCTCCCTAACATCTTACCCCTAACATTATCCCTAACACTATCACTAACCCTAACCCTAAACCTAAGCTTTAACCCTAACTCTAACATTAACCCTAACCCTAACACCTAACCCCTAACCCTAACCCTAACACTAACCCTAACCCTAACTTATAACCCTAACCCTAAATTTAGACCAATCCCTACACATTAAACTAACCCTAACACTGACTATAATTCCTAACCCTAACCCTAACCCTAATCACAAAACCTAACCATGAAACTAATCCTAACACTAAACCTAAACCTAACCCTAACCATCACCATAACCCTATCCCTAACATCTAACCCCTAAACCTAATGCTAACCTTAACTCAAAAACTCAGCCTAAATCTAACGCAATCACTAACAATAACCATAAACCTAACCCTAATCCTTACCTAATCCTAACCTTAAAACTAACCGTATCCAGAAGCCTAACCTTAACCCTATCCCTCACAGCTAACCTCTAAACCTAACCCTAACCCTAACACTAAACCTAACCCTAAGCCTAACCCTAATCCAAACCCTAACCCTAACCGCAATTCTAAACCTAATCTTATCCCTAACCCTAACACTAACCCTAACCTGAACGTAACACTAACCATAACCATAAACCAAAGCCTAACAGTAACCCTCTCCCTAAACCTAACCCTAACTGTAAGCAAACCTAAACCAAACTCTAAATCTAACCCTACCCTAAAACTAACCCTAACCATAACACTAACACTAACACTAACCTCTAAACCTAACCGTAAAACTAACTATAACCGTAACCCTAAATGTAACGACTAATCCTTATCGTAACCATACCCTTTCCCTAACCCTAACCCTAACACTAACCCTAACACTAAACTTAACCCTAACACTAACCCTAACCCTAGCACTAACCCTAATCCTTACTCAAATCGTAAACCTAACCCTAACGCTAACCCCAAACACTAACACTGAACCTAACGCTAACTTCTAACCATAACCCTAACAATAATCCTAACCCTAACCCTAACGATAAGCCTAAAGCCTAAACCTAACCTTAACACTATTGTAAACCTAAAGTTAACCATAAACCTAACACTAACCCTAAACCTAAAACTAAACCTAACCCTATCCATAACACTAATAATATCCCTAACACTTAATCCCTAACCCTCACCCTAAAACTAACCGAAAAACTAATCCTAACTGTAACCCTATCCCTAACCTTAACCCTAACCCTAATTCTATCCCTAAGACTTTACCTCTAAACCTAACCCTAAACCTAACTCTAAAAGTAACCGTAAAACTAACCCTAACCCTAACCCTAATGCTAAACCTTACCGTAAACCTAACACTAACCATAACCTGAAGTGTAACTTTAATGTTCTCCCTAACATCTAACTCCTAACCCTGACCCTAACACTAACCCTAACCTTAATGATAACCATAACCACAACCCTATCCATAACACCTAACCCCGAAACCAAATCTAACCCTTACTCTAAACTTAACCCTAACCCTAAACGTAAACCTAACCCTAACCATAACTGTAACCCTAACAGTATCACTAACAGCTAACCATAAGCCTAACACTAACACTAACCCTGACACTAACCCTAACCTTAACCTAACACTAAACCTAAGATTTAACCCTAACACTAAACCTAACCTTAAGCATGACACTAAGCCTAACCCTAACCCTAAACCTAAACCCAAACTCTAACCCTAAACCTAATGCTAACCTTAACTCTAAAACTCATCCTAAATCTAACGCCATCACTAACCTTAACCCTAAACCTAACCCTAACCTAACTGTAACCCAAAGCCTAACCTTAACCCTCTCCCTAACACCTAACCCCTAAATCTAACGTTAATCATAACCCTAAAACTAAGCGTAAACCTAACCCTAACGCTAACAATAACCCTAAACCCTAACCCTAAATTTAACCCTAAACCTAACACTTACCCTAACACTAACCTAAACTCTAAGCGTAACCCTAACCATAACCCTAACCTTTAACTCTAACCCAAACCCTAACACACTAACCCTAACCCTAAACCTAACGCTAAGCTCTAACCATAACCGTAACCCTAACACTAATCCATAAACCTAACCCTAAACCTAACCCTAAATTCTAATCCTAACCATGACCCTAAACATAACCTAAACCTAACCCTAACCCTAACCCTAACCTAACACTAACCCTAACCATAACCCAAACCTATCCCTAAAACCTAACCCCTAAACCTGACCCTAAACAAAACCCTAACCCAAATTTCTAATTCTAACCCTAATCCTAAGGCTAACTCTAATCATAACACTAACCCTAACCTCTAACACTAACCCTAACCCGAAACCTATCCCTAACCCTAACCCGATTCCTAACACTAACCCTAAATTCTAACCCTAACCCTAACCTTAACCTAAATGTAATTCTAACCCTAACCATAACTCTAAGCCTAGCCCTAACCCTAACACTAAACCTATCCATAAACCTAACGCTAACCCTAACCCTAAACCTAAGCTTTAACCCTAACCCTAAACATAACCCTAAAAATAACATCTAAGACCACCCTAATCCTAACCCTAACCACAAACTCTATCACTAAACCTAACGCTTACCTCTAACCATAACCCTAACCCTAACCCTAACCATAAACCTAAACCAAACACTAACACTAAGCCTAACCCTAACCCTAAACTCTAAACATAACACTAACCAAAATCCTAAACATATCCCTAACATTTAACCCTAAACCTCAGACTAACCTTAACACTAACCCTAAATCTAAACCTAACCTAAAGGTAACTTTAACCCTAACCGTAACCGGAAGCCTAACCATAACCCTAACCCTAACCCTAACACTAACCCTAAACCCTAACCATAAACCTAACACTAACCCTAACCCCAACACTAGCGGTAAACTTAACCCTAACCTTATCCCTAACACCTAACCCCTAACCCTAACACTGAATCTAACCATAAAACTAACACTAAACCTAAGCATAACACTAACCCTAAGCCTAACCCTAAACCTAACTGTAACACTAACCCTAACCGTAACCCAAAGTTTAACCTTAACCCTCTCCATAACACCTAACACCTAATCCTAACACTAACACTAACCCTAACCGTAAACGTAATCATATCCCTAAACCTACCACTAACCCTAACTTCTAGTCTTAACCCTAACCCTAACAATAACCATAACCATAACCCTAAACCAGACCTAACATTAATACCTTACTTTAACCCTAAACCTACCCCTTAAACTATCAATAACCCTGACTGTAATACCTAAACCTATTCCTAACTCTATGCCTAGCATAACCCTAACACTAAACCTAAACCTAAACCTAACCCTAACACATACTTCTAACCCTAACCCTAACCCTAAACCTAACACTAACACTAACCATAACCTCTAACACTAAGCCTAAACCTAAACTATCCCTAACACTAATGCTAAACCTAGCACTAAACCTAACTTCTAAACCTGACACTAACCCTAACACTAAACCTCAAAACTAACCTTAACCTTAACCATAAGGTAACCCTAATCCTATCCCTAACAATAAATGCTAACCCTAACCATAACCCTAACCCTAACCCTCAGCCTAACCATAAGCCTAACTCTAACACTAACACTAATTCATAACCCTATCCCTAACATCTAACCCCTAAACCTAACCCTAACCCTAATCCTAACTCAAACACTAAATCTAACTCAAAACCTAAACCTAACCCTCACCCTAACGCTAAAATAATTGAAACCCTAACCGTAAACCTAAGACTAACCCTATCCCTAACCATAATTCTAACCCTAACCCTAAGCCTCACACTAACCCTAACCCTAAACCTAACACTAACCTCTAAACCTAACCCTAACCCTAATGCTAAACTTAACCCTAACCCTAAATCTATCACTAGCACCTAACCCCTAACCTTAACACTAACACTAACCCTATCGCTAACAATTAACCCCTAACCTTAACCCTAACCCTAACTCTAAAACTAACCCTAAACCAAACACTAACCATAATCCAAAACCTAATCATGATCAAAACCCTAACCGTAACCCAAAGACTAACCCTAAACATCCTCCTAACACCTAACTCCTAACCCTAACCTTAATCATAACCCTAACATTAAGCATAACCCTAATCCTAACCCTAACACTAACACTAAACTGAACCATAACCCTTAACTCTAACCCTAAACTTAAACCTAACCCTACACCTAACCCTTAAACTTACACTAATCCTAAACGCTAACCGTAACCCTAACCCTAACCTTTAACTCTAACCCAAACCCTAACCCTAACCTATAACTCTAACCCAAACCGTAACCCTAAGCCTAAACCTAACCCTAAACCTAACGCTAACCTCTAACCGTAACCGTACTGTAAACCTAACCCTAACACTAACCCTTACAATAAACCTTAACAATAACCCTATGCCTAACACCTAACCCCTAAACCTAACCCTAACTCAAACCCTAAACTTAAAACTAAGTCTAAAGCAAACTCTAACCCTAACCCTAACCCTAACCCTAATGCTAACCTAATTGTAACCCTAAACCTAACCATAAACCTAAGCCTAATCCTAACACTAAACCTATCTCTAACCGTAACCTTAACCCTCACACTAACCCTAAACCTAACCCTAAAACTAATACAAACCTCTAAACATAACCCTAACTCTAAATGTAACCCTAACCGTAAAAGAAACCACTAAACCTAATCCTAACCCTTAGGATATCCCTAAACCTAACCCTAACCCTAACAGTAACACTAACCCTGTATGTACACTTTAACCCTAACTCTAACCCTAACCCTAATCATAACCTCTAAGGCTAACACTGACCCAAATGCTAACACTAACCCTAACACATAACTCTAACACTAACACTAACCCTAACCCTACATCTAACACTATACCTAACCTATAACACTAACCCTAACAATAAACCTATCCCTAACCTTAACCCTAAACCTAACACTAAACCTAAATTGTAACCCTAGGCCTAACCCTTAGCCTAAATTCTAACTGTAAATTGAATCCTAACCCTAAACTTATACCTAACATCTAAACCTAACGGTAACCCTAACCCTAAACCTAACTCAAACCTAATCGTAACTTTAACCCTAACCATAACCCGAAGACTAACCATAATCCTTACCATAATGCTAACACTAACACTAACCCTAAAACATAACCCTAAACTATCCATAACACTATCCCTAACCCTAACCCTAACTGTAAACCTAACCCTAAACCTACCCTAACCCTAATCCTATGCCTATCACCAAACCCCGAAGCCTAAGGCTAAAACTAACCCTAAAGCTAATACTGAACCTAACCCTCATGCTATTCCTAATCGTAAGCCCAAGACTAAACCCAACGGTAACCCTAAACCTAAGTGTAACCTGAAGACTAACCATATCCCTAACACTAACACTTACCCTACACTAACGCTAACCGTAACCCTAACACTAACCCTAACCATAACCCTAACCATAACCATAACCCTAACCATAATCCTAACCCTAACCCTAACCCTAACACTAACCTTAACCCTAACATTAACACTAAACATAATCATAACCTTAACCCTAGCCATACATGAGTCTAACCTTAACAGTCTCCCTAACACCGAACACCTAATCCTAACACTAAACCTAAACCTAAACCTAAACCTAAACCTAACCATAACCTTAACCCTAACTGTAACCCTAAAACTCACCCTAAACTCTAACCGTAAAACTAACTCTAACCCTAAACCTAATCATACCACTAAACCTAACCCTAATCAATACCTCTAACCCTAACCCTAACCATAACCTCTAACACTAACACTAACCCTAAGCCTACCCTTAAACCTAATATTAAACCTAACTTCTAACCCTAACCCTAAACATCAGCCTAACCCTAACCCTATCGATAACCCTAACACTAACCATAACCATTACCCAAAGCCTAATGTGACCCTAAACCTAACCCTATCGCTAAGCCTAACCCTAATTCTATCCTTAACCCTAATAGTAACCAGAAACCTAAACATAAGTCTAAACCTAACCCAAAACCTAACAATACCATTAAACCTAAACATAACCCTAACACTCAACTCCAAACAAGATCCTAACCCTAACCGTGACCCTAAAACTAAACATAAGCATTAACACTAACCCTAACACTAACCCTAACCATAACCTCTAAGCCTAACCCTAACACTAACCCTAACCTGCACCTCTAACGCTAAACCTAAAAATAACGCTAACCTTAATCCTAAACCTAACACTAAACCTAACACTAACCTCTAAGCCTAACACTAACACTAACCCTAAAACTAACGCTAACACTAAACCGAACTTCTAACAACCTTAATCCTAACCTTTAACTCTAACCCTAACACTATGCCTAAACCTAACCCTAACCCTAAACCTAACACTAACTCTAACATTATCCCTTATACCTAACCAATAACCCTAACCTTAACCCTAACCATAAACCTAAACCTAAACCTAATCGTAAACCTAACCCTAATCCAAAGCCAAACCCTAACCCTCTTCCTAACACCTAACTTCTAACCCTCACCCTCATCATAACCCTAACCCTAACCCTACCCTAACCCTAATACTAACCCTAACCCTAACCTAACCAAAACACTAAACTCTAAACCTAAATCTAACGCTAACCCTAACCTTAACCCTAACACTAACCCTAAACCCTAACTCAAAACCTAACACTATTCCTAACCCTAACCCTAATCGTACACCTAACCCTGACCCTAATCTTATCCCTAACAACTAACCCCTAAAACGAATGCTAAACTTATCACTAAAACTAACACTAAAACTAACCCTAACACTAACCCTAACCCTAAACCTGACAATAAAGCTAATCGTAACCCTAACCCTAACCGTAATCTGAAGCCTAACCTTAAGCCTCTCCCTAATCCCTAACCCCTAGCCTTAATGCTAACACTAACACTAACCTTAAATCTAACCCTAACCCAAAACCTCAAAATCACCCTAAACCTAACAATAACCCTAACACTAACCCTAACCCTAAATGCTAACCCTAACCCTAAACCTAACCCTGTCGCTAACCCTCACCTTAAACCTAAAGCTAACACTATCCCTAACCCTAAACCTAACCCTAAACCTAACACTAACACTAAACCTATCCCTAACGCTAACTCTATCCATCACACCTAACCCCTACCCCGACCCCTACCCCTACCCCTAACCCTAACCCTAACCCTAACCCTAACCCTAAAGCTAATCGTAACCCAAAACCTAATCCGAAGCCTAACCAAAACCCTCTCCCTAACACCTAATGCTTAACCCTAGACCTAAACCTACACCTAACCCTAATCGTAACCATAACCTTAACCCTAAATCTAACCTTAAACTTAAATTCTAATCGCAACACTAACCCTAACACTAACGCTAAACCTAACCCAAAACCTAAACTCTAACCCAACCCTAAACCTGACCCTAATTGCAACCTTATCCCTAACACCTAACCTTTAAAGCTAACACTAACCCTAACCCTATAACTAACCATAAATCTAACGAAAACGCTAACCCTAACACTAACCCTACCTAATCGTAACCCTAACACTAACTGTAACCTGAAGCCTAACCCATAAACCTATTCCTAATACCTAACCCCTAAACCTAACCCTAACACTAACCTAATCCTAATCCGCACCCTAACTCTAACCCTAACCCTGACCCAAAACCTAACCCTAAACCTAAGCTTTAACCCTAACCCTAACGCTAACCATAGCGTCTAAGCCTAACCCTAACCCTAAAACTAACCCTAACCTTACTTAAACCCTAACAAAAACACTAACACTTACCCTTACGCTAACCCTAACCCTAACATTATCACTAACCACTAACCCCTAACCCTAACCGTAAACCTAACCCTAAAACCAACACTAACTCTAACCCTAACACTAAACCTAAACCTAAGTTTTAACCCTAACCCTAACCCTAACCTTCAACATAACCTCTAATCCTAACCCTAACCCTAACTCTAAACACAAACTCTACCCCTAAACCTAAGGCTAACCTATAATCATAAACCTAACCCTAAACTTAACACTAAATTAACACTAACCCTAACCATAAACTCTAACCAAAACACTAACCTAACACTAACCCTATCCTTAGCCCTAACATCTAACCCTAACCCTAACTCTAACTCTAAACCTAACCCTAACCCTAACACAAAATCAACTTCTCACCCTAATATCAACCCTAACCCTAACCCTAACACTAAACCTAAACCTAACCTTAAACTAACTCTAAACCTAACATTATTCCTAAATCTAAACCTCACTGTAAATCTAAACCTTAAACTAAACTTAACCATAACACGAAACCTAAACCTATCCCTATCCATAACACCTAACCCCAACCCAAACCCTAAACCTAAACCTCAAACTAACACTAAACCTAACCCTAACACTAACCCTAACCCTAAGGCTCACAATAAAATTAATTGTAACCCTAACTCTAACCGTAACCCGAATCCTAATCTTAACCCTCTCCCTAACAACTAACCCTTATCCCTAAACATAACACTAAACCTAAACCTAACTGTAACCATAACACTAACCCTACCACTAACCCTAACATCTAATCCTAAACCTAACACTAACCCTAACCCTAAAGCTAACCATAACCATAACCCTAAACCTAAAATTAATCCCTAGCCCTAACCCTAACCCTACCCCTTAAACTAACCATAAACCTGAATGTAATACCTAACCCTAACATTAACCCTAACCATAGCATAACCCTAAACCTAACCCTAACCCTTACCATAACCCTAACCCATACCTCTAACCCTAACACTAAACCTAAACCTAAACCTATCCCTAACCATAAACACTAAGCCTAACACTAAACCCAACCCTAACCCCAAACTGTAACACTAAACCTAACGCTAAACTCTAACCATAACCATAAACCTAATCCTAACCCTAACCCTAACCCTAAAGCCTAACCCTAACCCTAACACTATCCGTAGTGCTAAACCTAACCATAAAACTAAATCTAACCCTAACCATAACCCTAATCCTAAACATAACCCTAACCCTAAATTCTAATCCTAATACTAAACCTAACCCTAACCCTAACCCTAAACTCTAACCCAAAACCTAACCCTAAGACTAACACTAAACATAAGCCTAAACCTAAACATAATACTAACCCTAAACCTAACTTTAATCCCTAACCCAAACCCTAACACTACTGCTTAAACAAACCCTAAACCTGACAGTAATAGCAAACCCTAACCCTAACACCACCATAACCCCATACCTAAAGCATACCCTAACCCTAAACCTAAACCTAAACCTAAAATTAAACCCAATGCTAACAATAACCCTAACCTTAACCCTAAACCTAACACTAATCCTAACCCTAACCATAATCCTAAACTGTAACCATAACCAAAACACTAACGCTACCCCGAACCCTAATTCTAAATTCTAACCTTAACCCTAACACTAACACTAGACCTAATTGTAACGTTAACACTAACTGTAACAGGAAGCCTAAGCCTAACCGTCTCTCTAATACCTAACCCCTAAGACCAACCCTAAACCTAAACCTAAACCAAACCCTAACTTTAATCCTAACTCTAACCCTAACACTAACCCAAAACTATAACGGTAATACTAACTATAACACTAAACCTAAGCCTACGCCTAAACCTAAACCTCACCCATACCTCTAACCATAACCATAACCCTAAATCTAACCCTAAAACTAACCCTAACCTCTAACACTAACCGTAACACTAAACCTATCCATAAACCTAACCCTAAACCTAACATTAAACCTAAATTCTAACCCTAAACATAATCCTAACCCTAAACCTCAACCTAAACCTAAACCTAACATTAACACTAACACTAACCATAACCATAACCCAAAGCCTAACCGTGACCCTAACCCTAACCCTAACTCTAACCCTAACCCTAATACTATCCTTAACCCTAACACTAACCCTAAACCTAAACAAAAATCTAAACCTAACCCAAACCCTAACACTAACACTAACCCTAAACATAACCCTAACACTAACCTCTAAACCTAACCCTAACCCTAACTGTGATTTTAAACCTAAACCTAAGCTTTAATGCTAACCCTAACACTAACCCTAACCATAACGTCTAAGCCTAACCCTAACACTAACTCTAATGCTAAACTCTAAACCTAAACCTAACCCTAACACTAGCAATAACCCTAAACCTAACACTAACCCTAAACTCTAACCCTAAAACTAACTCTAACCATAACCCTAACCCTAGCCATAAACCTAACACTAAGCCTAACATTAATCCCTACCCTTAACCCTAACCCTACCTGTTAAACTAACACTAACACTGACCGTTATACATAACTGTAACCCTAACCCTAAACCTACCATAACCCTAAACTTAAACCTAACCCTAATCCTAACCCATACCTCTAATACTAACCCAAGCCTAACCCTAAACCTAAACTTAACCCTAACCCTAAACCTAACCATAGCCCTAACCCGAACCCTAACCCAAATACTAACACTAACCCATACCTCTAAACCTGAACCTAAAGCTAACCCTAAATCTAAACCTCAACCTAACACTAACCTCTAGCCCTAACACTAACTTTAACACTAACAATAAAATTAAAACTAAATCAAACTTCTAACCCTAACGTTAATCCTAACCTTTAACTCTAACCCTAACTCTATCCCTAACCCTAACCCTAAACCTAAACCTAACACTAACCCTAACTCTAAAACTAACCTTAAATCTAATGCTAACCCAAAATCTAAACCTAATCGTAACTATAACACTAAACCTAACCCAAAGCCTAACCATAACCTTCTAACACCTAACATCAAATCCTCACTCTAATCATAACCCTAACCCTAACCCTAACGCTCATTGTAATCCCAACACTAACCCTAAAACCTAACCTAACCATAATCCTAAGATCTAACCCTAAACCTAACACTAACCCTAACCTTAACCCTAATACTAACCCTAAACCCTAACTTTAAACTTAACACATTCCCTAACCCTAACACTAAGCGTAAACCTAACCCTAAACCTAACCCTCTCCCTAATACCTAAGCCCTAAACCTAACGCTAAACCTAACCCTAAAACTAACCATTACCCTAAGCCTTACCCTAAAGCTGATCGTGCCCCAAACACTTACCGCAATCCGAACCCTAACCTTAAGCCTCGCACTAACACCTAACGCCTAAGAATAACCCTAACACTAACCCTAACCGTAACTGAAACCATAATCCTAACCCTACCACTAACCCTAATTTCTAATCCAATCCCTAACCCAAATCTAAACATTAACCTTATCCTAAACCTAATATTAATTCTTTAACCTAACCCTAACTCTACCCCTTAAAGTAACCTGAAGCCTGACTGTAATACCTAACCCTAAACCTAACCCTAACCCTGTCGCTAACACATAACCCCTAAACCTAACCCTAACCATACCTCTAAAATTAACCCTAATTCTAAACCTAACCCTAATCATAACCATAACCCTAAGCCTAAACCTAATCATAACCCAAAACCTACACGTAACCGGAAGCCTAACCCTAACCCTCTCTCTAACACCTAACCCCTAACTCTAACACTAAACCTAGCCCTAACCCTAACCTTAAATGTAACACTAACACTAACCCTACCCCAACCATAAATTGTAATCCTAACCCTAACCCTAACCCTAATATTAACCCTAAACCTAACCCTAAACCTAAACTCTAAATCTAAACCTAGCCCTAATCTTAACTTTAACCGTAACTCTGAAACGAACCCTACCCCAACCATAAATTTTAATACTAAACCTAACCCTAACAATAACGTTAACCATACAGCTAACCCTAAAACTAAACTCTAACCCTAAACCTAACCCTAACCCTAACCCTAAACCTAACCCTAACAATATCCCTAAACCTAAACCTAAACCTAAACCTAACACTATCCCTAACCCTAAACCTTACCCTAAACCTAACCCTAACCCTAACCCTAACCCTAGCCCCAACCCGAATGCTGACTCTATCCCTAACACCTAAGCACTAACCCTAACCTGAAGTCTAACCATTACCCTTTTCCCAACATTTAACACCTAACGCTAAACCTAAACCCAACCCTAACCCTAACCGTAACCGTAACCCTAACCTTAATCCTAACTCTAACCCTAAATTCTAATCCTAACCCTAAAAATAACCCTAACAATAAACGTAACTCTAACCCAAAAATTTAACCCTAAACCTAACCCTAACCCTAACACTAAACCTAACACTAACCCTAAACCTAACAATAATCCTAAACTCTAACCCTAACCCTAACACTAACCCTAAACCTAACCCAAACCATAAACCTAACACTAAACCTAGCATTAATCCCTAAGCGTAAGCCTAACCCTACCCCTTAAACTAACCCTAATAATGACCGTAATACCTAACCCGAACCCTAACCCTAAACCTACCATAACACTATCCCTAAACCTAAAATTACCCCTAAACTTAACCGTAACACTTACTTCTAACCCTACCCAAAACCTGACCCTAACCACAACCCTAATCTTAACACTAACCTATATCTTTAACACTAACCCTAAATCTTCCATAACCCTAAATCTAACACTAACCCATACCTCTAAGACTAACCCTAACCCTAACCTTAAACCTCACCCTAACTCTAAACCTAACAATAACCCTAACCATAACCCTTAGCAAACCCTAACATTAACCCTAACCCATACCTCTAACCCTAAACTAACCCTAACACTAATCCTAACCTTAACCCTAAACCTAACTCTGAACCTAACACTGTCCTATAACAATAACTCTAACCCTAACACTATCACTAAACCAAACTTCTAACCCTAACCTTAATTCTGACCTTTAACTCTAACCATGACCATAACTGTAACCCTAACCCTAACCCTAAACCTGACGCTAACCTCTAACCGTAAGCCAAACCTTAACCCTAACCTTAATGCTACCAGCTAAAATTTAACCCTAACCCTAAACCTAACCCTATCCCTAACCCTAAACCTAAATTCTAATCCTAACACTACTCCTAACTCTAACACTAAACCTAAACCTAAAACTAACCCTAAACCTAATTCTAACACTAACATTAACCCTAACCCTAACACTAACCCTAACCCTAACACTACCATGAACACTAACCTCTAAACTTAACGCTAACATTAACCGTAATCCAAACCATAAACTTAACCACAAACCCTAACCCTAACCCTAAAACTATCCCTAACCCTAACCCTAACCATAATCCTAAAACTAACCCTAACACTATCCCTAACACCTAACCCCTAACCATAACCCTAACCCTAACGCAAAAACTAATCCTAAATCTAACCCTAACCCTAACACTAAACCTAATCATAACGTTAACCCTAAGCCTAATCCAAAGCCTGACCCTAACACTCTTCCTAACACCTAACCTATAATCCTCACTCTAATCATAACCCTAAACCTAACCCTAACACTTACCCTAACACTAACGCTAACCCTAACACTAACCTAACCATAACACTAAACTCTAACCCTAAACCTAAACCTAACCCTAACCTTAACCTTAACCTTAACACTAACCCTAAACCCTAACTCTAAACCTAACACTATACCTAACCCTAAGCCTAACCCTAACCCTAACCGTAAACCTAACCCTAACCCTAACACTAACCCTATACCTAACACATAATCCCTAACCATAACGCTAAACCTAACCCTAAAACTAACGATAACACTAAACCCAACCCTAAGCCTTACCATGAAGATAATCGTAACGCTCACCCTAACTGTACTCAAAGCCTAACCTTAAACCTCTCCTTAACCCTTAACCCCTAACCCTAACCCTAACACTAACATTAACTCTAACCCTAACCCTAACACTAATCCCTTACCCTAACCCTAGCTCAACCCCTTAAACTAAAACGAAGTCTGACTGTAATACCCAACGCTAACCCTAACCCTGTCGCTAACACCTAACCCCAACCCAAAACCTACACGTAACCAGAAGCCTAACCCTAACCCTCTCCCTAACACCTAACCCCTAACTATAACACTAAACCTAGCCTTAACCCTAACCTTAAATGTAACACTAACTCTAACCCTACCCCAACCATAAATTGTAATCCTAAACCTAACCCTAATTCTAAACTTAACCCTAAACCTAATCCTAAACATAAACGCTAAACCTAACCGAAAACCTAACCCTAAAACTAACACTATACCTAACCCTAAACCTTACCCTAAACCTAACGCTAACCCTAACCCCAACACTAACACCAACGTTAAGTCTATCCCTAATACCTAACCCCTAAACATAACCCTAACTCCAAGCCTAACCTTAACCCTCTTCCTAATACTTAACACCTAAACCTAACCCTAAACCTAAATGTAAGCGTAACTCTAACACTAAATCTAACTCTAACACTAAATACTAATCCTAAACCTAAAGGTAACCCTAACCCTAAAAATATCCCTAACAGTAAAATTTAGCCCTAAACCCAGCCCTAACCCTAACACTAACCCTAAACCTAACCCTAACCCTAGCTTTAACCCTAACACTATACCTAATCTTAAACCTAACACTAAACCGAACACTATCCCTAAGCCTAAACCTTACCCAAAACCTAACCCTAACCCTAACCCTAACCGTAACACTATACCTAACCCTAAACCTAACACTAAACCTAATATTATCCCTAAGCCTAAACCTTACCCTAAACCCAACCCTAACCCTAACGCTAACCCTAACCCTAACTCTATCCCTAATACCTAAACCCTAACCCTAACACTAACCCTAACCAGAAGCCTAACCATAACCCTCTTCTTAACACTTAACACCTAACCCTAAATC
Source organism: Cavia porcellus (assembly GCF_034190915.1). Lineage (NCBI taxonomy): Eukaryota > Metazoa > Chordata > Mammalia > Rodentia > Caviidae > Cavia > Cavia porcellus. The sequence continues at coordinate 3,889,439 of NW_026947524.1, read as the reverse complement.
TAAACCTAACCCTAACCCTAATCGTAACTGTAACCCTAACCCTAAACCTAACTCTAACCCTAAATTCTAATCCTAAACCTAAAAATAACCCTAACACTAAACGTAACCCTCACATTAAAATTTAACCCTAAACCTAAACCTAACCTAAACACAAACCCTAAACCTAACCCTAATCCTAAACCCTAACCATAACCCTAACACTAACCCTAATGCTAACCATAAACCTCACACTGAACCTAAAATTATTCCCTAACCCTAACCCTTAAACTAACCCTAACACAGGCTGTAATAGCTAACACAAACCCTAAAACTAAACCTACCATAACACTATCCCTAAACCTAACACTACCCCTAATCCTAACCCTAACCCTTACTACTAACCCTATCCTAACCTTGACCCTAACCACAATTCTAACCTTAAACCTAACCTCTAACACTAATTCTAACCCTAAAGATACCATAACCCTAAAACTAATCCTAACACTAACACTACACATACCTCTAACACTAACCCGAACCATAACCTTAACCCTGACACTAACCCTAACCAGAAGCCTAACCATAACCCTCTTCCTAACACTTAACACCTAACCCTAAACCTAAACCTAACCCTAACCCTAATCGTAACCATAACCCTAACCCTAAACCTAACTCTAACACTAAATTCCAATCCTAAACCTAAAAATAACCCTAACTCTAAATGTAACCCTCACATTAAAATTTAACCTAAACCTAAACCTAACCTAAACACAAACCCTAAACCTAACCCTATTCCTAAACCCTAACCATAACCCTAACACTAACCCTAATGCTAACCATAAACCTCACACTGAACCTAACATTATTCCCTAAACCTAACCCTTAAACTAACCCTAACACAGGCTGTAATAGCTAACACAAACCCTAACCCTAAACCTACCATAACACTATCCCTAAACCTAACCCTACCCCTAATCCTAACCCTAACCCTTACTACGAACCCTATCCTAACCTTGACCCTAACCATAATCCTAACCTTAAACCTAAACTCTAACACTAATCCTAACCCAAAAGATACCATAACCCTAAAACTAACCCTAACACTAACACTACACATACCTCTAACACTAACCCGAACCATAACCTTAACACTAACACTAACCCTAACCAGAAGCCTAACCATAACCCTCTTCCTAACACTTAACACCTAACCCTAAACCTAAACCTAACCCTAACCCTAATCGTAACCATAACCCTAACCCTAAACCTAACTCTAACACTAAATTCTAATCCTGAACGTAAAAATAACCCCAACCCTAAACGTAACCCTCACATAAAAATTTAACCCTAAAACTAAACTTAACCTAAACACAAACCCCAAACCTAACCCTAATCCTAAACTCTAACCATAACCCTAACAATAACCCTAATGCTAACCATAAACCTAACACTACACCTAACATTATTCCCTAACCCTAACCCTTAAACTAACCCTAACACAGGCCGTAATAGCTAACCCGAACCCTAACCATAAACCTACCATAACACTATCCCTAAACCTAACCCTACCCCTAATCCTAACCCTAAACCTTACTACTAACCCTATCCTAACTTTGACTCTAACCACAATCGTAACCTTAAACCTAACCTCTAACACTAACCCTAACCCTAAAGATACTATAACCCTGAAACTAACCCTAACACTAACACTACACATACCTCTAACACTAACCGGAACCATAACCCTAAACCTAACACTAACCCTAAACCTAACCATAACCCTAACCCTAAACCTAACACTAACCCTAACATATACATCTAACAATAAACCCAACCCGAAAACTAACATTAACCTTAAACTTAACTCGAAACCTAACACTAACCTCTAACCCTAACCCTAGCCCTAACCCTAAACCTAACATAACCCTAAACCTAACATAACCCTAACACTAAACCAAACTTCTAACCCTAACCTTAATCCTAACCTTTAACTCTAACCCTAAACATAACCCTAACACTAACCCTAACCTTAAGCATAACTCTAAACATAACCCTAACCCTAACCTTAACGCTATCACCTAACACCTCACCCTATCCCTAAATGTAATCCTAACCCTAACCCTAAACCTACATTCTAATCCTAACAGTACCCCTAACCCTAACCCTAACCCTAACCCTAAACCTAAACAAAAATCTATACCTAACCCAAACCCTAACACTAACCCTAAACATAACCCTAACACTAACCTCTAAACCTAACCCTAACCCTAACTGTGACCCTAAATCTAAACATAAACCTAACCTTTAATGCTAACCCTAACACTAACTCTAACCATAACCTCTAAGCCTAACCCTAACACTAACTCTAATGCTAAACTCAAAACCTAACCCTAACCCTAACACTAGCAACAACCCTAACCTAACACTAACCCTAAACTCTAACCCTAAAACTAACTCTAACCATAATCCTAACCCTAGCCATAAACCTAACACTAAGCCTAACATTAATCCCTACCCCTAACCCTAACCCTACCCGTTAAACTAAAACTAACACTGACTGTAATACATAACTGTAACCCTAACCCTAAACCTACCATAACCCTAAACCTAAACCTAACCCATACCTCTAATACTAACCCAAACCTAACCCTAAACCTAAACTTAACCCTAAACCTAAACCTAGCCATAGCCATAACCCAAATACTAACACTAACCCATACCTCTAAACCTGAACCTAAAGCTAACCCTAACCTTAAACCTAAACCTAACTCTCAACCTAACACTAACCTCTAGCCCTAACACTAACTCTAAACCTAACAATAAAATTAAAACTAAACCAAAATTCTAACTCTAACGTTAATCCTAACCTTTAACTCTAACCCTAACTCTATCCCTAACCCTAACCATAAACTTGAACCTAACACTAAACCTAACTCTAAAACTAACCCTAAATCTAACACTAACCCAAAATCTAAACCAAATCGTAACTATAACACTAACCCTAACCCAAAGCCTAACCATAACCTTCTTCCTAACACCTAACTCAAATCCTTACTCTAATCATAACACTAACCCTAACCCTAACCCTCATTGTAATCCTAACACTAACCCTAAAACCTAACCTAACCATAATCCTAAGATCTAACCCTAAACCTAACACTAACCCTAACCTTAACCCTAACACTAACCCTAAACCCTAACTTTAAACTTAACACTATCCCTAACCCTAACACTCAGCGTAAACCTAACCATAAACCTAACTCTCTCCCTAATACCTAAACCCTAAACCTAACGCTAAACCTAACCCTAAAACTAACCATAACCCTAAGCCTTACCCTAAAGCTAATCATACCCCAAACACTTACCACAATCCGAACCCTAACCTTAAGACTCGCACTAACACCTAATGCCTAAGAATAAACCTAACACTAACCCTAACCATAACCAAAACCATAATCCTAACCCTACCACTAACCCTAATTTCTAATCCAATCCCTAACCCAAATCTAAACATTAACCTTATCCTAAACCTAATATTAATCCTTTACCCTAACCCTAACTCTATCCCTTAAAGTAACCCGAAGCCTGACTGTAATACCTAACCCTAACCCTAACCTAACCCTGTCGCTAACACCTAAACCCTAAACCTAACCCTAACCATATCTCTAAAATTAACCCTAATCCTAAACCTAACCCTAACCATAACCATAAACCTAAGCCTAAACCTAATCATAACCCAAAACCTACACGTAACCGGAAGCCTAACCCTAACCCTCTCCCTAACAACTAACTCCTAACTCTAACACTAAACGTAGCCCTAACCCTAACTTTAAATGTAACACTAACACTAACCCTACCCCAACCATAAATTGTAATCCTAAACCTAACCCTACCCCTAACATTAACCCTAAAGCTAACCCTAAACCTAAACTCTAAACCTAAACCTAGCCCTAATCTTAAATTTAACTGTAACTATGAAACGAACCATACCCCAACCATAAATTGTAATACTAAACCCAACCCTATCAATAACGTTAACCATATAGCTAACCCTAAAACTAAACTCTAACCCTAAACCTAACCCTAACCCTAACCCTAAACCTAACCCTAAACCTAACCCTAACAATATCCCTAAACCTAAACCTAAACCTAACTCTATCCCTAACCCTAAACCTTACCCTAAACCTATCCCTAACCCTAACCCTAGCCCTAACCCGAATGCTAACTCTATCCCTAACACCTAAGCACTAACCCTAACCTGAAGCCTAACCATAACCCTCTTCCTAACACTTATCACCTAACCCTAAACCTAAACCTAACCCTAACACTAATCGTAGCTGTAACCCTAACCCTAAACCTAACTCTAAAACTAAATTCTAATCCTAAACCTAAAATTAACCCTAACCCTAAACGTAACCCTCACATTAAAATTTAACCCTAAACCTAACCCTAACCTAAACAAAAACCCTAAACCTAACCCTCATCCTAAACTCTAACCACAACCCTAACACTAACCCTAATGCTAACCATAAACCTAACACTAAACCTAACATTATTTCCTAACCCTAACCCTTGAACTAACCCTAACACAGGCCGTAATAGCTAATCCAAACCCTAACCATAAACCTACCATAACATTATCCCTAAACCTAACCCTACCCCTAATTCTAACCCTAACCCTTAATACTAACCCTATCCTAACCTTGACCCTAACCACAATCCTAACCTTAAACCTAACCGCTAACCCTAACCCTAACCCTAAAGATACCATAACCCTGAAACTAACCCTAACACTAATACTACACATACCTCTAACACTAACCGGAACCGTAACCCTAAACCTAACACTAACCCTAAACCTAACCATAACCCTAACCCTAAACCTAACACTAACCCTAACATATACATCTAACAATAAACCTAACCCGAAAACTAACATTAACCTTAAACCTAACTCTAAACCTAACACTAACGTCTAACCCTAACCAAATCCTAACTCTAACATAACCCTAACACTAAACCAAACTTCTAACCCTAACCTTAATCCTAACCTTTAACTCTAACCCTAACCATAACCCTAACACTAACCCTAACCTTAAGCATAACTCTAAACATAACCCTAACCCTAACCCTAACCTTAACGCTATCACCTAACACCTCACCCTATCCCTAAACGTAATCCTAACCCTAACCCTAAAACTAAATTCTAATCCTAACACTCCCCCTTACCCTAACCCTAACCCTAAACCTAAACCTAAACCTAACCCTAAAACTAACTCTAACCCTAACCCTAACCCTAACCCTAACACTAACCCTAACACTAACACGAATACTAACCTCTAAACTTAACCCTAACACTAACCTTATTCCTAATCCTAAACTTAACCATTAACCTTAATCCTAACCCTAACACTATCCCTAACACTAACCCTAAACCTAAACCTAACACGAAGACGAACACTATCCCTAACACCTAAACGCTAACCTAACCTAAACCTAACTCTAAAACAAACACTAAATCTAACCCTAACGCTAGACCAAAGCCTAACCCTAACCCACTTCCTAAAACCTAACCTCTAATCTTCAACCTAATCATAACCCTAAATTTAACCCTAACACTAACCCTAACCCTAACACTAACCCTATACCTAACCTAACCATAACCCAAAGCTCTAACACTAAACCTAACCCTAAACCTAACCTAAACCCTAACACTAACTCTAAACCTTAATTCTAAACCTAGAACTCTCCCTAACACTGACACTAACCGTAAATCTAACCCTAACCCTAACCCTAACCATATCCCTAACATCGAATCCCTAACCATAAAACTAACCCTAACCCTACCACAACCATAAATTGTAATCCTAGACCTAAACTTAACCCTAACCTTAACACTAAAACTAACCCTTAACCTAAACTTTAACCCTAAACCTAACCTTAACCCTAACACTAACACTAACATTATCCCTAACCCTAAACCTTACCCTAAACGTAACCCTAACCCTAACCCCAACCATAACCCTAACCCTAATATATAACCCCTAACCCTAACCCTAACCCTAAAACTAACCCTAACACTGATCGTGATAGCTAACCCTAACCCTAACCCTAAACCTAACATAACACTATCCCTAAAATTAACCCTACCCCTAAACCAAACCCTAACACTTACTTCTAACCCTATCTTAACCTTGACGCTAACAACAAGCCTAACCTTAAACCTAACCTCTAACACTAATCCTAACCCTAAAGCTACCATAACCCTAAACCTAACCCTAACTCTAACCCTAACCCATACCTCTAACACTAAACCTAACCCTAAACCTAAACCTAACACTAACTCTAAACCTAACCATAACGCTAACACTAAAACTAACCCTAACCCTGACCCATATGTCTAACAATAAACGTAACCCTAACCTTAACACTGAATCTAACTATAAACCTAACACTAACCTCTAACCCTAACACTAACCCTAATCCTAACCCTAACACACTAACACCAAACCAAACTTCTAAATCTAACCTTAATCCTAACCTTTAACTCTAACCCTAACCATAACCCTAACACTAACCCTAACCGTAACCATAACTCTAAACATAACACTAACCCTAACTCTAACATTAATGCTAACACCTAACACCTAACCCTAACCCTAAACCTAATCCTAACCCTAACCCAAAATTCTAATCCTAACACTAGCCCTAACCTAACCCTAACCCTAACCCTAAACCTAAACCTAAAACTAATTCTAAACCTAACCCTAACCCTAATACTAACCCTAACCCTAACCCTAACACGAACACTAACCTCTAAACTTAACCCTAATCCTAACCGTAATCCTAACCCTAAACTTAACCACTAACCCTAATCCTAACCGTAACACTATCCCTAACACTAATCCTAAACCTAAACCTAACACTAAGACTAACACTATCCCTAAAAGCTAACCCTAACCCTAACCCTAACTCTAGAAAAATACCTAAATCTAACCCTAACCTTAACTCTAAACTGAATCGTAGCCCTAACCCAAACCCTAAAACAAAGCCTAAGCCTAACCCATTTCCTAACACCTAAACTCTAATCCTCACCCTAATCATAAACCTAACCCTAATCCTAACACAAACCCTAACCCTAAACCTAACCTAACCACAACCCTAAGCTCTAACCCTAACCTCACTCTAAACATAACCTTGAAGCTAACACTAAACCTAAACCTTAACTTTAAACCTAAAACTATCCCTATCCCTGACGCTAACTGTAAACCTAACCCTAACCCTATCCCTAACACCTAACCCCTAACCCTAACACTAAACCTAAACCTAAAACTAACCCTAAAACTAACCCTAACACTAACCCTAACACTAAGCCTTACCCTAACGCTAATCGTAATCCTAAACCTAACAGTAACCGGAAGCCTAACCTTAAACCTCTCCCTAACCCCTAATCCCTAACGCTAAACCTAGACCTAATCATAAAACCAACACTAAAACTAATCCTAATAATAACCCTAACCCTAACCCTTACCCTAAAGCTAATCGCAACTCTAACACTAACTGAAAATCAAAGCCTAAACTTAAGCCTCTCGCTAACCCCTAACCCCTAACATTAACCATAACTGTAACCGGGACCATAATCCTAACCCTACCAATAACCCTAACTTCAAATCCTAAGCCTAACCTTAAATCTAACCATAACCCTAACCCTAAACCTAACATTAATCCCTTACCCTAAACCTAGGTCTACCCCTTAAAGTAACCCGAAGCCTGACTGTAATACCTAACACTAACCCTAACCCTAACCCTGTCACTAACAACTAACCCCTAACCCTAACCCTAACCCTACCTCGAAATCTAACCCTAATCCTAAACCTAACACTAACCCTAAACATAACCCTAAGCCTAAACCTAATCATAACACAAAACTTAACGGTAACCAGAAGCCTAACTCTAACCCTTTCCCTAACCCCTAACCCCTAACTGTAACCCTAAACCTAGCCCTAACCCTAACCTTAAACGTAACCTTAAAACTAACCCTACTCCAAGGATAAAATGTAATCCTAAACCTAACCCTAACCCTAATCTTAACCCTAAACCTAACCCTAAAACTAAACTCTAACCCTAAACCTAGCCCTAACCCTGACATTAAACATAACCTTAAAACTAACCCTACCCCAACCATAAATTGTAATCCTAAACATAACCCTAACCCTAATCTGAACCCTAAAACTAAACTCTAGCTCTGAACCTAGCCCGAACCCTAACCTTAAACGTATCCCTAAAACTAACCCTAGCCCAACCATAAAATGTAATCCTAAACCTAACTGTAACAATAACCTTAACCCTAAAACTAACACTAAAACAAAACTCTAACCCTAAACATAAACCTAATCCTAACCCTAATACTATCACTAACCTTAAACATAAACTTAAACCTAAACCTAACAGGATCCCCAACCCTAGACTTTACCCTAAACCTAACGTTAACCCTAAACATAACGCTAACTCTATCCCTAATAACTAACCCCTAACCCTAGACCTAAGCCAAAACCGAAGCCTAAGCATTACCAACTTCCCAACATTTAACACCTAAACCAAAACCTAAACCTAAACATAACTCTAACCCTAACCGTAACCGTAACCCTAACCCTAAACCTAAGGCTAACCCTAAATTCTAATCAAAAACATAAAAATAACCCCATCCCTAAACGTAAACATAACCCTAAAAATTAACCCTAAACCTAAACCTAAACCTAACACTAACCCTAAACCTAACGCTAATCCTAAACTCTAGGCCTAACACTAACACTAACCCTAACCCTAACCCGAACCATAAACCTAACACTAAACCTAATCTAAACCTAACCTAAAACTAATCCCTAAACCTAACCCAAACACTACCCCTTAAACTAATCCTAACACTGACCATAATACCTAACCCGAACCGTAACACTAAACCTAGCATAACACTATCCCCAAAACTAACACTACCCCTAAAAATAATCCTAATCCTTACTTCTAACCCTACCCTAACCCTGACCCTAACCAGAAACATAACCTTAACACTAACGTCTATTTTTAACCCTAACCCTAAACCTACCATAACCCTAAACCTAACCCTAACCCTAACCCTAACACTAACGCTTACCTCTAACACTAACCCTAAACCTAAACCTAACCCTAACCTTAAACCTAACCATAACACTAACCCTAACCCTAATCCTAAAGCTAACCCTAACCCTAACCATAACCTGTACCTCTTACCCTAAACCAAAACCTAACCCTAACCTTAACCCTAAACCTAACACTAAACCTAACACTAAACTCTCACCCTAACACTAACCCTAAAACTAACCCTAACACTAACACTAAACCAAACTTCTAACTCTAATCTTAATCCTAACTTTAACTCTAATCCTGAACATAACCCTAACCCTAACCATAACTCTAAATCTAACGCTAACCTCTAACCATAATCCTAACCCTAACCCTAAACTTAAGGCTCACACCTAACACCTAACCCGAACCCTAAACCTAATCCTAACCCTAAAACTAAACCTAAAGCTAAAACTAAGCCTAACCATAACCTAATCCTAATCCTAACCCTAACACTAACCCTAACCCTAAGCCTAACCCTAACATGAACACTAACCTCTAAACATAAACCTAACATTAACCGTAATCCTAACCCTAAACTTAACCAAAAACCATAACCCTAACACTATCCCTAACCCTAAACATAACCCTATACCTAAAACTAACCCTAACAATATCTCTAACACCTAACCCCTAAATCTAACCCTAACCCTAACTCTAAAACTAACACTAAATTTAATTCTAACCTCAACACTAATCCTAATCATAACACTAACCCTAACACTAACCCAAAGCCTAGCCCTAACCCTCTTTCTAACACTTATACTCTAACCCTCACCCTAATCATAACCCTAACCGTAGCCCTAACCCTTACCCTAACACTAAGGCTAACCCTAACCCCAACCTAAACATAACCCTAAACTCTAACCCTAAACCTAATCCTAACCTAACCTTACCCTTATCACTAAGCCTAAAGCCTAAGTCTAAACCTAACACCATCCTTAATCCTAATCCTAACCGTAAAACCTAACCCTAACCCTAACCCTATCCCTATAACCTAACCCCTAAAACTAACGTTAAAACTAACCCAAAAACTAACACTAAAACTAAGCCTAACAATAACTCTAAACCTAAGCCTTAACCAAAACTAATCGTAACCCTAACCCTAACTGTAATCCGAAGCCTAACCTTAAACCTCTCCCTAACCCAAAAAGCCTAACGCTAACCCTAACACTAACCCTAACCCTAACCGTAACCATAATCCTAACTGTACCACTAACACTAACTTCTAATCCTAAACCTAAGCGTAAACCTAACCATAACCATAACCCGAAACTTAACATTAATCCCTTACCCTAACCCTATTTCTACCCCTTAAAATTAACACAAAGCCTGCCTGTAATACCTAAACCTAACCCTAACACTAACCTTGTGGCTAACACCTGAGCCCTAAGCCGAACCCTAACCCTACCTCTAAATCTAACCCTAACTCTAAACTTAACCCTAACCAATACCATAACACTAAGCCTAAACCTAATTGTAACCCAAAATCTTACCTTAACTTGAAACCTAACCCTAACCATTTCCCTAACACCTAACCCTAACTCTAAACCTAAAAGTAGCCCTAGCCCTAACCTTAAATGTAACACTAACCCTAACCATACCAGAACCATAAATTGTAATACTAAACCTAACCCTAACCTTAACCCTAAACCTAACCCTAAACCTAAACTATAACCCTAAACCTAACCCAAAACCTAACCCCAACCCTAACCCTAATGCTAAGTTATTTCCTAATAGCTAAAACATAACCCTAACCCGAAGCCTAACCATAACCCTCTTCCTAACACTTAACACCTAAACCTAAACCTAAGCCTAACACTAACACTAACCCTAACCATAACCGTAACCCAAACCCTAAACCTAACTCTAACCCTAAATTCTAATCCTAACGCTAAATATAACCCTAGCCCGAATCATAACACTAACCCTAAAATTTAAACCTAACCTAACACTAACCCTCACCCTAACATTACACCAAGCATAAATTGAAATCATAAACCTAACACTGACTCTAAACTTAACACTAAACTTAACCCTAAAACTAAAATCTAACCCTAAACCTAACCCTAACCCTAACACTAACACTAACCCGAACCCTAAACCTAACCCTAAACCTGACACTATCCCTAACCCTAAACCTTATCCTAAACTTGACACTAACCGTAACCCTAACCTTAACTCTATCCCTAATACCTAACCCCTAACCTTTACACTAACCCTAAACCAAAGCCTAACCATAACCCTCTTCCTAACACTTAACACCTAAACCTAAACCTAAACATAACCCTAATCCTAAACGTAACCATAACACTAACTCTAAACCTAAATCTAACCCTAAATTTTAATTCTAAACCTAAAAATATCCCTAACCCAAAAAGTAACACTAACACTAAAATTTAACCCTAAACATAACTCTAACCCTAACACTAACCATAAACCTAACACTAATTCGAAACTCTAACCATGACCCTAACACTAACCCTAACCCTAAGCATAAACCTAACCCTAAACCTAACATTAATCCGTAACCCTAACCCTATCCCTACCCCTTAAACTAACCCTAACATTGACCGTAATTGCTAACCCGAACCTTAACCCTAAACCAACCATAACGCTATCCCTAAATCTAAACCTACCCCAAATTCTAACCCTAAGCCTTAATTCTAAACCTATCCTAACCTTGACCCTAACCACAACCTTAACCTTAAACCTAACCCCTAACACTAACCCTAACCCTAAATCTACCATAAACCTAAACCTAATCCTAAACCTAACCCTAACCCATACCACTACCACTAACCCTAACCCTAACCCTAAACCTAAACCTAACCCTAAACCAAACCAGAACCTTAAACCTAAACGTAACCCTAAACCTAAACCCTAATCCTAACCCATACGTCTAACAATAAACCAATCCATAACCCTGACCTTAACCCTAAACCTAACTCTAAACCTAAAATTAACTTCTAACCCTAACCCTAAAGTTAACACTAACAATAAAACAAACTTCTAACCCTAACCTTAATCCTAACCTTTAACTCTAACCATAACCAGAACCATAACCCTAGCCCTAAACCTAACTGAAACCATACCCCTAACCCCAACACTAACCCTAACTTTAAGGCTAACACCTAAGTCCTAAACCTAACACTAAACCTAATCCTAACCATAAACCTAACCGTAAATTCTAATCTTAACACTACCCCTAACCATAACCCTAACGCTAAACCTCAACCTAAAGCTAACATTAACCCTAACACTAACCCTAAACATAACCCTAATCCTAAACTCTAACCCTAAACCTAACACAAAACCTAACCCTAACCCTAACCGTAAACATAACCCTAACCCTAAACCTAACCCTAACACTAAATTCTAATCCTAACCCTAAAACTAACCCTAAAAATTAACCTAACCCTAACACTAATCTCTAACACTAAACCTAACTCTAAATATAACATTTAACCCTAACCATAACCATAATCTTAAACCTCAACCTAACCCTAACCATAGCCCTAACCATAACTCTAACCATAACCCTAAACATAACCCAAATCCTAATCGTAACCCTATTCCTAACACTAACCCTAACCTTAATTCTTTTTTTTTTTTTATTTAAGAGGAAAAATTGAAAAACACAAAACAAAACAAAGCAGTGTAAGGTTACATATAATACAGAAGTACAAAAAAAAACCAAAAAACATAACAGTAAGAAATCACCTGTTAATAGATTACATATTATCATCTTGGAAATAGTTGCTCAAATCACAGTATCAAAGAATACAAAGTAGACATTCAAACAGAGAGACTGCAAACGGCTGTGTTCAATGATCCAAAAACATTAATATAGTCAGCTATTCAACACCCCTATACACACTTGCTGTTATATCCGTTGGAGCTCTTTTTTTTCCCTTCCTCTCTTTTTACAACAAAATTTACACATTCTGGATTTTATTACTACTTAGTTCTTATTACTTTTTTGGGGGGGAGAATAAAGTCAAATATGGCAGAACAAAGCTGTCAGTCAAATCCAAGGATAGACATAGCACATGATGCAGAACAGAGTACACTGTTATTAACAATGGTTATCAACGTTGTCTCTTGTTTCTTTAAAAAGATTTGTCTATCTCATTAGATATTATAAAGTTGGACAAAACAGTAGAGAACAAGACCAATAAAACTTAGACATTGTAAACATTACAGGACTTCCAAAGGAGACAATAGTCAAACCAGAATGGGCATCTTAGTGAATCTTATTGCCTTCAAAGTAGTTGCCTATACCCTCAGACTTGATACTATCACACAGAATGGAACAGAGTCTAATCAGTCAAAACAAGATCATGGGAGTATTACAGGACTTCAAAACAAGTTAATAGGAAATCAAAAAGAGTTACTATTATATATCCCAATTTTTTAAATTTTTCCCTTAATTAAAATAAACATAAGAAATAACTAAATAATTTTTTTAAAGAATAATAGTTACCATAGTGTCTGTCTTTTTCCTTGAAATATTTGGATAAAACTTCATATACTATAGCTTCAAATATTTGCATATCAAGAAGCCCAGAATAAAGCCTTTCTAATTAATAAGTGAAAATTTTATAAGGCTTCAAGGCCACATAATGGGGAATCATGATTGCCACATATTTTCATATATTTGAATCATTACTTACATTAGGGAAAGTATTTGGTATTCATACATGCGAGATTGATTTATTTCACTTATGAGTATGGTCTCAAGCTGCGCCCATTTATTGATAAATATCTCAATGGGATCCTTCTTTATAGCTGAATAATACTCCATTGTATAGAAATACCACAACTTTTTTATCCATTCCTCAGTTGATGGACACTTGGGTTGTTTCTAAGATCTGGAGATTAAAAATTGTGCTGCTATAAACATAGGTGCACATAAATCACTGTGATATGATGCTTTCAGTTCTTCTGGGAATATGCCTAGAAGTGGAATAGCTGGAATAAATGGGATTTCCAATCCCAACTTTTTGAGAAACCTCCAGACAGACCTCCACAAAGGCTGTACCAGTCTACACTCCCATCAACAGTGCAGGAGAGTTCCTTTTTCCCCACAGCCTCTCCAGCATTTGTTGTGGTTGGTTTTCTTGATCCTGGCCATTCTTTCAGGAGTGAGATAGTATCTCAGTGTGGTTTTAATTTGCATTTCTCTAATGACCAATGATGATGAGCATTTTTTCATATATTTATTTGGCATTTGCATTTCTTCATCTGAGAATTGCATATTCATCTCAGATGCCCATTTTTGGATTGGATCTTTGAATTTTGGAGGTGTGAGTTTTTTTAATTCTTTATATGTTTTAGACAAGAGTCCCTTGTCTGAGAGAGAGTTCACTAAAATCTTTTCCCAGTTTGTGGGTTTTCTTTTCACTATGCTGGAGATTTCTTTTGACATGCAGAAACTTTTCAATAAGAAGTGGTCCCAGTTATTGATTCTGGGAAGTATTTCCAGTGCAGTTTGAGTCCTGTTCATGAATTCTCTACCTACTCCTATGTCTCCAAGGTTTCTACCCAATTTGTCTTCCAATAGATTAAGTGTTTCTGTTTTAATATTCAGATCTTTGACCCATTTAGATTTTAATTTAGTACATGGTGATAGACATGGGTCTAGCTTTAGTTTTGGCAAGTGAAGAGCCAGTTTTTCCAGCACCATTTATTAAAGAGACTGTCGTTCTTCCAGTGAACCTGCTTGGCTCCTTTATCAAAGATAAGGTGGTTGAGTGTGTTTGTAGTTGTGGTTGTATCTTCTAATCTATTCCATTGATCTTTGCCTCTGTTTTGATTCCAATACCATGATGATTTTACTACTGTTGCTTTGTAGTATAATTTCAAGTCAGGGATTGTGATGCCTCCTGCTTTGCCTTTGCTGCTTAGAATTGCCTTTGCGATTCTAGGTCTCTTCTGGATCCAGATGAAATTTAGGAGTGATTTCTCTAGATCTATAAGGTATGTTGATGGTATTTCTATTGGGATTGCATTGAATCTGTGTAAGAGTTTTGGGAGAATGGTCATCTTCACAATGTTTGTTCTTCCTATCCATGAGCAAGGGATGTCTTTCCATTTTCTGAGATCATCTTCAATTTCCTTTTTCAGTGTATTATAGTTTTCACTATATAAGTCTTTCACTTCTTTCGTAAGAGTAATTCCTAAATATTTCATTTTTTTGCTTGCTAATGTGAATAGTCAAGTTTCTCTTATTTCCCTCTCTGTGATTTTGTTGTTTGAGTATAGGAATGCTATTGATTTCTGAGTACTGATTTTGTATCCAGCCACATTACTGAATTTATTTATTGTATCTAAGAGACTTTCAATGGAGCTTAGGGGGTTTTCTATGTAGAGTATCATGTCGTCTGCAAACAATGACAACTTAACTTCTTCTTTTCCTATCTTTACCCCTTTTATTTCTCTTTCTTGCCTAATTGCTCTGGCTAGTACTTCCAGTACTATATTAAATAGGAGTGGTGATAAAGGACATCCTTGTCTTGTGCCTGATTTTAAAGTAAAGGCTTTCAATTTTTGGCCATTTAGTATGATGCTGGCTGTTGGTTTGTCATAGATGGCCTTTATTATATTGAGGTAAAGACCATCTATTCCAAATTTCTGTAGAGTTTTTATCATGAATAAATGTTGGACCTTATCGAAGGCTTTTTCTGCATCTATAGAAATGATCATGTGATTCTTATTTTTGGCTTTATTGATATGGTGGATTACATTTATTGATTTGCGTATGTTGAACCATCCTTGCATTCCTGGGATGAATTCCTCTTGGTCATGGTGTATAATCTTCTTGATGATTTGCTGGATCCTATTTGCCAATATTTTATTGAGGATTTTTGCATCTGTGTTCATTAGGGAGATCGGTCTATAGTTCTCTTTTTTAGTTGGGTCTTTCTCAGATTTTGGTACTAGAGTAATATTTGCTTCCAGGAATAACTTAGGAAGGATTGCTTCCCTTTCAATTTCATTGAATAGTTTGAGGAGTGTCGGCATTAGGTCTTCTTTGTATTTCTTGTAGAATTCTGCAGTGATTCCATCTGGGCCTGGGCTCTTCTTGTTGGGTAAGGACTTAATTACATTTTCAGTTTCAGTAACAGAGATTGGGTTATTCAACAGTTTTACATCCTCTTCATCTAGCTTTGGCACTTCATATGCTTCTAAGAATCTGTCTATTTCTTCTGTGTTATCAAACTTTTGAGAGTAGAGGTTTTCGAAATAGGTGTTGATGATCTTCTGTATTTCTATTGGGTCTGTAGTGATTTCTCCTTTTTCATTTCTTATTGCATGAATTTGAGCTTTTTATTCCCTTTTTTAAATAAGGTTGGCTAGAGGCTTATCGATTTTATTTATTCTTTCAAAGAACCAACTCTTTGATTTGTTGATTCTTTGGATTGTTTTCTTAGTCTCTATTGCATTGATTTCTGCTCTGATTTTTATAGTTCCCTCTCTTCGTTTGGCTTTGGGCTTGACTTGCTCTTCTTTTTCTAGCTGTTTGAGGTGTAGCATCAAGTTATTTATTTGTATTCGTTCGGTTTTCCTGATGTGGGAACTCAGTGCAATAAATTTTCTTCTCATGACGGCTTTCATTGCATCCCACAGATTCCAGTAAGTTGTATCTGTATTTTCATTTTCTTTTAGGTATTGTTTGATTTCTTCTTTAATTTCCTCTGTGACCCACTGATTACTCAATAGTGTCTTATTCAGTTTCCATGTGTTTGTGGGATTTTTGCAGTATCTTTTATCATTAATTTCTAATTTCAGAGCGCTATGATCCGATAACATGCAAGGGATGATTTCAGCTCTTTAACATTGTTTAAATATGTTCTGTGAGCTAATATATGGTCTATTTTAGAAAATGATCCATGTACTGCTGAGAAGAATGTGTATTCTGATGTTGTTGGGTGGAACATTCTGTATATGTCTATCAAACCCATTTGTTCACAGGTGTGATTCAGTTCTGTTATTTCTTTGCTCATTTTCTGTCTGGTTGATATGTCCCTTGGTGTCAGTGGCGTATTAAGGTCTCCTGTTACAATTGTGTTACTGATAATTTGAGTTTTCATTTCTGTTAATAAATGTTTTATATAACTGGGTGCTCTGGAGTTTGGTGCATATATATTTAAGATAGTTATCTCTTCCTCTTGGAGTTTTCCCCTTACAAGTATGTAGTGACCTTCTTTGTCCTTTATGGTCATTGTAGGTTTAAAGTTCATGTTGTCTGCAAACAGAATGGCTACTCCTGCCTTTTTTTGGATTCCTGCAGCATGAAGAACTGTTTTCCATGTTTGACTTTCAGTCTGTGAGTATCCTTCTGGGTTAAATGGGTTTCCTGTAAACAGCATATGGTTGGATTTTGTTTCTTGATCCATTCTGCTAGTCTGTTTCTTTTGATTGCTGCATTGAGACCATTTACATTAATGGTTATTACTGTTAAATGCTGGTTAATTGTAGGAATGTTATCTCTCTGCTGTTGCATCTTTATCTTTCTGTTCTGTTTAATTATTTGCTTTGCTTAGTGTTTTTTTCCTTTGTGTATCTAAACTGTCTTTCAATATTTTTTGCAGGTTCGGTTTGGTGTTCACGAAGTTCTTCAGCTGTTCTTTGTCATGGAAGTATCGTATTGCACCATCTATTTTGAATGATAGTTTTGCAGGATATATCAGTCTTGGTTGGAAATCATTTTGCTTTAGGATCTGGAATATTTCACTCCATGCTCTTCTTGACTTTATCGTTTGTGCTGAGAAGTCTGCTGTGATTCTGATAGGTTTTCTTTTATAAGTTATCTGTCTTTTCTCTCTAACAGCTTTTAATAATCTATTCTTATGTTGGATTTCTGGGATGGTGATTATTATATGTCTGGATGTAGTTTTATTTTGGTTATGAGTGTTTGGAGTTCTATATGCTTCACTGATCCTGATGTCAGTTTCTGATCTCATGCTTGGGAAATTTTCAGCTATTACTTCTCTAAATATCCTCTTGACATCCTTTATGTTGTCTCCCTCTCTTTCATTAATCCCTATCAATCTTATGTTATTCTTCTTTGCATCGTCTTGCAGTTGTTGAATTGTTGTTTCCTGATTCCTTGTTATTTTCAAAAGATCTTTCCTTTCCTGTTAACTAGCTGCAATCATGTCTTCAAGGTCTGAAATTCTATCTTCACTTTCATTAAGGCGATTTTTACAACTTTCAGTGGAGTTGTTTATTTCCTGTATATCTCTGTGCATCTGCATTATGTATTGTGTTTGTTTCTTATATTGCTCGTCTAGGGATTCTATCTTTTTGTTTAGTTCCTCCAATTTTTTATCTGTGTTTTCTTTAGATATATTTAGAATCTCTTTCATTTCTTTTATCATTTCTTCTTTTATCTGGGAGATTATTTCGAGTTTGAATTTCTTTAAAGCTTCCTGGAGTTGCTTGTCAACTTCAGTAGCTATTATGTCCAATATATGAGGTGGATGGGATATATTTTCTTCTATATACATCACTCCTAGGGTTTCCTGAGATGGACTGGAGGTTTGAGGTTGTAATTTGGTCTTTCGTTTGTCATTTTCTATATTTCTGTGTTTCAAGTGTTATTTGAAAGCTTCCTCCGGATCTGTTGAAAATCCCCTTCTATGTTTGTAGCTACTGAGACTCTGACACCGTGCTACCCCAAGCCATTGGGCCTACAGAACCAGTGGCCCTCCTCTGCCTGCTCAGAACTCCGCAGTTCCAGACAAGCTGGGCCTCAGGGACACTGTGCACCCACCTGCCCCTTGGAAGATACACAGTTCTTCATTTGCAGCCGAGTTAGGGTGCTCACCACAGGCCACAGTGCCTCAGGAGCTTGTGATCCCTCCCTGCTTGCAGCGATATCCACAGTCCTCCAGACAAAGGAAGGGACTTCTGCAGGCACTCCAGATCCGCCCAGCTCCTCCTCTGCAGGCAGTTGGCTAGGTGTGGCTGGCTCGGGGGTTAGTGTAGGCCTGCCCATCCGTCAGGAGCTCAGCAGACTTCCAAGTGTAGCTGGGAGGGATGGAGAGGCGGCTGTAGTGGCCTCTAACCCACTGCTCCACTTCACTGCACCCAGAAGCCTGGGGGGCCCAGAACAGTCTGAGATTTGGGCAGACTGTGCTGGGCACTCACCACAGGCTGAGGTGCCTCAGGAACCTGCGATCCCTCCCTGCTTGCAGAAATATTCAGTCCTTCAGACAAAGAAAAGGGCTTCTGCAGGCACTCTGGATTCGCCCAGCTCCTCCTTTGCATGAAGATGGCTAGGCGCAGCTGGGCTCCGGGGTTAGTGTAGGCCCACCCATCCATCAGGAGCTCAGCAGACTTTCAAGTGTAGCCGGGAGGGATGGGGAGGCAGCTGTAGTGGCCTCTAACCAACTGCTCCACTTCTCTGCACCCAGAAGCCTGGGGGGCCCGGAACAGTCTGAGATTTGGGCAGAGTGTGCTGGGCACTCACCACAGGCTGAGGTGCCTCAGGAACCTGCGATCTCTCCCTGCTTGCAGAAATATTCAGTCCTAAGGACAAAGGAAGGGGCTTCTGCAGGCACTCCGGATTCACCCAGCTCCTCATCTGCATGAAGAAGGCTAGGCGCAGCTGGGCTCCGGAGTTAGTGTAGGCCCGCCCATCCATCAGGAGCTCAGCAGACTTTCAAGTGTAGCCGGGAGGGATGGGGAGGCAGCTGTAGTGGCCTCTAAACCACTGCTCCACTTCTCTGCACCCAGAAGCCTGGGGGGTGCGGAACAGTCTGAGATTTGGGCAGACTGTGGTGGGCACTCACCACAGGATGAGGTGCCTAAGGAACCTGCGATCCCTACCTGCTTGCAGAAATATTGTGTCCTCCTAACCTTAATTCTAATCCTAACTCTAACCCTAAACCTAACCCTAAACCTAAACTTAAACCAAACTCTAAAACTAACACTAACACTAACACTAACACTAACACTAACACTAACTCTAAAACTAACCCTAACACTAACCTCTAAACATAACCCTAACCTTAACCATAACCATAACCCTAACACTAAACCTAAGCTTTAACCCTAATTCTAACACTAAACCTAATCATAAACTCTAAGCCTAACACTAACCATAACCCTAACCCCAACACAAAACTCTAACACTTAACCTAAAGCTAACCTCTACCCATAAGCCTAACCCTACTCCTAAACCTAAACTTAACCCTTACCCTAACCCTAAACCCTAACCCTAACACTAACACTATATGTAAACTTAAACCTAACCGTAAACCGAACCCTAACAATAACCATATCCCTAACACCTAACCCCTAAACCTAGGCCTAAACCTAACCCTAAACCAAACTATAAACCTAAATCTGACCTTAATATTAACCCTAATCGTAACCCTAAACCTAAACCTAATCGTAACACTACCACTAACAGTAACCCGAAGGCTAACACTAAACCTCTCACTAACAACAAGCCCCTAACCCTAAACCTAAAATAACCCTAACTATAACCCTAACCCTAATCCAAACCCTCTCCAGAACATCTGACCCCAAACACTAACCATAACACTAACCCTATCCCTAACCTAACCGTAATCTTAACCCTAACCCTAACCCTAACCCTAACTTCTAATCCTAAGCCTAACATTAACCCTAACCCTAACCCTAAAACAAAAGCTTACCTCTAAACATAACCCTAAGCCTAATCCTAATCCTAACCTTAACACTAAACCTACCCTTAAAACTAAACTCTAACCCTAAACCTAACCCTAACCCTAAACTTAACAATAAAACTATCCCTAACTCTAAACCTTACCCTAAACCAAACCATAACCCTAAAAATAACAATAACTCTATCATTAATAATTAACCCCTAAACTTAACCCTAAAACTAACCCTAAGCCTAACCATATCCATAACAGCTAACATCTAACACTAAATCTAAACCAAACCCTAAGCCTAACCGTAAGTGTAAACCTAACCCTAAACATAACTCTGACCCTAAATTCTAATCCTAACCCTAAAACAACCCTAACACTAAATGTAACCCTAACCCTAAAATTTAACCCTAAACATAACCCTAACCCTAACACTAAGCCTAACACTACCCCTAAACCTTACCCTAATAGTAAACTTTAACCCTAACTGTAACAATAACCCTAACCCTAACACTAACCATAAACCTACCATAAACCCAACACTAATCCCTAACAATACCCCTTAAACTAACCTTAACACTGACCATAAGACCTAATCCGAACCCGAACCCTAAACCTACCATAACATTATACCTAAAACTAAGCCTACCCCTAAACCTAAACGTAACCCTTATTTCTAAACCTACCCTAAGCCTGACCCTACCTACAACCCTAGCATTAACGCTAACCTCTATCACTAACCCTAACCCTAAAACTACCATAACCCTACACGGAACCCTAACACTAAACCTAATCCACACCTCTAATATTAACCCTAACCCTAACCCTAACCTTAACCCGAAACCTAACTCTAAACCTAAAACTAACCCTAACACTAACCCTAAAACTAACCGTAAAACTGACACTAAGCCAAACTTCTAACTCTAACATTAATCCTAACTTTAACTCTAATCCTGACCATAACCTTATCCTTAAGCCTAACCCTAAACCGAAAGCGAACCTCTAACCATAACCCTAACCCTAACCGTAACCTAACCCTAAATCCTAACCCTAACCGTAACACCTAACCCCTAAACCTAACTCAAACCCTAACCCTAACACTAACCCTCTAACACTAACCCTAACCCTAACCCTAACCTTAACGTGAAACCTAACTGTAAACTTAAAACTAACCTCTAACACTAACACTAACCCTAAAACTAACAGTAACACTAACACTAAGCCAAACTTCTAACTCTAACATTAATCCTAACTTTAACTCTAATACTGACCATAACTTTATCCTTAAGCCTAACCCTAAACCGAAAGCGAACCTCTAAAAATAACCCTAACTCTAAACCTAACCTTAACGCTAATACCTTACACCTAACCCTAACCCTAAACCTAATCCTAACCGCAAGCCTAACCCAAAATCTAATCCTAACAATACACATAACCCAAACACTAACCTTAACCCTAAACCTAAAATTAACCCTAAGCCTAACTCTAATCCTAACCCTAATCCTAACCCTAAAACTAACACTGACCCTAACATTAACCCTAACATGAACACTAACCTCTAAACTTAACCTTAACATGAACCATAATCCAAACCCTAAACTTAACCACTAACCCTAACACTATCTCCAACCCTAACGCTAACAATAAACCTAACACTAACCATAACACTATCCTTAAAATCTAACCCCTAACCCTAACCCTAACTCAAAAACTAACCCTAAATCTAACCCTAACCATAACACTAAACCTAATAGTAACGCTAAAGCTAAGACTAACACAAAGCCTAAACCTAACCCTATTCCTAACAACTAATCTTTAATCCTCACCCTAACCCTAACCTAACACTAACACTAAACCTAACACTAACAGTAACACTAAACTTACCCTAACCTAACCATAACCCTAAACTCTAACCCTAAACCTAACACTACCCCTAAAGTTAACCCTAACACAAAACCTAAACCCTAACTCTAAACCTAACACTATCTCTAACCCTAACCCTGACTGTACAGCTAACCCTAACCCTAACCTAACCCTATCCTGGACAGTAACTCCTAACACTAATGCTAAAACTAACCCTAAAACTAACACTAAAATTAACCCTAACACTAACCATAACCTTAAGCCTGACCCTAAAGCTTATCATAACCCGAACCCTAAACGTAATCTGAAACCTAATGATAAACCTCTCCCTAAAGCCTAACCCCTAACCCTAAGCCTAACACTAACCCTAATCCTAACCGTAACCATAATCCTAACCCTACCACTAACACTAATTTCTAATCCTAACACTAACCCTAGAACTAGCCATAACCATAACCCTAAACCAAATATTAATCCCTAACCGTAACGCTAACTTTACTGCTTAAATTAACCCGAAGCCTGATGGTAATACTTAACCCTAACCTTAACCCTAACCATGTTGCTAACACCTAACACCTAACCCTAACCCTAACACTACCTCTAAATCTAAACCTAAACCTAAACCTAACACTAACCCTAATTCTAAACGTAAAGATAACGCTAACACTATCCCTAATACCTAACCCCTAATGCTAAGCCTAACCCGAAGACTAACCATCACCATCTTCCTAACACTTAACACCTAACCCTAAAACTAAACGTAACCCAAACCTTAACTGTAACCATAATCCTAAACATAACCTAACTCTAACTCTAAATTCTCATCCTAACCCTAAAAATAACCCTAACCGGAATCATAACCCTAACCCTAAAATTGAAACCTAAACCTAACCCTAACCCTACACCAACCATAAAATGTAATCATAAACCTAACACTGACCCTAAACTTAACACTAAACTTAACCCTAAAACTAAACTTTAACCCTAAACCTAACCCTAGCCCTAACCCTAACTCTACACCAAACCCTAAACCTAACCCTAAACCTAACACTATCCCTAACCCTAAACCTTATCCTAAACCTGACACTAACCATAACCCTAACGCTAACTCTATCCCTAATACCTAACCCCTAACCCTTACACTAACCCTAACCCAAAGCCTAACCATAACCCTCTTCCTAACACTTAACACCTAAACCTAAACCTAAACATAACCCTAATCCTAAACGTAACTGTAACACTAAATCTAAACCTAAATCTAACCCTTAATTCTAACTTCTAAACCTAAAAATAGCCCTAACACTAAACGTAACCCTAACCCTAAAATTTAACCCTAAACGTAACTCCTACCCTAACACTAACCATAAACCTAACACTGATTTGAAACTCTAACCATGACCATAACACTAACACTTACCCTAAGCATAAACCTAACCCTAAACCTAAAATTAATCCCTAACCCTAAGCCTAAACCTAACCCTTAAAGTAACCCTAAAACTGATCGTAATTGCTAACCTGAACCTTAACCCTAAACCAACCATAACACTATACCTGAAACTAAACCTACCCCTAATCCTAACCCTAAGCCTTAATTCTAAACCTACCCTAAACTTGACCCTAACCACAACCCTAACCTTAAACCTAACCTCTAACACTAACCCTAACCCTAAATCTACCATAACCCTAAACGTAATCAAAAACCTAACCCTAACCCATTCCTCTACGACTAACCCTAACACTAACCCTAACCCTAACCCTAAACCTAAACCTAAACCTAAAACTAACACTAAACCTAACAATAACCCTAACCCTAAACGTAGCCCTAAACATAAACCCAAATCCTAACCCATACTTCTAACAATAAACCAATCCCTAACCCTAACCTTAACTCTAAACCTAACTCTAAACCTAAAATTAACTTCTAACCATAACCCTAAACGTAACACTAACAATAAACCAAACTTCTAACCCTAAACTTAATCCTAACTTTTAACTGCAACCCTAACAAGAACCATAACCCTAGTCCTAAACCTAACTCTAACCATACCCCTAAGACCAACACTAACCCTAACCTAAGGCTAAAACCTAAGTCCTAAACCTAACCCTAAAACTAAATTCTAATACTAACCCTAACACTAACCCTAAAACTTAACCTAACCCTAACACTAATCTCTAACACTAAACCTAGCTCTAAATATAACATCTAACCCTAACCATAACCATAATCTTAAACCTCAACCTAACCCTAACCATAGCCCTAACCATAACTCTAACCATAACCCTAAACGTGACCCAAACCCTAATCGTAACCCTTTTCATAACACTAACCCTAACCTTAATTCTAACCCTAACTCTAACCCTAACCCTAACCCTAAACCTAATCCTAAACCTAACTCTAAACTTAACCCTCACAATAACCTCTACACAAAACCCTAACCCTAAGCATAACCCTAACCTTAACACTAAACCTAAGCTTTAACACTAATCCTAACACTAACACTAATCATAATCTCAAAGCATAACATTAACCATAACCCTAACCCCAAACCAAAATTCAAAAACTAAACCTAATGCTCACCTCTACCCATAAGCCTAACCCTACTGCTAAACCTAAACATAACCCTTACCCTAACCCTAAACCCTAACCCTAACACTAACACTATATGTTAACTTAAACCTAACGGTAACCCTAACCCTAACAATAACCATATCCCTAACACCTAACCCTAAACCTAGGCCTAAACCTAACCCTAAACCAAACTGTAAACCTAAATCTGACCTTAATATTAACCCTAATCGTAATCCTAAACCTAAACCTATTCATAACACTACCACTAACAGTACCCCAAAGCCTAATATTAACCCTCTCCCTAACATCAAGCCCCTAACCCTAAACCTAAACTAACCCTAACTATAACCCTAACCCTAATCCAAACCCTCTCCAGAACATCTGACCCCAAACACTAACCATAACACTAACCCTATCCCTAAACCTAACCGTAATCATAACCCTAACCCTAATTTCTAATCCTAACTCTAATGTTAACCCTAACCCTAACCCTAAAATAAAAGCTTACCTCTAAACACAACACTAAGCCTATCCCTAATCCTAACCTTAACCCTAAACCTAACCTTAAAACTAAACTCTAACCCTAAACCTAACCCTAACCCTAAACCTAACAGTAAAACTATCCCTAACGCTAAACCTTACCCTAAACCTAACCCTAACCCTAAAAATAACGCTAACTCTATCATTAATAATTAACCCCTAACCCTAACCCTAAAACTAACCCGAAGCCCAACCATATCCCTAACACCTAACATCTAACACTAAATTTAACCTAACCCTAAGCCTAACCCTAAGCGTAAACCTAACCCTAAACATAACTCTGAACCTAAATTCTAATTCTAACCCTAAAACAACCCTAACACTAAATGTAACCCTAACCCTAAAAGTTAACCCTAAACATAACCCTAACCCTAACACTAAGCCTAACACTACCCCTAAACCAAACCCTAATAGTAAACTTTAACACTAACTGTAACAATAACCCTAACTTTAACAATAACCATAAACCTACCATAAACCCAACACTAATACCTAACCCTACCCCTTAAACTAACCGTAACACTGACCATAAGACCTAACCCGAACCCTAACCCTAAACCTACCATAACATTATCCCTAAACCTAAGCCTACCCCTAAACCTAAACCTAATCCTTATTTCTAAACCTATCCTAAGCTTGACCCTACCCACAACCCTAGCATTAACACTAACCTCTATCACTAACCCTAACCCTAAAACTACCATAATCTACACCGAACACTAACACTAAACCTAATACATACCTCTAACACTAAACCTAACCCTAACCCTAACCTTAACCCGAAACCTAACTCTAAACTTAAAACTAAACTCTAACCCTAACACTAACCCTAAAACTAACGGTAACACTAACACTAAGCCAAACTTCTAACTCTAAAATTAATCCTAACTTTAAATCTAATCCTGACCATAACCTTATAAGCCTAACCCTAAACCGAAAGCGAACCTCTAACCATAACCCTAACCCTAACCCTAAACTAACCCTAAATCCTAATGCTAACCGTAACAACTAACCCCTAACCCTAACTCTAACCCTAACCGTAACACTAAACCTCTAACACTAACCCTAACCATAACCCTAACCTTAACCCGAAACCTAACTCTAAACATAAAACTAACCTCTAAAACTAACACTAACCCTAAAACTAA
This sequence comes from Cavia porcellus, assembly GCF_034190915.1. NCBI lineage: Eukaryota > Metazoa > Chordata > Mammalia > Rodentia > Caviidae > Cavia > Cavia porcellus. Next base: position 3,862,533 of record NW_026947524.1, on the reverse strand, counting down.
CCCTGACACTAACACTAAGCCAAACCTCTAACTCTAACATTATTCCTAACTTTAACTCTAATCCTGACCATAAGCTTATCTCTAAACCTAACCCTAAACTGAAAGCTAACCTCTAACAATAACCCTAACTCTAACCCTAACCTTAACGCTAATACTTTACACCTAACCCTAACCCTAAACCTAATCCTAACCGCAAGCCTTTCCCAAAGTCTAATCCTAACACTACACATAACCCAAACACTAACCTTAACCCTAAACCAAAAACTAAACCTAAGCCTAACTCTAATCCTAACCCTAACCCTAACCCTAACCCTAACCCTAACCCTAACCCTAACCCTAACTCTAAACCTAACACTATCTCTAACCCTAACCCTAACCGTAAAGCTAACCCTAACCCTAACCCTAACCCTATACTGGACACTAACTTCTAACACTAATGCTAAAACTAACCCTAAAACTAACACTAAAATGAACCCTAACACTAACCATAACCCTAAGCCTGACCCTAAAGCTAATCATAACCCGAACCATAAACGTAATCTGAAACCTAATGATAAACTTCTCCCTAAAGCCTAACCCCTAACCCTAAGCCTAACACTAACCCTAATCCTAACCGTCCCCATAATTCTAACCCTACCTCTAACCCTAATTTATAATCCTAACAGTAACCCTAGACCTAGCCATAACCCCAACCCTAAAGCTAATATTAATCCATTACCATAACCCTACCTATACTGCTTAAACTAACCCAAAGCCTGATGGTAATACTTAACTCTAACCCTAACCCTAACCATGTTGCTAACACCTAACACCTGACCCTAACCCTAACGCTACCTCTAAATCTAACCCTAACCCTAAACCTAACCCTAACAATAACCATAAACCTAAGCCTAAACCTAAAGGTAACCGGAAGCCTAACTCTGACCCGCTCCCTAAAACCTAACCCCTAACTCTAACCCTAAACAAAGCCCTAACCATAACCTTAAACGTAACCCTAAAACTAACCCTACCTCAACCATAAATTGTAATCCTAAGCATAAACCTAACTCTAAGCTTAACACTAAACCTCAACCTAAAACTAAACTCTAAACCTAAACCTAACCCGAACCCTAACCCTAACCCTAACATTATCCCTAACCATAAACCTATACCTAAACTTAATACTATCCCTAACCCTAAACCTTACCCTACACCACCCTAACCCTAAACCTATACCTAATCCTAACACTAACCCTAATCCTAAACCTTACCATACACGACACTAACCCTAACCCTCACACTAACCTTAACACTAACACTATCCCTAATACCTAACCCCTAACCCTAACCCTAAACCTAACAATAAACCTAACAATATCCCTAAACTTACCCTTATCCTAAACCTAAACCTAACACTAACCCTAACCATAAACGTAACGATAACGCTAAATCTATCCTAATACCTAACCCCTAGTGCTAAGCCTAACACGAAGACTAACCATCACCATCTTCCTAACACTTAACACCTAACCCTAAAGTGAAACCTAACCCAAAGCCTAACTGTAACCATAAACCTAAACATAATCTAACCCTAACCCTAAATTCTAATCCTAACCCTAAAAATAACCCTAACCTGAATCGTAACCCTAACCCTAAAATTTAAACCTAAACCTAACCCTAACCCTACACCAACCATAAATTGTAATCATAAACCTAACACTGACCCTAAACTTAACACAAAACTTAACCCTAAAACTAAATTTAACCCTAAACCTAACCCTAATCCTAACCCTAACGCTATACCTAACCCTAAACCTAACCCTAAACCTAACATCATCCCTAACCCTAAACCTTATCCTAAACCTGACACTAACCGTAACCCTAAGGCTAACTCTATCCCTAATACCTAACCCCTAACCCTTACACTAACCCTAACCCAAAGCCTAACCATAACCCTCTTCCTAACACTTAACACCTAAACCTAAACCTAAACCTAAACATAACCCTAATCCTAAATGTAACTGTAACACTAACTCTAAACCTAAATTTAACCCTTAATTATAATTCTAAACCTAAAAATATCCCTAAACCTAAACGTAACTCTAACACTGAAATTTAACCCTAAACCTAACTCTAACCCTAACACTAACCATAAACCTAACACTAATTCAAAACTCTAACCATGACCCTAACACTAACCCTAACCCTAAGAATAAACCTAACGCTAAACCTAACATTAATCCCTAACCCTAACCCTAACCCTACCCCTTAAACTAACCCTAACACTGACTATAATTGCTAACCCGAACCTTAACCCTAAACCAACCATAACACTATCCCTAAACCTAAACCTACCCCTAATCCTAACCCTGAGCCTTAATTCTAAACCTATCCTAAACTTGACCCTAACCACAACCCTACCCTTAAACCTAACCTCTAACACTAACCCTAAACCTAAATCTACCATAACCCTAAATCTAATCCTAAACGAAACCCTAACCCATACTTCTACCACTAACCTTAACCCTAACCCTAAACCTAAAACTAACTCTAAACCTAACACTAACCCTAAACCTAACACTAACATTAATTTTAATCCTAACCCTAACACTAAACCTAAAACTTAACCTAACCCTAAAACTAATCTCTAACACTAAACCTAACTCTAAATATAACACTTAACCCTAACCATAACCATAATCTTAAACCTCAACCTAACCCTAACCATAGCCCTAAACATAACTCTAACCATAACCCTAAACATAACCCAAAGCCTAATTGTAACCCTATTCTTAACACTAACCCTAACCTTATTTTTAACCCTAACTCTAACCTTAACCCTAACCCTAAACCTAAACCTAAACCTAACTCTAAACCTAAACATAACACTAACACTAACACTAACTCTAAACCTAACCCTAACACTAACATCTAAACATAATCCTAACCCTAAACATAACCCTAACCCTAACACTAAACCTAAGCTTTAACAATAATCCTAACACTAACCCTAATCATAAACTCTAAGCCTAACACTAACCATAACCCTAACCCCAACACAAAACTCAAACACTAAACCTAACGCTAACCTCTACCCATAAGCCTAACCCTACTCCTAAACCTAAAATTAACCCTTACCCTAACCCTAAACCCTAACCCTAAAACTAACACTATATGTAAATTTAAAGCTAACCATAACCCTAACCCTAACAATAACCATATCCCTAACACCTAACCCCTAAACCTAGGCCTAAACCTAACCCTAAACCAAACTGTAAACCTAAATCTGACCTTAATATTAACCCTAATCGTAACCCTAAACCTAAACCTAATCGTAACACTACCACTAACAGTAACCTGAAGCCTAACACTAACCTTCTCCCTAACACCAAGCCACTAAACCTAAACTTAAACTAACCATAACTATAACCCTAACACTAATCCAAACCCTCTCCAGAACATCTGACCCCAAACCCTAACCATAACACTAACCCTATCCCTAACCCTAACCGTAATCATAACCCTAACCCTAACTTCTAATCCTAAACCTAACCCTAACCCTAAAACAAAAGCTTACCTCTAAACAAAACCCTAAGCCTAACCCTAATCCTAACCTTAACCCTAAACCTAACCTTAAAACTAAACTCCAACCCTAAACCTAACCCTAACCTTAAACCTAACAATAAAACTATCCCTAACCCTAAACCTAACCCTAACCTTAAAACTAACGCTAACTCTATCATTATTAATGAACCCCTAACCCTAATCCTAAAACTAACCCGAACCCTAACCATATCCCTAAAACCTAACATCTAACACTAAATCTAAACCTAACCCTAAGCCTAACTGTAAGCGTAAACTTAACCCTAAACATAACTCTGAACCTAAATTCTAATCCTAACCCTAAAACAACCCTAACACTAAATGTAACCCTATCCATAAAATTTAACCCTAAACCTAACCCTAACCCTAACACTAAGCCTAAAACTACCCCTAATCCTAACCTTAACCCTAAACCTAACCTTAAAACTATACCCGAACCCTAAATCTAACCCTAACCCTAAACCTAACAATAAAATTATCCCTAACCCTAAACCTTACCCTAAACCTAACCCAAAACCTAAAAATAATGCTAACTCTATCATTAATAATTAACCCCTAACCCTAACCCTAAAACTAACCCGAAACCTAACCATATGCCTAACACCTAACATCTAACACTAAATCTAAACCTAACCCTAAGCCTAACCGTAAGTGTAAACCTAACCCTAAACATAACTCTGACCCTAAATTCTAATCCTAACCCTAAAACAACCCTAACACTAAATGTAACCCTAACCCTAAAATTTAAACCTAAAACTAACCCTAACGGTAACACTAAGCCTAACACTACCCCTAAACCTAACATTAATCCTAAACTTTAACCCTAACTGTAACAATAACCCTAACCCTAACACTAACCATAAACCTACCCTAAACCCAACACTAATCCCTAACCCTAACCCTTAAATTAACCCTAACACTGACCATAAGACCTAAACCGAACACTAACCCTAAACCTACCATAACATTATCCCTAAACCTAAGCCTACACCTAAACCTAAACCTAATCCTTATTTCTAAACCTACCCTAAGCCTGACCCTACCCACACCCCTAGCATTAACACTAACCTCTATCACTAACCCTAACCCTACACCGAACAATAACACTAAACTAATCCATACCTCTAACCCTAACCCTAACCCTAACCCTAACCCTAACCTTAACCCAAAACCTAACTCAAAAGCTAAAACTAACCTCTAACCTTAACACTAACCCTAAAACTAACCGTAACGCTAACACTAAGCCAAACTTCTAACTCTAACATTAACCCTAACTTTAACTCTAATCCTCACCATAACCTTATCTTTAAGCCTAACCCTAAACCCAAAGCGAACCTCTAACCATAACCCTAACCCTAACCGTAACCTAACCCTAAATCCTAACCCTAACCGTAACACCTAACCCCTAAACCTAACTCAAACCCTAACCCTATCACTAACCCTCTAACAATAACCCTAACCCTAACATTAACCTGAAACCAAACTGTAAACCTAAAACTAACCTCTAACACTAACACTAACCCTAAAAATAACCGTAACGCTAACACTAAGCCAAACTTCTAACTCTAACGTTAATCCTAACTTTAACTCTAATCCTGACCATAACCTTATCCTTAAGCCTAACCCTAAACAGAAAGCGAACCTCTAACCATAACCCTAAATCTAACCCTAACCTTAACACTAATACCTTACACCTAACGCTAACCCTAAACCTAATCCTAACCGCAAGCCTAACCCAAAATCTAATCCTAACACTACACATAACCCAAACACTAACCTTAAACCTAAACCTAAAACTAACCCTAAGCCTAACTCTAATCCTAACCCTAATCGTAACCCGAAAACTAACACTGACCCTAACATTAACCCTAACATGAACACTAACCTCTAAACTTAACCCTACCATGAACCATAATCCTAACCCTAAACTTAACCACTAACCCTAACACTATCTCCAACCCTAACGCTAACAATAAACCTAACACTAACCGTAACACTATCCCTAAAATCTAACCCCTAACCCTAACCCTAACTCAAAAACTAACCCTAAATCTAACCCTAGCCATAACACTAAACCTAATAGTAACGCTAAAGCTAATACTAACCCAAAGCCTAAACCTAACCTTATTCCTAACAACTAATCTTTAATCCTCACCCTAATCATAAACCTAACACTAACACTAAACCTAACACTAACACTAACACGAACACTAACACTAACACTAACACTAAACTTACCCTACACTAACCATAACCCTAAACTCTAACCGTAAACCTAACACTACCCCTAAGGTTAACCCGAACACTAACACTAAACCCTAACTCTAAACCTAACACTATCTCTAACCCTAACCCTAACCGTAAAGCTAACCCTAACCCTAACCCTAACCCTATACTGGACACTAACTCCTAACACTAATGCTAAAACTAACCCTAAAACTAACACTAAAATTAACCCTAACACTAACCATAACCCTAAGCCTGACCCTAAAGCTTATCATAACCCGAACCCTAAACGTAATCCGAAACCTAATGATAAACCTCTCCCTAAAGCCTAACCCCTAACCCTAAGCCTAACACTAACCCTAATCGTAACTGTAACCATAATCCTAACCCTACCACTAACCCTAATTTCTAATCCTGACTAACCCTAGACCTAGCCATAACCCTAACCCTAAACCTAATATTAATCCGTTACCGTAACCCTAACTATACTGCTAAAACTAACCCGAAGCCTGATGGTAATACTTAACCCTAACCCTAACCCTAACCATGTTGCTTACACCTAACACCTAACCCTAACCCTAACGCTAACTCTAAATCTAACCCTAACCCTAAACCTAACCCTAACAATAACCATAAACCTAAGCCTAAACCTCACCGTAACCGGAGGCCTAACTCTGACCTGCTCCCTAAAACCTAACCCCTAACTCTATACATAAACAAAGCACTAACCATAACCTTAAACGTAACCCTAAAACTAACCTTACGTCAACCATAAATAGTAATCCTAAACGTAAACCTAACCCTAAGCTTAACACTAAACCTCACCATAAAACTAAACTCTAAACCTAAACCTAACCGGAACCCTAACCCTAACCCTAACATTATCCATAAACCTAAACCTATACCTAAACCTAATACTATCGCTAACCCTAAACCTTACCCTACACCACCCTAACCCTAAACCTATACCTAAACCTGATACTATCCCTAACCCTAAACCTTACCCTACACCATGCTAACCCTAACCCTCACACTAACCTTAACACTAACACTATCCCTAATACCTAAACCCTAACCCTAACCCTAAGCCTAACACTATACCTAATCCTAAACCTAACAATAAACCTAACACTATCCCTAAACTTAACCTTACACTACACCTAAACCTAACAATAACCCTAACCCTAAACGTAACGATAACGCTAACTCTATCCTAATACCTAACCCCTAATGCTAAGCCTAACACGAAGACTAACCATCACCATCTTCCTAACACTTAACACCTAACCCTAAAACTAAACCTAACCCAACCCTAACTGTAACCGTAACCCTAAACATAACTTAACTCTAACCCTAAATACTAATCCTAACCCTAAAAATAACCCTAACCCGAATCGTAACCCTAACCCTAAAATTTAAAACTAAACCTAAGGCTAACCCTACACCAACCATACATTGTAATCATAAACATAACACTGACCCTAAACTTAACCCTAAAACTAAACTTTAACCCTAAACCTAACCCTAACCCTAACCCTAACACTATACCTAACCATAAACCTAACCCTAAACCTAACACTGTCCCTAACCCTAAAACTTATCCTAAACCTGACACTAACCGTAAACCTAACGCTAACTCTATCCCTAATACATAACTCCTAACCCTTACCCTAATCCTAACCAAAGCCTAACCATAATCCTCTTACTAACACTTAACACCTAAACCTAACCCTAAACATAACCCTAATCCTAAACGTAACTGTAACACTAACTCTAAACCTAAATCTAACCCTAAATTCTAATTCTAAAGCTAAAAATATCCCTAAACGTAACACTAACCCTAAAATTTAACCCTAAACCTAACTCTAATCCTAACACTAACCATAAACCTAACACTAATTCGATACTCTAACCATGACCCTAACACTAACCCTAACCCTAAGCATAAACCTAACCCTAAACCTAACATTAATCCCTAACCCTAACCCTAACCCTACCCCTTAAACTAACCCTAACACTGACCGTAATTGCTAACCCAACCTTAACCCTAAACCAACCATAACACTATCCCTAAACCTAAACTTACCCCTAATCCTAACCCTAAGCCTTAATTCTAAACCTATCGTAAACTTGACCCTAACCACAACCCTAACCTTAAACCTAACCTCTAACACTAACCCTAAACCTAAATCTACAATAACCTAAACCTAATCCTAAACCTAACCCTAACCCAAAACTCTACCACTAACACTAACCCTAACGCTAAACCTAAACCTAAACCTAACCCTAACCCTAAAAGTAACCCTAAACCTAAACCCTAATCCTAACCCATACGTCTAACAATAAACCAATCCCTAACACTAACCTTAACACTAAACCTAAATCTAAACCTAAAATTAACTTCTAACCCTAACCCTAAACCTCACAGTAACAATAAATCAAACTTCTAACCCTAACCTTATTCCTCGCCTTGAACTCTAACCCTAACCAGAACCATAACCCTAGCCCTTTAACTAACTTTAACCCCAACACTAACCCTAACCTTAAAGCTAGCACATAACTCGTAAACCTAACACTAAACCAAATCCTAACCATAACCCTAACCCTAAATTCTAGTCTTAACACTACCCCTAACCATAAACCTAACCCTAAACCTAAACCTAAAACTAACTCTAACCCTAACAATAACCCTAAACCTGACCCTAACACTAAATTCTAATCCTAACCCCAACACTAATCCTAAAACTTAACCTAACCCTAACACTAATCTCTAACACTAAACCTAACTGTAAATATAACATCTAACCCTAACCATAACCATAATCTGAAACCTCAGCCTAACCCTAACCATAGCCCTAATCATAACTCTAACCATAACCCTAAACATAACCCAAAGCCTAATCCTAACTCTATTCCTAACACTAACCCTAACCTTAATTCTAACCCTAACTCTATCCCTAACCCTAACCCTAAACCTAAACCTAAACCTAACTGTAATACTAACCCTAACATTAACATCTAAACATAACCCTAACCCTAACCATAACCCTAACCCTAACACTAAACCTAAGCTTTAACCCTAATCCTAACACTAACCCTAATCATAAACTCTAAGCCTAACACTAACCATAACCCTAACCCCAACACAAAACTCAAACACTAAACCTAACGCTAACCTCTACCCATAAGCCTAACCCTACTCCTAAACCTAAACTTAACCCTTACCCTAACCCTAAACCCTAACACTAACACTATTTGTAAACTTAAACCTAACCGTAACCCTAACCCTAACAATCACCATATCCCTAACACCTAACCCCTAAACCTAGACCTAAACCTAACCCTAAACCAAACTGTAAACCTAAATCTGACCTTAATATTAACCCTAATCATAACCCTAAACCTAAACCTAATCGTAACACTACCACTAACAGTAACCTGAAGCCTAACACTAACCTTCTCCCTAACACCAAGCCCGTATCCCTAAACTTAAACTAACCCTAACTATAACCCTAACCCTAATCCAAACCCTCTCCAGAACATCTTACCCCAAACCCTAACCATAACACTAACCCTATCCCTAACCCTAACCGTAATCATAACCCTAACCCTAACTTCTAATCCTAACCCTAACCCTAACCCTAAAACAAAAGCTTACCTCTAAACATAACCCTAAGCCTAACCCTAATCCTAACCTTAACCCTAAACCTAACCTTAAAACTAAACTCTAACGCTAAACCTAACCCTAACCCTAAACCTAACAATAAAACTATGCCTAACCCTAAACCTTACCCTAAACTTAACCCTAACCCTAAAACTAACACTAACTCTATCATTAATAATTAACCCCTAGCCCTAACCCTAAAACTAACCCGAAGCCTAACCATATCCCTAACACCTAACATTAAAAAGTAAATCTAAAACTAACCCTAAGCCTAACTATAAGCGTAAACTTAAACCTAAACATAACTCTGAACCTAAATTCTAATAATAACCCTAAAACAACCCTAACACTAAATGGAACCCTAACCCTAAAATTTAACCCTAAACCTAACCCTAACCGTAACACTAAGCCTAACACTACGACTAAACCTAACCCTAATCCTAAACTTTAACCCTAACCGTAACAATAACCCTAACCCTAACACTAACCATAACCCTACCCTAAACCCAACACTAATCCCTAACCCTACCCCTTAAACTAACCCTAACACTGACCATAAGACCTAACCCGAACCCGAACCATAAACCTACCGTAACATTATCCCTAAACCTAAGCCTACCCCTAAACCTAAACATAATCCTTATTTCTAAACCTACCCTAAGCCTGACCCTACCCACAACCCTAGCATTAACGCTAAACTCTATCACTAACCCTAACCCTAAAACTACCATAACCCTACACCGAACCCTAACACTAAACCTAATCCATACCTCTAACACTAACCCTAACCCTAACCCTAACCTTAACCCGAAACCTAACTCTAAAACTAAAAATAACCTCTAACCGTAACACTAACCTTAAAACTAACCGTAACACTAACACAAAGCCAAACTTCTAACTCTAACATTAATCCTAACTTTAACTCTAATCCTGACCATAACCTTATCCTTAAACCTAACACCTAACCGAAAGCGAACTTCTAACCCTAACCCTAACCCTAACCCTAACGTAACCCTAAATCCTAACACTAACCGTAACACCTAAACCCTAACTCTAACACTAACCCTTACACTAACCCTCTAACACTAACCCTAACCCTATCCCTAACCTTAACCCGAAACCTAACTCTAAACCTGAAACTAACCTCTAACCCAAACACTAACCCTAAAACTAACCCTAAAACTAACACTAAGCCAAACTTCTAACACTAACATTAATCCTAACTTTAACTATAATCCTGACCATAACCTTATCCCTAAACCTAACCCTAAACTGAAACCTAAACTCTAACCATAACTGTAACTCTAACCCTAACCTTAACGCTAATACCTTACACCTAATCCAACCCTAAACCTAATCCTAAACGCAAGCCTAACCCAAAATCTAATCCTAACACTACACATAACCCAAACACTAACCTTGACCCAAAACCTAAAACTAACCCTAAGCCTAACTCTAATCCTAACCCTAATCCTAATCCTAACACTAACACTGACCCTAACATTAACCCTAACATGAACACTAACCTGTAAACTTAACCCTAACATGAACCATAATCCTAACAATAAACTTAACCACTAACCCTAATACTATCTCCAACCCGAATGCTAACAATAAACCTAACACTAACCGGAACGCTATCCCTAACATCTAACCCCTAACCTTAACCCTAACTCAAAAGCTAACCCTAAATCTAACCCTAACAATAACACTAAACCTAATAGTAACGCTAAAGCTAATACTAACCCAAGGCCTAAACCTAACCCTATTCCTAACAACTAATCTTTAATCCTCACCCTAATCATAAACCTAACACTAACACTAAACCTAACACTAACACTCACACTAACACTAAACTTACCCTACACTAACCATAACCCTAAAATCTAAGCCTAAACGTAACACTACCACTAAAGTTAACCCTAACCCTAACCCTAAACCCTAACTCTAAACCTAACACTATCTCTAACCCTAACCCTAACCGTAAAGCTAACCCTAACCCTAACCCTAACCCTATACTGGACACTAACTCCTAACACTAATGCTAAAACTAACCCTAAAACTAACACTAAAATTAACCCTAACACTAACCATAACCCTAAGCCTGACCCTAAAGCTAATCATAACCCTGACCCTAAACGTAATCCGAAACCTAATGATAAACCTTTCCCTAAAGCCTAACCCCTAACCTTAAGCCTAACACTAACCCTAATCCTAACCGTAACCATAATCCTAACCCTACCACTAACCCTAATTTCTAATCCTAAAACTAACCCTAGACCTAGCCATAACCCTAACCCTAAACCTAATATTAATCCGTTACCTAATATTAATCCATAACCCTAACTCTACTGCTAAAAATAACCCGAAGCCTGATGGTAAAACTTAACCCTAACCCTAACCCTAACCATGTTGCTAACACCTAACTCCTAACCCTAACCTTAACACTACCTCTAAATCTAACCCTAACCCTAAACCTAACGCTAACCATAACCATAAACCTAAGCCTAAACCTAACCGTAACCAGAAGCCTAACTCTGACCCGCTCCCTAAAACCTAACACCTAACTCTAACCCTAAACATAGCCCTAACCCTAAATTTAAACATAACCCTAAAACTAACCCTACCTCAATCATAAATTTTAATCCTAAACATAAACCTAACCATAAGCTTAACACTAAACCTCACCCTAAACTAAACTCGAAACCTAAACCTAACCCGAACCCTAACCCTAACCCTAACATTATCCCTAACCCTAAACCTATACCTAAACCTAACACTATCCCTAACCCTAAACCTTACCCTACACGTCCCTAACTCTAACTCTCACACTAACCTTAACACTAACACTATCCCTAATACCTAACCCCTAACCCTAACCCTAAAGCTAACATTATACCTAATCCTAAACCTAACAATAAACCTAAAACTATCCCTAAACTTAACCTTACCCTAAACCTAAACCTAACACTAACCCTAAACCTAAATGTAAGGATAACCCTAAATCTATCCCTAATACCAAACCCCTAATGCTAAGCCTAACCCGAAGACTAACCATCACCATCTTCCTAACACTTAACACCTAACCCTAAAACTAAACCTAACCCAAACCCTAACTGTAACCGTAACCCTAAACATAACTTAACTCTAACCCTAAATTCTAATCCTAACCCTAAAAATAACCCTAACCTGAATCGTAACCCTAACGCTAAAATTTAAAACTAACCCTGAACATAACCTTATCCTTAACCCTAACCCTAAAACGAAAGCTAACCTGTAACCATAACCCTAACCCTAACGCTAACCTAACCCAAAATCCTAACCCTAACCCTACACCAACCATAAATTGTAATCATAAACCTAACACTGACCCTAAATTTAACACTAAACTTAAACCTAAAACTAAACTTTAACCCTAAACCTAACCCTAACCCTAACCCTAACACTATACCTAGCCCTAAACCTAACCCTAAACCTAACACTATCCCTAACCATAAACCTTATCCTTAACCTGACACTAACCGTAACCCTAACGCTAACTCTATCCCTAATACATAACCCCTAACACGTACACTAATCCTAACCCAAAGCCTAACCATAACCCTCTTCCTAACACTTAACACCTAAACCTTATCCTAAACATAACCCTCATCCTAAACGTAACTGTAACACTAAATCTAAACCTAAATCTAACCCTAAATTCTAATTCTAAACCTAAAAATATCCGTAACCCTAAACGTAACACTAACCCTAAAATTTAACCCTAAACCTAACTCTAACCCTAACACTAAACATAAACTTAACACTAATTCAAAACTCTAACCATGTCCCTAAAACTAACCCTAACCCTAAGCATAAACCTAACCCTAAATCTAACATTAATCCCTAACCCTAACCCTAACCCTACCCCTTAAACTAACCCTAACACTGACCGTAATTGCTAACCCGAACCTTAACCCTAAACCAACCATAACACTATGCCTAAACCCAAACCTACCCCTAATCCTAACCCTAAGCCTTAATTCTAAACCTATCCTAAACTTGACCCTAACCACAACCCTAACCTTAACCCTAACCTTAAACCTAACCTCTAACACTAACCCTAACCCCAAATCTACAATAACCCTAAACCTAACCCTAACCTATACCTCTACCACTAAACCTAACCCTAACCGTAAACCTAACCTAACCCTAAACGTAACCATAACCCTAACCCTAAACGTAACCCTAAACCTAAACACTAATCCTAACCCATACGTCTATCAAAAAACCAATCCCTAACCCTAACCTTAACCCTAAACCTAACTCTAAACCTAAAATTAACTTCTAACCCTAACCCTAAACCTAACACTAACAATAAACCAAACTTCTAACCCTAAACTTAATCCTAACCTTTAACTCTAACCCTAACCAGAACCATAACCCTAGCCCGAAACCTAACTCTAACCATACCCCTAACCCCAACACTAACCCTAACCTTAAGGCTAACACCTAACTCCTAAACCTAACACTAAACCTAATCCTGACCATAACCCTAACCCTAAATTCTAACCTTAACACTACCCCTAACCATAACCCTAACCCTAATCCTAAACCTAAAACTAACTCTAACCCTAACACTAACCCTAAACCTAACCCTAACACTAAATTCTAATCCTAACCCTAACACTAACCCTAAAACTTAACCTAACCCTAACACTAATCTCTAACACTAAACCTAACTCTAAATATAACATCTAACCATAACCATAACCATAACATTAAACCTCAACCTAACCCTAACCATAGCGCTAACCATAAGTCTAACCATAACCCTAAATGTAATGCAAGGCCTAATCGTAAACCTATTCCTAACACTAACCCTAACCTTAATTCAAACCCTAACTCTAACCCTAAACCTATCCCTAAACCTAAACCGAAACCCAACTCTAAACCTAACCCTAACACTAACACTAACTCTAAACCTAACCCTAACACTAACACTAACTCTAAACCTAACCCTAACACTAACCCTAACTCTAAACCTAACCCTAACACTAACCTCTAAACATAACCCTAACCCTAACACTAAACCTAAGCTTTAACCATAATCCTAACACTAAGCCTAATCATAAACTCTAAGCCTAACACTAACCATAACCCTAACCCCAACACAAAACTCAAACACTAAACCTAATGCTAACCTCTACCCATAAGCCTAACCCTACTCCTAAACCTAAACCTAACCCTTACCCTAACCCTAAACCCTAACCCTAACACTAACACTATATGTAAACTTAAACCTAACCGTAACCGTAACCCTAAAAATCACCATATCCCTAACACCTAACCCCTAAACCAAGGCCTAAACCTAACCCTAAACCAAACTGTAAACCTAAATCTGACCTTAATATTAACCCTAATCGTAACCCTAAACCTAAACCTAATCGTAACACTACCACTAACAGTAACCTGAAGCCTAACACTAACCTTCTCCCTAACACCAAGCCCCTAACTCTAAACTTAAACTAACCCTAACTATAACTCTAACCCTAATCCAAACCCTCTCCAGAACATCTGACCCCAAACCCTAACCATAACTCTAACCCTATCCCTAACCCTAACCGTAATCATAACCCTAACCCTAACTTCTAATCCTAACTCTAACCCTAACCCTAAAACAAAAGCTTACCTCTAAACATAACCCTAAGCCTAACCCTAATCCTAACCTTAACCCTAAACCAAACCTTAAACCTAAACTCTAACGCTAAACCTAACCCTAACCCTAAACCTAAAAATAAAACTATCGCTAACCCTAAACCTTACCCTAAACCTAACCCTAACCCTAAAACTAACGCTATTATTAATATCATTAATATCATTAATATCATTAATATCATTAATAATTAACCCCTAACCCTAACCCAAAAACTAACCTGAAGCCTAACCATATCCCTAACACCTAACATCTAACAATAAATCTAAACCTAACCCTAAGCCTAACCCTAAGCGTAAACCTAACCCTAACCCTAAACATAACTCTGAACCTAAATTCTAATCCTAACCCTAAAACAACCCTAACACTAAATGTAACCCTAACCCTAAAATTTAACCCTAAACCTAACCCTAACCCTAACACTAAGCCTAACACTACCCCTAAACCAAACCCTAATAGTAAACTTTAACACTAACTGTAACAATAACCCTAAGTTTAACAATAACCATAAACCTACCCTAAACCCAACACTAATCCCTAACCCTACCCCTTAAACTAACCCTAACACTGACCATAAGACCTAACTCGAACCCTAACCCTAAACCTACCATAACATTATCCCTAAACCTAAGCCTACCCCTAAACCTAAACCTAATCCTTATTTCTAAACCTACCCTAAGGCTGACCCTACCCACAACCCTAGCATTAACGCTAACCACTATCACTAACCCTAACCCTAAAACTACCATAACCCTACACCGAACCTTAACACTAAACCTAATCCATACCTCTAACCCTAACCCTAACCTTAACCCGAAACCTAACCTAAAACTAACCTCTAACCCTAACACTAACCCTAAAACTAACCGTAACACTAACACTAAGTCAAACTTCTAACTCTAAGATTAATCCTAACTTTAACTCTAATCCTCACCATAACCTTATCCTTAACCCTAACCCTAAACCGAAAGCGAACCTCTAACACGAAACCTAATCCATACCTCTAACACTAACCCTAACCCTAACCCTAACCTTAACCTGAAACCTAACTCTAAACCTAAAACTAACCTCTAACCCTAACACTAACCCTAAAACTAACCCTAACACTATGCCAAACTTCTAACTCTAACATTAATCCTAACTTTAAGTCTAACCCTGACCATAACCTTATCCTTAACCCTAACCCTAAACCGAAAGCTAACCTGTAACCATAACCCTAACCCTAATCCTAACCTAACCCAAAATCCTAACCCTAACCCTACACCAACCATAAATTGTAATCATAAACCTAATATTGACCCTAAATTTAACACTAAAATTAAACCTAAAACTAAACTTTAACCCTAATCCTAACCCTAACCTTAACCCTAACCCTAACACTATACCTAGCCCTAAACCTAACCCTAAACCTAACATTATCCCTAACCATCCTAAACCTGACACTAACCGTAACCCTAACGCTAACTCTATCCCTAATGCATAACCCCTAACACTTACACTAATCCTAACCCAAAGCCTAACCATAACCCTCTTCCTAACACTTAACACCTAAACCTTATCCTAAACATAACCCTCATCCTTAACGTAACTATAACACTAACTCTAAACCTAAATCTAACCCTAAATTCTAATTCTAAACCTAAAAATATCCGTAACCCTAAACGTAACACTAACCCTAAAATTTAACCCTAAACCTAACTCTAACCCTAACACTAAACATAAACCTAACACTAATTCGAAACTCTAACCATGTCCCTAAAACTAACCCTAACCCTAAGCATAAATCTAACCACTAAACCTAACCCTAACCCTAAACCTAAACCTAACCCTAAACCTAACCATAACCCTAACCCTAAATGTAACCCTAAACCTAAACACTAATCCTAACCCATACGTCTAACAATAATCCAATCCCTAACCCTAACCTTAAACCTAAACCTAACTCTAAACCTAAAATTAACTTCTAACCCTAACCCTAAACCTAACACTAACAATAAACCAAACTTCTAACCCTCACCTTAATCCTAACCTTTAACTCTAACCATAACCAGAACCATAACCCTAGCCCGAAACCTAACTCTAACCATACCCCTAAGCCCAACACTAACCCTAAACTTAAGGCTAACACCTAATTCCTAAACCTAACACTAAACCTAATCCTAACCATAACCCTAAACCTAAATTCTAATCTTAACACTACCCCTAACCATAACCCTAACCCTAAACCTAAACATAAAACTAACTCTAACCCTAACACTAACCCTAAACCTAACCCTAACACTAAATTCTAATCCTAACCCTAACACTAACCCTAACCCTAAAACTTAACCTAACCCTAACACTAACCTCCAACACTAAACCTAACTCGAAATATAACATCTAACCCTAACCATAACCATAACCTTAAACCTCAACCTAACCCTAACCATAGGCCTAACCATAACTCTAAACATAACCCTAAATGTAACACAAAGCCTAATCGTAAACCTATTCATAACACTAACCCTAAACTTAATTCAAAGCCTAACTCTAACCCAAACCCTAACCCTAATCCTAAACTGAAACCTAACTCTAAACCTAACCCTAACACTAACACTAACTCTAAACCTAACCCTAACACTAATCTCTAAACATAACCCTAACCCTGACACTAAACCTAAGCTTTAACCCTAATCCTAAAACTAACCCTAATGATAAACTCTAAGCCTAACACTAACAATAATCCTTACCCCAACCCAAAACTCAAACCTAACGCTAACCTCTACCCATAAGCCTAACCCTACTCCTAAAACTAAACTAAACCCTTACCCTAACCCTAAACCCTAACCCTAACACTAACACTATATGTAAACTTAAACCTAACCGTAACCATAACCCTAACAATAACCATGTCCCTAACACCTCACCCCAAAACCAAGGCCTAAACCTAACCCTAAACCAAACTGTAAACCTAAATCTGACCTTAATATTAACCCTAATCATAACTCTAAACCTAAACCTGATCGTAACACTACCACTAACAGTAACCCGAAGCCTAACACTAACCCTCTCCCTAACACCAAGCCCCTAACTCTAAACCTAAACTAACCCTAACTGTAACCCTAACCCTAATCCAAACCCTCTGTAGAACATCTGACCCCAAAACCTAACCATAACACTAACCCTATCATTAACCCTAACCATAATCATAACCTTAACCCTAACTTCTAATCCTAACCCTAACATTAACCCTAACCCTAACCCTAAAACAAAAGCTTACCTCTAAACATAACCCTAAGCCTAACCCTAATCCTATCCTTAACCCTAAACCTAACCTTAAAACTAAACTCTAACCCTAAACCTAACCCTAACCCTAAACCTAACAATAAAACTATCCCAAACCCTAAACCTTACCCTAAACCTAACCCTAACCGTAAAACTAACCCGATGCCTAACCATATGCCTAACGCCTAAAATCTAACACTAAATCTAAACCTAACCCTATGCCTAACTGTAAGCATAAACCTACCCCTAAACATAACTCTGAACCTAAATTCTAATCCTAACGCTAAAACAACCCTAACACTAAATGTAACCCTAACCCTAAAATTTAACAATAAAACCTAACCCTAACCCTAACACTAAGCCTAAAACTACCCCTAAACCTAACACTAATCCTAAACTTTAACCCTAACCGTAACAATAACAATAACCCTAACCCTAACACTAACCATAAACCTATCCTAAACCCCACACTAATCCCTAAACCTACCCCTTAAAGTAACCCTAACACTGACCATAAGACCCAACCCGAACCCTAACCCTAAGCCTACCATAACATTATCCCTAAACCTAAGCCTACCCCGAAACCTAAACCTAATCCTTATTTCTAAACCTACCCTAAGCCTGACCCTGTCACATTTGGTTTTACTCTCTTCCAAAAAAGTAATAAGAACCGTGGGAGCAATGAAACCCAAAACGTGTAATAGTCATGGTACAAAAGAGAGGAAAAGAAAGTGCTCCAAACTATATAACTGCATGTATAATTAAGTGTATAAGATATAAAATGATATCACAGAGTTTTATTGGATCAATGAACAGAACTGTTTGCAGTATCATTGATGGAATGTCCACTCCACAATCCTAGCATTAAGGCTAACCTCTATCACTAACCCTAACCCTAAAACTACCATAATCCTACACCGAACCCTAACACTAAACCTAATCCATACCTCTAACACTAACCCTAAACCTAACCCTAACCTTAACCTGAAACCTAACTCTAAACCTAAAACTAAACTATAACCCTAACACTAACCCTAAAACTAACCCTAACACTATGCCAAACTTCTAACTCTAACATTAATCCTAACTTTACGTCTAATCCTGACCAGAACCTTATCCCTAACCCTAATCCTAAACTGAAAGCTAACCTCTAATCATAACCCTAACTCTCACGCTAACCTTAACGCTAATACCTTACACCTAACCCTAACCCTACCCCTAATCCTAACCACGTGCCTAACCCAAAATCTAATCCTATCCCTACACATAACCCAAACACTAACCTTGACCCTAAACCTAAAATTAACCCTAAGCCTAACTCTAATCCTAACCCTTATCCTAACCCTAACACTAACACTAACCCTAACATTAACCCTAACGTGAACACTAACCTCTAAACTTAACCCTAACATGAACCATAATCCTAAACCTAAACTTAAACACTAACCCTAACACTATCTCCAACCCTAATGCTAACATTAATCCTAACACTAATCGTAACACTATCCCTAACATCTAAACCGTAACCCTAACCCTAACTCAAAAACTAACCCTAAATCTAACCCTAACCATAACACTAAACCTAATAGTAACGGTAAAGTAATACTAACACAAAGCCTAAACCTAACCCTATTCCTAACAACTAATCTTTAATCCTCACACTAATCAGAAACCTAACACTAACACTAAACCTAACACTAACACTAACACTAAACTTCCCTAACCTAACCATAACCCTAAACTCTAACCTTAAAGCAAACACTACCCCTAAAGTTATCCCTAACCCTAACCCTAAACCCTAACTCTAAAGCTAACACTATCTCTAACCCTAACCCTAACCGTAAAGCTAACCCTAACCCTAACCCTAACCCTAACCCTATCCTGGACAGTAACTCCTAACACTAATGCTTAAACTAACCCTAAAACTAACACTAAAATTAACCCTAACACTAACAAGAACCCTAAGCCTGACCCTAAAGCTAATCATAACCTGAACCCTAAACATAACCCAAAACCTAATGATAAAGCTCTCCCTAAAGCCTAACCCCTAACCGTAAGCCTAACACAAACCCTAATCCTAACGGTAACCATAATCCTAACCCTACCACTAATCCTAATTTCTTTTCTTTTCTTTTCTTTTTTTGTCTTTTTCATTTTTATCAGTACCAGGGATCGAACTCACGACTGCCTGCTTGCAAGGCAGGCGCTTATGCCACTGAGCTAAATCCCCAGCCCCCTAAAACTAATTTCTTATCCTAACACTAACCCTAGACCTAGCCATAACCCTAACCCTAAACCTAATATTAATCCCTTACCGTAACCCTAACTCTACTGCTTAAACTAACCCGAAGCCTGATGGTAATACTTAACCCTAACCCTAACCCTAACCATGTTGCTAACACCTAACACCTAACCCTAACCCTAACGCTAACTCTAAATTTAACCCTAACCCTAAACCTAAAACTAACAATAACCATAAACCTAAGCCTAAACCTAACTGTAACCGGAAGCCTAATTCTGACCCGCTCCCTAAAACCTAACCCCTAACTCTAACCCTAAACAAAGCCCTAACCCTAACCTTAAACGTAACCCTAAAACTAACCCTACCTCAACCATAAATTGTAATCCTAAACATAAACCTAACCCTAAGCTTTACACTAAACCTCACCCTAAAACTAAACTCTAAACCTAAACCTAACCCGAACCCTAACCCTAAACCTAACACTATCCCTAACCCTAAACCTATACCTAAACCTAATACTATCCCTAACCCTAAACCTTACCCTACACCACTCTAACCCTAAACCTATACCTAAACCTAACACAATCCCTAACCCTAAACCTTATCCTACACCACCCTAACCCTAACCCTCACACTAACCTTAACACTAACACTATCCCTAATACCTAACCCCTAACCCTAACCCCAAACCTAACGCTACACCTAACCCTAAACCTAACAATAAACCTAACACTATCCCTAAACTTAACCTCACCCTAAACCTAAACCTAACACTAACCCTAACCCTAAACGTAATGATAACGCTAACTCTATCCCTAATACCTAAACCCTAATGCTAAGCCTAACCCGAAGACTAACCATCACCATCTTCCTAACACTTAACATCTAACCTTAAAACTAAACCTAACCGAAACCCTAACTGTAACCGTAACCCTAACCATAAACCTAACTCTAACCCTAAATTCTAATCCTAACCCTAAAATTGACCCTAACACTAAACATAACCCTAAGCCTAAAATTTAACCCTAATTCTAACACTAACCCTAACACTAAGAATGAACCTAACCCTAATCCTAAACTCTAACCCTAACCATAACCCTGTCGCTAACACCTAACCACTAAGCATAACCCTAACCCTACCTCTAAATCTAACCCTAATACTTACCATAAACATAAGCCGAAACCTAATCCTAACCCAAAACCTAAACATACCCGGAAACCTAACACTAACCCTCTGCCTAACACCTAAACCTCAAACCATAAACCTAGTCCTAACCCTAACCTTAAATATAACCCAAACCCTAAACCTACCCCCAAAATAAATTGTAATCCTAAACCTAATCCTAACCCAGCATTAACCCTAAACCTAACCCCTAAACCTAAACTCTAACCCTAAACCTAACCCTAATCCTAAACCAGCACTAACCTATCGCTAAGCCTAAACCTTACTCTAAACCTAACCCAACCCCTAAACCCAACCCTCACCCTAACGCTAAGTCTATCCCTAAAACCTGACCCCTAAGCCTAACCCTAACCCGAAGCAGAA
Source organism: Cavia porcellus (assembly GCF_034190915.1). Lineage (NCBI taxonomy): Eukaryota > Metazoa > Chordata > Mammalia > Rodentia > Caviidae > Cavia > Cavia porcellus. The sequence continues at coordinate 3,840,314 of NW_026947524.1, read as the reverse complement.
CCATAACCCTCTTCCTAACACTTAACACCTAAACGTAATCCTAAACTTAACCCTAACCCTAACCGTAACCCTAACCCTAACCATAACCCTAACTCTAACCCTAACCCTTACCGTAAACATATGTCTAACTCTAAATTCTAATCCTAAGCCTAAAAATAACCCTAAAACTAAACATAACCCTAAACCTAAAATTTAACCCTAAACCTAACCCTAACCCTGACACTAACCCTAAACCTAACCCTAATCCTAAACTCTAAACCTAAACCTAACCTAACCATAAAACTAACCCTAACCCTAACCCTAACCTTAAAACTAACCCTAAACTTAAAATTAATCCCTAACCCTAACCCCAACCCTGCTCTTAAAAATCACCCTAACACTGACAGTAATACCTAACTGGAATCCAAACCCTAAACCTACCATGACACTATCCCTAACACTAACCCAACACCTAAACCTAACCCTACCTATTACTTCTAAACCTAACCTAACCTGACCCTAAACACAACACTAAACTTAAGGCTAACCTCTAACACTAACCCTAACCCTAAACCTACCAAAAACCTAAACCTAACCCTAACACTAACTCTAACCCATACCTCTAACACTAACCCATCCCTAACCCTGTCGCTAACGGCTAACCCCAAACCCTAACCCTAACCCTATCTCTAAATCTAACCGTAACACTAAACCTAACCCTTCCCTTACCATAAGCCTAAGCCTCAACTTAACATTAACCCAAAACCTAACCGTAACCGGAAGCCTAACTCTAACCCTCTCCCTAACATTTAACCCCTAACTCTAAACCTCAATGTAACCCTAAACCTAACTTTAAATGTAACCCTAAAACTACCCCTACCCCAACCATAAATTGTAATCCTATACCTAAACCTAACCCTAAACTTAACACTAAAACTAACACTAAAATAAATTGTAACCCTAACCCTAACAGTATACCGAACACTAAACCTAACACTATCCCTAACCCTAAACCTTACCCTAAACCTAACATTAACCCTAACCCTAACCGTAACCCTAAGGCTAACTCTATCCCTAATACTTAACCCATAACCCTAACCCTAACCCTAACCCGAAGCCTAACAATAACCCTCTTCCTAACACTTAACACCTAAATCTAAACCTAAATCTAAAGCTAACCCTAACCATAAACGTATCCCTAACCCTAAACATAACTCATACCCTAAATTCTAATTCTAACCCTAAAAATAACCCTAACCCTACATGTAACACTAAGCCTAAAAATTTACCATAAACCTAACCATAACCCTAATCCTAACACTAACCCTGAACCTAACCATAATCCTAAACTCTAACCCTAACCCTAATACTAACCTGAACCCTAACCCTAACCATAAACCTAACACTAAATGTAACATTAATCCCTAACCCTAAACCTAACCCTACCCTTTAAACTAAACCTAACACTGACCTTAATACATAACCCGACCCGTAAACCTAAACCTACCATAACACTATCCCTAAATCTAACACTACACCAAAACCTAACCCTAACCCTTACTTCTAATCTTATCCTAACCCTGACCCAAAACACAACCTTCACATTAATCTTAACCTCTAACCTTTAACCTAACCCTAACCGTACCATAACCCTAAACCAAACCCTAATCCTAACACTAATATTAACCCATTGCTCTAACACTAACCATAACACTAACCCTAAACCTAACCATAAACTTAAACCTAACCATAAACCTAACCATAAACCTAACCCTAACCCTAAGCCCAACTCGTACCTCTAAGACTAAACCTAACACTAACACAAACCTTAACATTAAACCTAACTCCAAACCTAACATTAAACTCTAACCCTAACACTAACACTAACCCTAACACTAACACTAACACTAAACCAAACTTCTAACCCTAACCTTAATTCTCATCTTTAACTCTAACCCTAACCATAAACATAACCCTAACTCTAGCACTAACCCTAACACTAACCCTAACACTAACACGAACACTAACCTCTAAACTTAACCCTAAATCTAACCTTAATCCTAACCCTGATCTTAACCTCTAACCCTTATCCTAATCCTAACGCTATTCCTAAACCTAACCGTAAACCTAAATCTAACACTAAGACTAACACTATCACTAACACCTAACACCTAAACCTAACCCTATCCCTAACTCTAAAACTAAGCCTAAATATCAACCTAACCCTAACCCTAAACCTAATCGTAGCCCTAACCCTAACCCTAACTCAATTCCTAACCCTAACCCTCTTCCTAACACTTAACCTCTAACCCTCACCCTAATCATAAACCTAACCCTATCCCTAACACTAACCCTAACCCTACCACTAACCCTAACATAATCTTAACCCTAATCTCTAACCCTAACCCTAACCTTAACCCTAACCTTAAGGCTAACACTAAAAGTAATCCCTAACTCTAAACCTAACACTATCCCTAACCCTAACCCTAACCATAAACCTAACGCTAACTCTAACCCTATTCCTAACACCTAACCCCTAACCCTAACGCTAAACCTAACCCTAAAACTAACACTAAAGCTAACCATAAAACTAACCCTAACCCTAACCCTTACCTTAAAGCTAATCATAACCCGAACACTAACCGTAATCCGAAGCCAAACCTTAACCCTCTCCCTAACCTCTAACCCCTAACCATAACCCTAACACTAACCCTAACCCTAACCGTAAGCATAATCCTAACGGTACCATTAACCCTAACTTCTAAACCTAACCCTAACCCTAAACCTAACCATAACCCTAAACCTAAACCTAACATTAATCCCTTATCCTAACCATAACTCTACTTCTTAAACTAACCCAAAGCCTGACTGTATTACCTAACTCTAAACCTAACCCTAACCCTGTGGCTAACACCTAACCCTTAACCCTAACCCTAACCCTACCTCACAATCTAACCCTAACCCTAAACCTAACCCTAACCAGAACCCTAACCCTAAGCCTAAACCTAATCGTAACTCAAAACCTAACCGTAACCAGGAGCCTAACCCTAATCATCTCTCAAACACCTAACTTCTAACTCTAAACTAAACCTAGCCCTAACCCTAAGTTTAAATGTAACCCTAACCCTAACCCTACCCCAACCATAAATTGTAATCCTAAACCTAACCCTAACCCTAGCCTTAAGGCTAAACCTGAACCTAAACCTAAACTCTAACCCTAAACCTAATCCTAACCCTAACACTAACCCTAACCGAAACACTATACCTAAACCTAAACATTACCCTAAACTTAACCCTAACCCTAACCGTAATCCTAACCCTAACCCTAACTCTAACTCTAACTCTAACTCTAACTCTAACTCTAACTCTATCTCTGATACCTAACCCCTAACCCTAACCCTAAACCTAACCCGAAGCCTAACCATAACCGTCTTCCTAACACTTAACACCTAAACCTAAACCTAACCCTAACCGTAACCATAACCTTAACCCTAAACCTAAACCTAACCCTAAATTCTAATCCTAACCCTAAAAAGAACCCTAATCCTATACGTAACACTAACACTAAAATTTAACCCTAAACCAAACCCTAACCCTAACACTAACCCTAAATCTAACACTAATCCTAAACTCTAACCCTAAAACTAACCCTAACAATAACCATAAACCTAACAGTAAGCCTAACATTAATCCCTAACCATAAGCCTAAACCTACCACTTAAACTAACCCTAACACTGAACGTAACCTAACTCGAACCCTAACCCTAAACCTACCATTACTCTATCATTAAACCTAACCATCCCATAAACCTTACCCTAAAACTTACTTCTAACCCTACCCTAACCCTGACCCTAACCACATCCCTAACCTTAACCGTAACCTCTAACACTAACCCTAATCCTAAAACTATCTCTAACATTAACCCTAAACCTAACACTAAACCCAAATTCTAACCCTAAACCTAACCCTAACCCTAAACCTCAATCTAACACTACCATAATCCTAACCGTAACCCTAAAAGTAACCCAAAGCTTATCCGTAACACTATCCCTAAACCTAACCCTAACCCTAACCCTAATCCTAAACATAATCCTAACCCTTACACTAAACATGACCCTAAACCCTAACCCTAACACTCCTTAATACTAAACATAACCCTAACCCTGACCCTAAACACTAAGCCGGACACTAACACAAACGCTAACCCTAAACCTAGGCCTAACGCTAACCCGAACTGTAACCCTAACCCTAACATTAATGCTAACCCTAAATTCTAATTCTAAACCTAACCTTAACGCTAACCCTAACCCTAAACCTAAATCTAACCCTAAACTCTAACCCTAAACCTAACACTAACTGTAAACCTAAACCTAACTCTAAACTCTAACCCTAACCCTAACAAGAACCCTAAACTAACCCTAACCATGAAATTAACCTGAAAACTAACAAATATCTCTAACCCTAACCATAACCCTACTCGTTAAACTAACCCTAACACTAACCATAATATATAGCCCTAATCCTAACCCTAAACCTACCAGAATACTAATCCTAAACCTAACCCTATGCCTAAAGCTAACCCTAACACATACCTCTAAACCTAACCCTAAGCCTAACCCTAAACATAACCCTAATCCTAACCATAACCTTAATCCTAACCCTAACCCTAACCCATACATCTAACCCTAAACCTAACCGTAACCCTAACCTTAACCCTAACCCTAACTCTAAACTTAACACTAACCTCTAACTCCAACCGTAACCTTAACCCTAACCCTAAAACTTAACCAAAGCCTAACCCGAATCTCTACCCCTAAACCTAACACTAAATCTAACTTCTAACCCTAACCCTAAACATGATCCTAAACGTCAACCTAACCCTTATCATAACCCTAACCATAACACTAATCATAACCCAAAGCCTAACCGTAACCCTATTCCTAACCCTAAAGCTAACCCTAATTCTAAACCTAACCCTAACCCTAGCCATAAACCTAAACCTAACTCTAAACCATACCCTAACTCTAACCCTAACACTAACTCTAAACCCAACCCTAACGCTAACCTCTAAACTTAATCTTAACCCTAACCGTAAACCTAACCCTAAACCTAAGCTTTAACCCTAATGCTACCCCAAACCCTGACAATAAACTCTATGCCTAGCCCTAACCATAACCCTATCCCCAAACTCTAACAGTAAACCTAACGCTAACATCTACCCATAAGCATAAACCTAATCCTAAACCTAAACCTAACCCTAACCCTAAAACATAACCCTAAACCTAACACTATCCGTTAACTTAAACCTAATCGTAAATCTAACCCTCAACCATAAACCGAAACCTAATCCTAACCCTATCACTAACAATATCCCTAACTGCTAACCCCTAACCCTAAGCCTAACCCCAACCCTAAACCTAACTGTAAACCTAAATCTGACCTTAATATTAACCCTTACCCTAACCCTAAACCTAAACCTAATCGTACACTAACACTAACAGTAACCCAAAGACTAACCCTAACCCACTCCTTAACCCTAACCCTAACCCTAACACTAACAATAACCCTAACACTCTCCCTAATACCTAACCCCTAACCCTAACCATAACACTAACCCTAACAATAACCATAATCCTAACCATAATCATAACCCTGACCCTACCCCTAACCCTAACTTCTAATCCTAACCCTAACATTAACCCTAACCATAACCATAAACTCTAACCCTAACCCTAAACCTAAAGCTAAAGCTTATATCTAAATATAAACCTAAGCCTAAGCCTAACCCTAACCCAAACACGATCCCTTAAACTAACACTAACCATGACAGTAATACCTAGCCCAAACCCTAACACTAAACCTACCGTAACCCTAACCCTATCTCTAATTCTACCCTTAAAATAATCTTGACAAATACCTCTAACCCTAACCCTAACTCTAATACTAATCTTAACCTTTAACCCTAACCCTAAGACTAAACTATCCCTACCGCTAACCCTAAACCTAACTCTAAATCTAACTTCTAAACCTAACCCTAACACTAACCCTAATGCTAAACTTCAACCTAACCCTAAACCTAAACATAACCCTAACACTAACACTAACCATAACCCAAAGACTAACCGTAACCATATCCCTAACCCTAACACTAACAATAATCCTAACCCTAACCCTAAACCTAACTCTAACACATACCTCTAACCCTAACCCTAACAGTAATCGTAACTCTAATCCTAACCTTAACCTCTAACCCTAACCCTAATCCTAACACTAAACCTAAAACTAAACCTGACCCTAACCCTATCCCTAACACTAACCCTAACTTCTAACCCTAACCCTAACCCTAAACCTCAACCTAACCCTAAACCTAAACATAACCCAAGCGCTAACCCTAACCATAACCCAAAGCCAAACTGTAACACTATCCCTAACCTTAACACTAACCCTAATCCTAACGCTAACCCTAAACCTAACCCTAACCCTCACCCTAATCCTAATCCTAACCCTAACCTTAAACTCTAACCCTAGCCCTAAACCTAACACTAACCTATCGCTAACCCTAACTCTAAAATTAACACTAAACCTAACTTTTAACCCTAAACCTAACCCTAAGCCTAAGACTAACCCTAACCCATAACTCTAACCCTAACCCTAACACTAACCCTAAATTTAAAACTAACACTACCCCTAACACTAACTACAACCTTATCCCTAACACCCAACCCCTAAACCTAACCATAACTCTAATCCTAAAACTAAACATAAATGTAATGCAAACGCTAACACTAACCCTAACACTAACCCTAAGCTAATCATAACTCTAAACCTAAACGTAAACCGAAGGCTAACCCTAACACTATCCTTAACATTTAATCCCTAAATCTAACCCTAAACATATCCCTAATCGTAACCCAAGCCATAAAACTAACCCTAATCCCACCCCTAACACCAACTCTAACACAAATCTAACAATAATCCTAAGCTCTAACCCTAACAAAACACAATCAGTAACCCTAATCCTAAGCCTAACACTTAAACTAACCCTAACACTGACCGTAACACCTAACTAGAACCGTAACCCTAAACCTACAATAACCCTTTCAGTAACACTAAACCTACCCCTAAATTTAACCCTAAAGCTTACTTCTAACCCTACACTAACCCTGACCCTAACCACAACCCTAAACTCTAACACTAACCCTAACCCTAGAACTATCCCTAACACTAAGCCTAAACCTAACACTAAACCTAAATTCTAACCCTAACCCTAACCCTAACCGTAAATCTCAATCTAACACTAACCCTAAACATAACCATGCCATAATCCTAACCATAAACCAAAGCCTATCCATAACACTATACCTAACCCTAACCTAAACCTAATCCTAACCAAAACTCTAACCCTAACACTAACCCTAAACCTAACCCTAATCCTAAACTCTTAACCTAAACCTAACCTAACCATAAGCCTAACCCTAGTCCTTACCCTAACCATAAGCCTAACCCTAAATCTAACATTAATCCCTAACCCTAACCCCAACCCTACCCTTAAAAATAACCCTAACACTGACTGTAATACCTAACTGGAACCCTAAACCTAAACCTATCATAACACTATCCCTAACACTAACCCAACACCTAAACCTAACCCTAACCCTTACTTCTAAACCTACCCTAATTTTGACCCTAAAGACAACCCTAAAATTAAGGCTAACCTCTAACACTAACCCTAACCCTAAACCTATAAAAACAGAAACCTAACCCTAACCCTAACCCATACTTCTAACATTAACCCTAACCCTAACGCTGTTTCTAACACCTAACCCCTAACTCTAACCCTAACCCTACCTCTAAATCTAACCCTAACCCTAAACCTATCCCTACCCTTAGCATAAGTCTAAGACTCAACCTAACGTTAACCCAAAACCTACCCTAACCGGAAGTCTAACTCTAACCCTCTCCCTAACACCTAAACCCTAACTCTAAAGCTCAACCTAACCCTTTAACCTTCAATGTAACCCTAAAACTACCCCTACCCCAACTATAAATTGTAATCCTAAACCTAAACCTAACTCTAAACATAACACTAAACCTAACACTGAAACAAAACTCTAACCCTAACCCTAACCCTAAGAGTATACCTAACCCTAAACCTAACACTATACCTAACCCTAAACCTTACCCTAAACCTAACCCTAACCCTAAACTTAACCCTAACCCTAACCCTAACGCTAACTCTATCCCTAATACCTAACCCCTAAACCTAACCCTAACCCTTACCCGAAGACTAACAATAACCCTCTTCCTAACACTTAACACCTAACTCAAAACTTACACCTAACCCTAAACCTAAGCATAACTTTAACCCTAACCCTAAACATAACTCTAACCCTAAATTCGAATCATAACCCTAAAAATAACCCTAAAACTAAATGTAACACTAACCCTAAAATTTAACCCTAAACCTAACCCTAACCCTAAACCTAACACTAACCATAACTAACCCTAACCTAACCATAATCCTAAACCCTAACCCTAACCCTAACACTAACCAGAACCCTAACCCTAACCATAAACCTAACACTAAACCTAACATTAATCCCTAACCCTAAACATAACCCTATCCCGTAAACTAACACTAACACTGACTGTAATACCTAACCCTAACCCTAACCCTAATCAACCACAACACTATCCCTAAACCTAACCCTACACCTAAACCTAACCCCAGCCCTTACTTCTAATTGGATCCTAACCCTGACCCTAACCACAACCCTAACCATAAATTTAATGTAACCTCTAACTCTTAACCTAACCCTAAACCTACCATAACCCTAATCCTAACCATAACCCTAACCCGAACCCTAACCATAACCCATAGCTATAACCCTAACCCTAACCCTAAACCTAACGCTAACCTTAAACCTAACCATAAACCTAACCCTAACCCTAAGCCTAACCCATACCTCTAACACTAAACCTAACCCTCACCCTAACATTAACCTTAAACCTAACTCTAAACCTAACACTAACCTCTAACCCTAACACTAACACTAACACTAAACCAAACTTCTAAACCTAACCTTAATTTTAACCTTTAACTCTAGCCCTAACTATAACCCTAACTCTAACCATAACCCTATCCCTAACCCCTAACCCTAACACTAACCCTAATCCTAACACGAACACTAACCTCTAAACTTAACCCTAACTCTAACCTTAATCCTAACCCTGAACTTAACCACTAACCCTTATCCTAATCCTAACACTATCCCTAACCCTTACCATAAACCTAACCTAACACTAAGACTGACACTATCCCTAAAACCTAACACATAACCCTAACCCTATCCCTAACTCTAAAACTGAACCTAAATCTAAACCTAACTCTAACCCTAAATTTAATGGTAGCCCTAAACCCTAACCCTAATCCAAAGCCTAAACCTAACTCTCTTCCTAACACCTAACCTCTAACCCTCACCCTAATCATAAACCTAACCATATCCCTAACCCTAACTGTAACTCTAACACTAGCCCTAACTAATCTTAACCCTAAACTCTAACCCTAAACCTAACCCTAACCTTAACCCTAACACTAACCGTAAATCCTAACTCTAAACCTAACACTATACCTAACACTAACTCTAACTGTAAACCTAACGCTAACCCTAAGCCTATTCCTAACACCTAACCCCTAACCCTAATGCTAAACCTAACACTAAAACTAACACTAAAACTAACCATAAAACTAACCCTAACCTTAACCCTTACCTTAAAGTTAATCGTAACCCTAACACTCACTGTAATCCGAAGCCAAATCTTAACCCTCTCCCTAATCCCTAACACCTAATCCTAACCCTAACACTAACCCTGGGCCTAAACCCTAGCCCTAAACATAACACAAACACTAACCCTAAACCTAGCTCTAACCCTAACCCGAACCATAACCGTAACTCTAACATTAACCCTAACTCTAAATTCTAAATCTAAACCTAACCTTAACCCTAAACCTAACCCTAACCCTAAACTCTAACCCTAAATCTAACCCTAACGCTAACACTAACCCTAAACCTAACCCTAACCCTAAACCTAACCTTAACCCTAAAATCACACCCTAAACCCAACAAGAACCGTAACATAACTCTAAACATAAACCTAAATCTAAACCTAACATTAATCTCTAACATAATCATAAGCCTACCACTTAAACTAACACTAACACTCACCGTAATACGTAACCTTAACCCTAACCCTAAACCTATAATAACACTAATCCTAACCCTAACCCTACCCCTAAACCTAACTCTTACACATAACTCTAACCCTAACCCTAACCCAAAACCTAACCGTAACCCAGCCCTAACCCTAAACATAACACTAATCCTAACTCTAACCCTAACCCTAACACTAACCCTAACCCTAAACCATACATCTAACATTAAACCTAACACTAACCCTAACCTTAACCCCAAGCCTAACCCTAAACCTAACACTAACCTCTAACCCTAATGCTAACCTTAACCCTAACCCTAAACCTCAATTTAACCGTAACACTTATGCGAAACGTAAAGCTAACCCTAACCCTAACCATAACGCTAACTCTAACCCTAAACCAACCCTAACACGAACCCTAAACCTAAACCTAAACCTCAAACTAACGCTAACCCTAATCAAAAAATTAACCCTAACCCTAACCCTAACCCTAAACTCTAACCCTAAACCAAACCCTAAGCCTAAAACTAATCAGAAACCTAATCCCTACCCTAAACTCTACCACTAAACCTAACACTAACGCTAACCCTAACCCTATCCTCTAACCATAACCCTAACCCTAAACTTATCCATAAATCTAACACTAAACATAACCCTAAACTCTATCTGTAACACTAACCCTAAACGTAACACTAACCCTAACCCTATCCTTAACATCTAACCCTAAACCTAACTCTAACTCTAACTGTAACCCTAACTCTAATACTAAACCTAAACCTAACCCTAAACTCTAACCCTAAACTAACACAATTCCTAACCCTAAACCTAACTGTAAACCTAACCCTTACCCAAAACCTAACCCTAAACTTAACCCTAACCCTATACCTAACACCAAGCCCCAACCCTAACCATAAACCTAACCATAAAATTAACACTAAAACTAACCCTACCCTAAACCTAACCCTAAACCTAATTGTAACCCTAACGATAACCGTAAGCCAAAGTCTAAATTTAATACTCTACATAACACCTAACCCCTAATCCAAACCCTAACACTAACCCTAATAACCCCTAACACTTACTTCTAATCCTAACCTTAAACCTAACCCAAACCCTAACCCTAACCATAACCATAACCATAAACCTAACATTAATCCCTATCCCTAACCCTTCCCCTTAAAGTAAACCTAAACTTGACTGTAAAACCTAACCCTAACACTAACCCTAACCCTAGCATAACCCTAACACTAACCCTAACCCTAAGCATAACCTTAACCAATACCTCTAACCCTTACCCTAACACTAACCCTAACACTAATCCTAATCCTGACCCTCACCCTAAACCAACACCTAAGCTTTAACGATAACCCTAATACTAAGCCTAACCATACACTCTAAGCCTAACCGTAAGCCTAACTGTAACACCAAACTCTAACACTAAACCTAAACCTAAACTCTAACCATAACCCTAACCCTAATCCTAACGCTAACCCTAACCCTAACCCTAAACCTAAAGCATAACCTTAACCCTAAAACTAACCATAACCCTAAAACTAACCGTAAACCTAACTCTAACCCTAACCCTTAAACTAAACATAACTCTAATTCTATCCATAACACTAAACACCTAATCCTAACCCAAAACCTAACTCTAAAACTAAAATTAAAGCAAACCCTAAAACTAACCCTAACCCTAACTATAACCCTAACCCTAAACCTAATCATAACCCAAGCACTAACTGTAACCCAAAACCTAACTCTAAGCCTCTCCCTAACACCTAACCCCTTAACCTAACCCTAACCCTAAAACTAAACCTAACTTTAAACCCTAAAGCTAACCCTAACTTTAACCATAACATCTAAGCCTAAAACTAACCCTAACCCTAAACCCAACTCTAACCCTAAACCTAACGCTAACCTCTAACTTTAAACCTAACCCTAACCTTAACCCTGTCCTCTAACCGTAACACTAACCCTAACCCTAGCCCTAACCCTAAACCTAAAATGTAACCCTGACCCTAATTCTCTCTCTAATTCTAACCCTACCCTTAAAACTAAACCAACTTCTAACCCTAACAGTAACCCTAACTCTAAACCTAATCCTAACCCTAACTCTAAACCTAAACCTAACCCTAACTCTAAAACTAACCCTAACACTAACCCTAATCCTAACACTAACCCTAACCATAATCATAAACCTAACCCTACCCCTAACTCTAAATTCTAATCCTAACCCATACATTAACCCTAACCCTAACCCTAACCCTAATCCTTATACTAACCCTAACCTTAACCATAAACCTAACTCTAAACCTAACACTAACCTCTAACCGTAACACTAAGCCTAAAACTAACCCTAACACTAACACAAAACCAAACTTCTAACTCTAACCTTAATCCTAACTTTAACTCTAATCCTGACCATAACCCTAACAATAACCCTAACCCTAAACCTAACGCTAACCTCTAACGATAACACTAACCCTAAACCTAACCTTAATGCTAACACCTAACACCTACCCTAACCCTAAACCTAATCCTAACCCCAAGCCTAACCCTAAATTCTAGTCTTAACACTACACATAACCCTAACACTAACACTAACCCTAACCTTAAACCTGAACCTAAAACTAACCCTAAGCCTAAATCTAATCCTAACCCTAATATTAACCCTAACCCTAACACTAACCCTAACCTTAACCCTAACACTAACACTAACCTATAAACTTAACCCTAACACTAACTGTAATCCTAACCCTAAACTTAACCAGTAACCCTAACAATATCTCTAACCCTACCCCTAACACTAAACCTAACACTAACCCTAACACTATCCCTAACATCTAACCCCTAACCCTAACCCTAAGTCTAAAACTAACCCAAAATCTAAGGCTAACCATAACACTAAACCTAATCATAATGTTAATGCTAATACTAACCCAAAGCCTAACGCTAACCCTCTTCCTAATACCTAATCTCTAAACCTCACCCTAATCATAACCCTAAACATAACACTAACCGTAACCCTAAGCCTAACCCGAACAATAACACTAACCCTAAACCTAACCCTAACCTAACCATAACCCTAAAGTCTAACACTAAACCTAACACTACCCCTAACCTTAACCCTAACACTAACCCTAAACCCTAACTCTAAACCTAACACTACCCCTAACCCTAACACTAACCGTAAACCTAACCCTAACCCTATCCCGAAAACCTAACTCCTAACACTAATGCTAAAACTAACCCTAAAACGAAAACTAAAATTAACCCTAACACTAACCCTAACCCTAAGCCTGACCCTAAAGCTAATCATAACCCGAACCCTAACCGTAATCCCAAGCCTAACGTTAAACCTCTCCCTAAAGCCTAACCCCTAACCCTAAGCCAAACACTAACACTAACCCTAACCGTAACCATAATCCTAACCCTACCACTAACCCTAATTTCTAATCCTAACACTAACCCTAAACCTAGCCATAACCCTAACCCTAAACCTAATATTAATTCCTTACCAGAACTCTAACTCTACTGCTTAAAATAACCCAAAGCCTGATGGTAATACCTAACCCTAAACCTAACCCTAACCCTGTCGCTAACCCCTAACACATAACCCTAAGCCTAACCCTACCTCTAAATCTAACCCTAACCCTAAATCTAACTGTAACACTCACCATAATCCTAAGCCTAAACCTAATTGTTACCCAAAACCTAACCGTAATTGGAAGCCTAACTTTTAACACTCTCCCTAAAACCTAACCCCTAACTCTAACCCTAAACCTAGCCCTAACCCTAACCTTAAACATAACCATAAAACTAAACCTACCCCAACCTTAAATTATAATCCTAAACTTAAACCTAACCCTAAGCTTAACACTATCCCTAACCCTAAACCTAAACCTAACCCTAACACTATCCCTAACCCTAAACCTTACCCTATACCACCCTAAAACTAACCCTCACACTAACCCTAATGCTAACACTATCCCTAATACATAACACTAACCCTAACCCAACAATACATTGTAATCCTAAACGTAATCCTAACACTAACCTTAACCCTAAACCTAACCCTAAACCTAAATTCTAACCCTAACCCTAACCCTAACCCTAACCCTAACCCTAACCCTAAGCCTAACCCGTACCTCTAACACTGAACCTAACCCTAACCTTAACCTTAAACCTAACTCTAAACCTAACACTATCCTCTAGCCCTAACACTAACACTAACCCTAACCCTAACACTAACATTAAACCAAATTTCTAACCCTCACCTTAATCCTAACCTTTAACTATAACCCTAACCCTAACCCTAACCCTAACGTAACTCTACGCCTAACGCTAACCCTAACACGAACACTAACCTCTAAACTTAACCCTAACTCTAACCTTAATCCTAACCCTGAACTTAACACTAACCCTTATCCTAATCCTAAAACTACCCACTAACCCTAACCATAAACCTGAACCTAACACTAAGACTAACACTATTCCTAACACCTAAACCCTAACCCTAACCCTATCCCTAACTCTAAAACTAAGCTTAAATCTAAACCTAATACTAACCCTAAACCTAATCGTAGCCCTAACCCTAACCCTAAACCAAAGCCTAACCCTAACCCTCTTCCTAACACCTAAACTCTAACCCTCACCCTAATCATAAACCTAACCCTAACCCTATCACTAACACTAACCATATCCTAATCTTAACCCTAACCTCAGAACCTATACCAGCCCTAACCTTAACCCTAACACTTACCGTAAACCCTAACTCTAAACGTAACACTATACCTAATCCTAACGCTAACCGTAAAGCTAACGCTATCCCTATCCCTATTCCTAGCACCTAAGCCCTAACCCTAACGCTAAACCTAAACCTAAAACTAACACTAAAACCAACCATAAAACTAACCCATACCTTAAAGCTAATTGTAACCCTAACACTAACCGTAATCCGAAACCGAATCTTAACCCTCTCCATAACCCCTAACACCTAACCCTAACCCTAACACTAACCCTAACACTAAGCATAATCCTAACCATACCATTAACCCTAACTTCTAAACCTAACCCTAACCCTAAACCTAACCATAACCCTAACCTTAAACCTAACATTAATCCGTTACCATAACCATATCTCTACTCCTTAAACTAACCCAAAGCCTCACTGTAATACCTAACTCTAACACTAACCCTAACCATGTCGCTAACACCTAACCCCTAACCCTAACCTTAACTCTACCTGTAAATCTAACCCTAACCCTAAACATAACCCTAACCAGAACTCTAACCCTAAGCCTAAACCTAATCATAACTCAAAACTTAACCGTAACCGGGAGCCTAACCATAAACCTCTCTCTAACATCTAACTTCTAACTATAACACTAAACCTAGCCCTAACCCTAACTTTAAATATAACCCTAACCCTAACCCTACCCCAACCATAAATTGTAATCCTAAACCAAACCCCAACCATAACCTTAAGCCTAAACCTAAACCTAAACCTAAACCTAAACTCTAATTCTAAACCTAACCCTAACACTAACACTAACCCAAACACTATACCTAAGCCTAAACCTTACCTACTTACTTCTAAACATAACCCTAAGCCTAAACCTAACCATAGCCCAAACCTTATCCCTTAAACTAACACTAACCCTGACAGTAATACCTAGACCTAACCCTAACCTTAAACCTACCATAACCCTAACCCTATCTCTAACCCTACCTCTAAAAGTAACCCTGACACATACCTCTAACCCTAACCCTAACTCTAATCCTAATCTTAAAACTTTAACCCTAACCCTAACACTAAACTATCCCAAACGCTAACCCTAAACGTAAAGCTTACTTCTAAACATACCCTAAGCCTAACTCTAACCCTAACCCAAACCCTATCCCTTAAACTAACACTAATCCTGACAGTAATACCTAGAGTTAACCCAAACCTTAAACTTTCCATAACCCTAACCCTATCTCTAACCCTACCCCTAAAAGTAACCCTGACACATACTTGTAACCCTAACCCTAACCCTAACTCTAACACTAATCTTAACCCTAAACATAAAGCTTAACTCTAAACATAAATCTAAGCCTAACCCTAACCCTAACCCAAACCCTATCCCTTTAACTAACACTAACACTGACAGTAATACCTAGACTTAACCCTAACACTAAACCTACCATAACCCTAACCCTATCTCTAACCCTACCCCTAAAAGTAACCCTGACACATACTTGTAACCCTAACCCTAACCCTAACTCTAACACTAATCTTAACCTTTAACCCTAACCCTAACACTAAACTATCCTTAACGCTAACCCTAAACCTAACGCTAAAACTAACTTCTAAACCTAACCCTAACACTAACCCTAACCCAACCCTAACCATAACCAAAAGAACAACCATAACCATATCCCTAACCCTAAGACTAACACTAATCCTAAACCTAACCGTAACACATACCTCTAAACCTAACCATAACCCTAACCCTAATCCTAACTCAAATCCTAACCTTAACCTCTAACCCTAACACTAACCCCAAACATAACACTTATCCTAACCCCAACCCTATAACTAACGCTAACCCTAACTTCTAACCCTAAACATAACCCTAACGCTAAACCTCAACCTAACCCTAAACGTAACCATAAATCTAACCCTAACCTAACCATAAGCCAAAGCCTAACCGTAACCCTAACCCGAACCCTAACACTAACCCTAATCCTAAACCTAACCCTAAACCTAACCCTAACACTAACCCTAACCTAAACCTAACCCTAAACGTAAATCTTAATCTAACACTAAACCTAAACATAACCCTGCCATTACCCTAACCATAACCCAAAGCCTGTCCATAATGCTTTCCCTAACCCTAAACCTAAACATAATCCTAACCCTAACCCTAACCCTAACACTAATCCTGGCCCTAAATCCTAACCCTAAACATAATTCAAACACTAACCCTAAACCTAGCCCTAACCCTAACCTGAACTGTAACCGTAACTCTAACATTAACTCTAATTCTAAATTCTAATCCTAAACCTAACATTAAGCCTAAACCTAACACTAACCCTAACACTAACCGTAACCCTACCCTAACCCTAACCCTAACCATAACCATAAACATAAGCCTAACCCTAAACTTAACCCCAACCCTAACCCTAAACCTAACACTGATCTCTAACCCTAATGCTAAACTTAACCCTAACCCTAAACCTCAATCTAACCCTAAACCTTACGTGAAACGTAAACCTAACCCCTAACCCTAACCCTAACACTAAATCTAACCTTAAACCAACACTAACACTAAACCTAAACCTAACCCTAAACCTCAACCTAACCCTAACCCTAATCATAACATTAACCCTAACACTAACCCTAACCCTAAAACTAACCCGAACCCTAAAACTAATCGTAAACCTAACCCTAAACATAACCCTTACCCTAAACTCTACCCCTAAACCTAACACTAACCCTAACTCTAACCCTAACCTCTAAACATAACCCTAAACCTAACCCTAAACTCTATCCGTAACACTAACCCTAAACCTAACCCTAACCCTAACACTAAACCTAACCTTAACATCTAACCCTAACCCTAACTCTAACTCTAACCCTAACCCTAAATCTAAACCTAACCCTAAACACTAACCCTAAACCTAGCACAATTCCTAACCCTAACCCTAACCATAAACCTAAACCTTACCCTAAAACTAACCCTAAACCTAACCCTAACCTTATCCCTAACAGCAAACCCCAAACCCAACCATAAACTTAACACTAAAAGTAACACTAAAACTAACCCTAGCCCTAAGCCTAAGCCTAAACCTAATCGTAAGCCTAACACTAACCATTAGCCGAAGTCTAAACTTTTCCTCTCCCGAACACCTAACCCCTAATCCTAACCCTAACACTAACCCTACTAACCCCTAACACTTCTAATCCTAACCATAACCATAACTGAAACCCTAATCCTAACCATAACCATAACCATAACCATAACCCTAAACCTAACATTAATCCCTAACCCTAACCCTACCCCTTAAACTAACCCTAAACCTGACTGTAATACCTAACCCTGAGACTAACCCTAACCCTAGCATAACCCTAACATTAAACCTAACCCTAACCGTAACACTAACCCATACCTCTAACCCTTACCCTAACAGTAAACCTAACATTAACCCTAATCCTGACCCTCATCCTAACCCAAAACCTAAGCTTTAATGATAACCCTAATACTAAGCCTAACCATAAACTCTAAGCCTAACCCTAAACCTAAACGTAAAACCAAACTCTAACACTAAACCTAAACCTAAACTCTAACCATAACCGTAACCCTAATCCTAATGCTAATCCTAACCCTAAACCTAAAGCCTAACCTTAACCCTAAAACTAACTATAACCCAAAAACTAACCATAAACGTAACTCTAACACTAACCCTTAACCTCAACATAACCCTAATCCTATCCCTAAAAGTAAACCCCTCAAACTAACCCTAAACCTAACCATAAAACTAACAGTAAACCTAACCCTAACACTAACCCTTACACTAACGCTATCCCTAAACCTAATCATAACCCTAAAATTAATCTTACCACAAAGCCTAACCCCAAGACTCTCCATACCACCTAACCCCTAAACTAACCCTAACACTAAACCTAACACTAACCCTAACCATAACCGTAACTCTAATGCTATCCCTAACCATAAACCTAAGTTTAAACCTAAACCTAACCCTAACCTTAACCATAACATCTAAGCCTAACCCTAACCCTAACCCTAACCCCAACTATAACCCTAAACTTAACGCTAACCTCTAACCATAACCCTAATCCTAACCTTAACCCTATACTCTAACCGTAACACTAACCCTAACCCTAACCCTAACTGTAACCCTAACCCTAACCCTAAAATATAACCCTAAAACTAATTCTATCGCTAAATCTAACCCTAACCCTAACCTTAACACTAAACCAACTTCTAAACCTAAAAGTAACCCTAACCCTAAACCTAAATGTAACCCTAACCCTAAACCTAACCCTAACACTAATCCTAATCCTAACACAAACCCTAACCGTAATCATAACCCTAACCCTACACCTAACACTAACTTCTAATCCTAACCCTAACTTTAACCGTAAACCTAAACCTAATGCTAGGCCTAAACTGTAACCCTAAACCTAACCCTAAAACTAAAGCTAACTTCTAAACATAACCCTAAGCCTAATCCTCACCCTAACCCGAACCCTTACCCTTAAACAAACACTAACCCTGACAGTAATATCTAGCCCTCACCCTAAACCTAAGCCTACCATGACCCTAACCCTAACTTTAATCCTACCCTAAACCTAACCCTAACCCATACCTCTAACCATAACACTAACACTAATCCTAACCTTAACTTCTAACCCTAACCTATCACTAACCCTAACCCTAAAACTAGCACTAAACCTAACTTTGAGCATTAAACCTAATCCTAAGCCTAAAACTATACCTATCACTAACCCTAAGCCTATCCCTAACACTAACCCTAAACCTAACCCTAACCCTAACCCTAACCCTAACCCTAACCCTAAACCTAATCCATACCTCTAACCGAAAACATAACCCTAACCCTAACCCTAACACTTTCCATAACACCTAAATCCTAAGCCTAACCCTAACACTAATCCTAACAGTAAACCTAACCTAACACTAACCCCAAACCTAAACCTAACTTTTAACCCTAACATTAAACTGAAACATAACCTCTAAGCTTAAACCTAACCCTAAACCTAAACCCAAACTCTAACACTAAACCTAACGCTGACCTCTAACCGTAACCCTAAGCCTAACCTTAAAACTTACTCTAACCCCAAAACTAACCCTAACCTTTATCCATAACACTAACCCTAAACCTAACCCTAACCCTAATGATAACCCTAACCCTAAACCTAACATCTAACCCTAACTCTAACTCTAACCCTAACCCCAACACTAACACTAAACTAACTTCTAACCGTAAAACTAACCCTAACCCAAAACCTAAATTTAACCCTAACCCTAACCCTAAACCCTAACTCTAAATCTAACACTATTCCTAGCCCTAACCTTAACGGTAAAGGCAACCCTTACTCTAAAACTATGGCTAATCCTAACCTTATCACTAATACCAAACCCCAACCCTAACCATAAACCTAACACTAAAACAAACACTAAATCTAACCCTAACCGTAACCCTAGACCTAAACCTAAACCTAAACATAACCCTAATGCTAACCATAAGCCGAAGTCGAATGTTAATCCTCTCCCTAACACCTAACTCCCAACCCTAACCTTAACACTAACCCTAACTACCTAACCCTACCACTAACCCTTACTTCTAATCCTAACCCTAACCCTAACCCGAACACTAACCCTAACCCTAACCATAACCATACCCTAAACCTAAAATTAATCCCTAACCCTAAATCTAACCCTAAACCTACCCCTTAAATTAACCCTAAACCTGAGTGTAATACCTAAACCTTATCCTAAACCTAGCATAATCCTAAGGCTAACCCTAACCCTAACCCTAATTCTATCGCTAAACCTAACCCTAACCCTAACCTTAACACTAAACCAACTTCTAACCCTAAAAGTAACCCTACCCCTAAACCTAAATGTAACCCTAACCCTAAACCTAACCCTAACACTAACCCTAATCCTAACACAAACCCTAACCATAATCATAACACTAACCCTACACCTAACACTAACTTCTAATCCTAACCCCAACGTTAACCCTAAACCTAACTCTAACGCTAGGCCTAAACTATAACCCTAAACCTAACCCTAAAACTAAAGCTAACTTCTAAACATAACCCTAAGCCTAACCTGAACCCTAACCCGAACCCGAACCCTTAAACAAACACTAACCTTGACAGTAATATCTAGCCCTAACCCTAACTCTAAACCTACCATAACCCTAACCCTAACTCTAACCCAACCCCTAAACCTAATCGTAACCCATACTTCTAATCATAACCCTAACCCTAATCCTAACTCTAACCTTGACATTAAACTCTAACCCTAACCCTAAACCTAAACATAACACAAAGACTAACCGTAACCCTATCACTAACACTAACACTAACCCTTATCCTAACCCTAGCCCTAACCCTAACCCTAACCCATACCTCTAACCCTAACCCTAACCCTAACCCTAACCCTAACCCTAACACTAACACTAATCCTAACCCTAATCCTAACCTTAACCTCTAACCCTAACCCTAACCCTAACCTATCCCTAAATCTAAACCTAAAACTAACACTAAACCTAACTTTGAACACTAAACCTAATCCTAAGCCTAACACTAAACCTAATTCTAATCCTAACCCTAAACCTAACACATACCTCTAACCCTAATGCTAACCCTATCACTAACCCTAACCCTAATCCATACATATTACCCTAAAACTAACACTAACCCTAACCTTAACCCTAACACTAACACTTTCCCTAACACCTAACCCCTAAGCTTAACCCTAACAATAATCCTAACAATAACCCTAACCCTAAAACTAACCCTAAACCTAAACCTAGGTTTTAACCCTAACCCTAACATTAACATCAACCATAACCTCTAAGCTTAAACCTAACCCTAAACCTAAAGCCAAACTCTAACACTAAACGTAATGCAGACCTCTAACCCTAAACCTAAAGCCTAACCTTAACCCTAAAACTAAGCATAACCCAAAAACTAACCATAAATGTAACTCTAACCCTAACCCTTAACCTAAACATAACCCTAATCCTATCCCTAACACTAAACCCATAAACCTAACCCTAAACCTAACCCTAAAACTAACAGTAAACCTAACCCTAACACTAACCCTTACACTAATGCTAACCCTACACCTAATCATAACCCTAAAATTAATTTTAACACAAAGCCTAACCCTAAGACTCTCCCTAACACCTAACCCCTAAACCTAACCCTAACACTAAACCTAACACTAACCCTAACCGTAACCGTAACTCAAACGCTAACCCTATCCTAAACCTAAGTTTAAACCTAAACCTAACCCTGACCTTAACCATAACATCTAAGCCTAACCCTAACCCTAACCCTACACCCAACTCTAACCCTCAACTTAACGCTGACCTCTAACCATAACCCTAATCCTAACCTTAACCCTATCCTCTAACCGTAACACTAACCCTAACACTAACACTAACCCTAAAATATAATCCTAACCCTAATTCTATCGCTAAACCTAACCATAACACTAACCTTAACACTAAACATCTTCTAAACCTAAAAGTAACCCTAACCCTAAACCTAACCCTAACACTAACCCTAATCCTAATACTAACCCTAACCATAATCATAACCCTAAACCTACCCCTAACTTCTAATCTTAACCCTAACGTTAACCCTAAAACTAACCCTAACGCTAAGCCTAAACTGTAACCTTAACCCTAACCCTAAAACTAAAGCTAACTTCTAAACATAACCGTATGCCTAAACCTCACCCTAACCCGAACACTAACCCTTAAACTAACACCAACCCGACAGTAATATCTAGCCCTTACACTAACCCTAAACCTACCATAACCCTATCCCAAACTCTAAACCTACCCCTAACCCTAACATTAACCTATACTTCTAACAGTAACCCTAACCCTAACCCTAACGTAACCCTAACCCTAACCTAACGCTAACCCATGCCTCTCAAACTAAACCTAACCCTATCCCTAACCTTCAACCTAACCCTAACCTTTTCCCTAACACCTAAACCCTAACCCTAACCCTAACCCTAAACCTAACCCTAACCCAACACTAACACTTTCCAAACACGTAATCCCTAAGCCTAACCCTAAACCTAAACGTAACCCTAAACATAACCCTAAGCCTAACCTTAAACCTAATCGTAACCCTAACCCTAACTGTAATCCTAAGCCTAACCGTAATGCTAATACTGACCCTTACCCTAACACTAACCCTAAATCCTAACCCTAAACTTAATACTAACCCTAACTGTAACCCTAACCCTAATGCTAAAACTAACCCTAACTTCTAACTCTAACCCCATCCCAAAACATAAACTTAACACAAGCCCTAACCCTAACCCTAAACCTAACCCTAACCCTAACATCTAATGCTAACCATAACACTAACCCTAACCATAACCCTAACCCTAGCTTAACCGTAAACCTAACCCTAATGCTAACACTAACCCTAAAACTTACCTCTAAACATAACTCTAACCATAATTGTAACCGTAACCAAAAGCCTTACCGTAACCATATCCCTAACTCTAACCCTAACAATAACCCTAATGCTAACACTAACCCTAAAACTTACCTCTAAACATAACTCTAACCATAATTCTAACCGTAACCAAAAGCCTTACTGTAACCATATCCCTAACTCTAACCCTAACCCTAACCCTAACCCATTTACACTAACACTAAACCTAACCATAACACTAAAATGTAACCCTAACCCTAAACCTAACCGTAACTCAAACCCTAAACCTAAGCTTTAATCCTAATCCTAAAACTAACTCTAACAATAACATCTAAGCCTAACCCTAAACCCTAACCGTAAATCCAAACTCTAACACTAAACCTATCACTACTCTCTAACCATAAGCATAAACCTAATCCTAAACCTAACCCTAACCCTAACCCTTACCCTAAACTCTAACCATAACACTAACTCTAGCCATAACGCAAAACCTAAACGTAAACCTAACCCTAAACCAGCTATAACCATAAACCTAACCATAACCCTATTCCTAACACCTAACCCCTAACCCTAACCCTAAACCTAACCCTAAACCTAACTGTAAACTTGACTCTGACCTTAATATTAAACCTAACCCTAACCCTAACCCTAATCCTAACACTATCCCTAACAAATAACCACTAACCCTAATGCTAAACCTAACACTAAATATAACCGTAAACCTAACTCTGACCCTAACACTAACCCTAACCCTAACCCTAAATCTAATCGTAACCCTAAAATGAACCATACCCCGAAGCTTAACCAGAACACTCACCCTAACACCTAACTCCTAAACCTAACCCTAACACAAACCCTAAACCTAACCCGAACCATAACTCTAAGCCTAACCCTACCCCTAACCTTAACCTCTAACCCTAACACTAACACTAACCTATCTCTAACCCTAACCCTAAACTTAACACTAATCCTAACTTCTAACCCTAACCGTAAAACTAACCCTAACCCTAAAACTCAACCTAACCCTAACCATAAACCTAACCTAACCCTAACCTAAAGCCTAACCATAACCCTGTCCCTAACCCTAACATTAACAGTAATTCTAACCCTAGACCTAACTCTAAACCTAAACCTAAACCTAACTCTAAACGTAACCCTAATCCTAACACAAACAATAACCCTAAACCTAACACTAACACTATCCTCTAAACCAACCCTAACCCTAACCTGAACCCTAACCATAAACCTAAGCTATAACCCTAACCATAACCTCTAAGCCTAACCCTAACCATAACTCTAACCCCAAACTCTAACCTCTAAACCTAATGCTAACCCTAAGCGTAACCCTAACCATGACCCTAAGCTTTCACGTTGACACTAATGCTAAACCTAACCATAACTTCTAAGCCTAAACCTAACCGTAACTCTAAGACAAACCCTAACCCTAATCCTAACCCTATGCCTAGCCCTAACACTATCCATAACCATAAAACTTACTGTAACGCTATCCTTAACACTAATCTTAACCCTAACCCTAACCCTAACCTAACCCTAATAATATACCTAATCCTAAAACTAACCCTAAAACTAACACCACCACGAACACCTAACCCCTAAACCTAACCCTAAATCTAACCATAAAACTAACCCTAACCCTAAACTAAACCTAAGTTTTAACACTAACCCTAACCCTATTCTTAACCATAACGTCTAACACTAACCTGAACCCTAACCCTAAACACAAACTTTAACCCTAAACCTAACGCTAACCTCTAAACCTAACCCTAACCCTAACGTTAACACTAACTGTAACACAAACCATAACCATAAATTCTAACTGTAACACTAAACCTAATCCTAAATTTAACCTTAGCCCTAAAATCTAATCCTAAACCTAACTCTAACTCTAACACTAAACCAACTTCTAACCGTAACACTAACTCTAACCCTAAACCTAAACCTAACCCTAACCCTAACCCTAACACTAACCATAAACCTAACCCTAAACCCTAACCGTAAAACTAACACTATTCCTAAACCTAAACATAACGGTAAACATAAACATTATCCTAAACCTAACTGTAAACCTAAACCTAACCCTATCACTATTCCTAACACCTAACCCCAACCCAAACCCTAAACCTAACAATAAAACTAACACTAAACCTAAACTTAACCCTAATCCAAAGCCTAACCCTAAACTTAATTGTAACCCTACTGCTAACTCTAAACTGAAGCCTAAACTTAACCCTCTATCTAACAACTAACCACTAAACCTAAACCTTACACTAAACATAACTGTAAGCATAACCCTAACCCTACCTCTAACCCTAACATCTAATCCTAACACTAACACTAACCCTAACCCTAACACTAACCATAACCATAACCCTAAACATAACATTAATCCCTAATCCTACCCCTTAAACTAACCCTAAACCTAACTGTAATAACTAACCTTAACCCTAAATGTAACCATAGCATAACACTAAGCCTAACCCTAACCCCAACGATAACCCTAACCCATACCTCTAACCCTAACCCAAAGACTAACCCTAACATTAACACTAACCCTAACCCTAACCATAAACCCTAAGCCTAACCCTAACCCAAACCCTAACCCTAAACCCAAACTCTAACAATAAACTTAATGCTTACCGCCAAACATAAACCTAACCCTAATCCTAGCCCTAACCCTAACCCTAAGGCTAAAGCCTAACCCTAACACTAACACTGTCTGTAATCCTAAACATAACTGTAAATTTAATCCTAACCCTAACCCTACCCTAACCCAAACCCTAACCCTAACCCTAAACCTAACCCTAAACTTAAGCTTTAACACTAACCCTAACCTTAACCATAACCTCTAAGCCTAACCCTAACCCTAAACTAACCATAACATTAACCCTAGCTTACACCCTAACCCTAAGCCTAATATTATCCCTAACCCTAACCCTAACCCTAACACTGTCATGAAGAACTAACCCCTAACCCTAACCCTAAATCTAACCCTTAAATTAAACCTAACCCTAACTTTAACACTATATCTAAGTTTTAAAACTAACCCTAACGCTCACCTTAACCATAACTTCTAAGACTATCCATAACCCTAACCCCAAACACAAACTCTAACCCTAAACCTAATGCTAACCTCTAGCCTTAACCCTAACTCTAACACTAACCCTAACCATAAACACCAAGCGTAATAAAAGCCCTAATCCTAACCTTAAACTTAGGCCCAACATTTAACCCTAACCCTAACTTTAACCCTAACGCTAACCCTAACACTAAACCAACTTCTAACCCTAACCCTAAACCTAACCCTAAACTTAAACCTAACCCTAACCCTAACCCTAAACCTCAACCTAACCCTAAAACCTAACCGTAAACCTAACACTATTCCTAAATCTAAACCTAACTGTAAACCGAACCCTTATCCTAAACATAAACCTAACCCTAACCCTAACCCTGTCCCTATTCATAACACCTAACCCCAACCCAAACTCTAAACATACCCTAAAACTAACACTAAACCTAAACATCAACCTAATCTTAAGTCTAAGCCTAAACTTAATCATAACCCTAACGCTAACTGTAACCCAAAACTTAATCTTAACCCTCTCGCTAACAACTAACCCCTCACCCTAAACCTAAAACTAACCCTAAACCTAACTGTAACCATAATCTTAAACCTAACAATAACCGTAACATCTAATCCTAACCCTAACCCTAACCCTAACACTAACCATAACAATAACCCTAAACTTAAAATTAATCCCTAACCCTAACCCTAACCCTAACCTAACCCTAACCCTAACCACAACCCTAACTCATATCTCTAACCCTAACACAAAGACTAACCCTAACCATAACCATAACCATAACCATAACCATAACCATAAACCCTAATGCTAACCCTAACATTAACCCTAACCCTAACACCAAACTCTAATACTAAACTTAATGATTACCTCTAACCATAACCCTAAGCCCAATCATAACAATAAACCTAACCCTAAACCTAAGCCTAAAGCCTAACCCTAACACTAACACTATCCATAAACCAAAACCTAGCCGTAAACCTAACTCTAACCCTAACCGTAACCATAACCCTAACAATAACCCTTAACCTACCCTTACACTTTACCCATAACCCTAACCCTAATTCTAGCCCTAAAACTAACAATAAACCTAAACCTAACCCTAACCCTAACTCTAACACTAAACCTAATTCTATCCGTAACACTTAAGCATTAAACCTAACCCTAAACCTCACCCTAAAACTAACGTAAACCTAAACCTAAACCTAACCCTAACCCTAACTGTAACCCTAATCCTAAACATAATCCTAACCCTAAATTCTATTCCTAATCCTAACCCTAAACTCTAAACCAAAACCTAACCCTACGCATAACACTAAATCTAACCCTAACCCTAAATATAACACTAACGCAAACCTAACATTAATCCCTAAACCTAACCCTACCCCTTAAACAAACACTAAACCTGACAGTAATAACTAACACTAACACTAACACTACCATAACCCCAACCATAAAGCTAACCCTAACCCTAACCCTAAACCTAACCCTAACACTAAACCTACCGCTAACCTCTAAGCATAACCCTAACACTAACACTAACCCTAACCCTAACACTAACACTAAACCTAAACTCTAACTGTAACCAAAACACTAATGCTATCCCTAACCGTAATTCTAATCTCTAACCTTAACCCTAACACTAATCCTAAACCTAGCGTAAACTTAACCCTAACCATAAAATGAAGCCTACCCCTAACACTCTCCCTACACCTAACCCCTGACATTATTCCTAACCCTAACCATAAAATTTATCCTACCCCTAAACCTAAACCTAAACCATACCTCTAATCCTAACCCTAAAGCTAACCCTAACACTAACCCTAACCTCTAACACTAACCTTAACCCTAAACCTATCCCTATCCGTAACCCTAAACCTAACATTAAACCAAATTTCTAACCCTAACCCTAAGCCTAACCCTAAACCTCAACCTAAACTTAACCCTTACCATAACCCTAACCCTAACAATAACCGTAACCCAAAGCCTAACCATGACCCTAACCCTAACCCTAACCCTAATTCTATCCTTAAAGCTAACACTAGCCCTAAACCTAAACATAACCTAATCCTAACCCTAACACTAACCGAAACATAACCCTAACATTAACCTCTAAACCTAACCCTAACCCTAACCGTGATGCTAAACCTAAACCTAAGCTTTAACCCTAACCGTAACACTCACCATAACCATAATCTCTAAGCCTAACCCTAACCCTAAATTCTAAACCGAAACCTAACCCTAACACTAACAATATCCCTAAACCTAACCATAACCCTAAACTCTAAGCCTAAAACTAACACTAACCCTAACCATAACCCTAGCCATAAACCTATCAATAAACCGAACTTTAATTGCTAACCCTAACCTTAAACCTACCCATTAAACTAACACTAATACTGACTGTAATACGTAACCCTAACTTAACGCTACACCTACCATAACCCTAAACCTAACCCTAACCCTAACTCATACCTCTAACACTAAATCTAACCCTAACCCTAAAAGTAACGCTAAACCTAAAGCTAACCATAACCATAACCCTAACCCTAACCCTAAACCTAACGCTAACCCATACCTCTAACCATAAACCTAACCCTAAACTCTATCAGTAACACTAACCCTAACCCTACCCATAACCCTAACTGTAACCCTAACCATAACCATAAACCTAACCCTATAACTAACACTAAACCTAACCCTGAAACTAACCCTAAGAGTAACCCTAAACCGAATCGAAACCCTAACGATAACCATAAACCGAAGCCTAATCTTGATCCTCTCCCTAACACCTAATTTCTAACCCTAAGCTTAACACTAACCCTAACACTAAGTGTAACCATAAACTTAAACCTACCCCTAAAACTAACTTCTAATCCTAACTCTAACTCTAATCATAACCATAACCCTAAATCTAACATTAATCCCTAACCCTAACCCTTACCCTAAGCCTATACCTTAAACTAAGCCAGAACCTCACTGTAATACCTAAGCCTAACCCTAACACTAACCCTAGCAAAACACTAACCCTAAGCATAACCATAACCTTAACCCATGCCTCTAACCCTAACCCTAACACTAACCCTAATCCTAAGCCTAACTCTAACCCAAAACCTAATCTTTAATGATAACCCTAACACAAAGAATAACCACAAAATCTAAGCCTAACTCTAACCCTATCCCTAACACCAAACTCTAACACTAAACTTAACGCTAACCTCTAACCATAAACCTAACACTAATCCAAACACTAAATGCTAACCCTAACCCTAGAACTAACTGTAAATATAAAACTAACCGTAAACCTAACCTTAACCCGAACTGTAAACCTAACCCTAACCCTAACCATAACCCTAAGCCTATACCTTACAGTTAACCCCTAACCCTAACACTAAAACTAACCCTAAAACTAACCATAAACCTAACCCTAACCCTAAACCTAACCCTAATTGTAACCCTAACACTAACGGTAAACTGAAGCATAACCGTAAGCCACTCCCTAACACCTAACTCCTAACCCTAACCCGAACACTAACCTTAACCCTAACCGTAACCATAACCCTAACCATACCATAACACTAACTTCTAATCCTAACATTAACCCTAACCCTAAACATAACCCTAACACTAAACTCTAACCCTAAACCTAAACCTAACTCTAACCCTAACCCTCACTGTAGCACAAAACCTAAAGCTTAACGCTAACACTAACCCTCACACTAACACTAACATTTAACTCTTAGCCTAACCCTAAACGTAACCCTAACCATGATGCTAACCCTAAACTTAATCTCTAACCCCAACTATAACCCTAACACTAACCTATCCCTAACTTTAACCCTAAAACTAACACTAAAACTAAATTCTAACCCTAACACTATACCTCAACCCAACTCTAACCCTAACCATAACCCTAACCCGAAATATAATCATAAACCAAAGCCTAACCGTAACCCTATCCCTAACTCTAACACTAACCCTAATCCTAACCCTAACCCTAACCCTAAACTGAAACCTAACCCTAAATCTAACGCTAACACTAACCTCTAAACCTAACACTACCTATAACCATAACCCTAACCCTAAAGTAGAGCGTTAACCCTAACCCTAACACTAACCCTAACCATAACCTCTAAGCCTAACCCTAACACTAACGCTAATCCCAAACTCTAACACTGAACTTAACTCTAACCTCTAACCTTAACCCTAACCATAATCCTAACCCTAACTCTTACTTTAACCCTAATCCTAAGCATAATCCTAACCCTATCTGTAACCCTAAACCTAAATGTAAACCTAACACTAACCCTAAACCTAACCCTATCCTTAACATCTAACCCCTAACCCTAACCCTAAACCTAAACCTGAAATTAAATTAAACCTAACACTATCTTTTTCCCTAGCAGTAACGCTAAACATAATTGTAACCCTAACACTAACCATAACCCGAAGCGTAACCCTAACCGCTCCCTAACAACTAACCCCTAAACTTAACCCTAACACTAACCCTAAATCTAACAGTAACCATAACACTAACTGTACCCCTAACTCTAAATTCTAATCCTAACCCTAAACCTAAACCTGACCATAACACTAAGCCTCACCCTAAACATAAATTCTAACCCTAAACCTAAATCTAACACTAATCATACTTTAAGCCTGACTGTAATACCTAACCATAACCGTAACCCTAACCCTAACCATCACCCTATCTATACCATAAGCCTAAACCTAATATTAAACTAATGCAAATTCTAACCCTAAATTATAACCCTAAACCTAACACTAACACTAACCCTAACCCTAACACTAAAGTCTAACCCTAAAGCGAACCCTAACCCGATACCTAACGCTAAACATAACCCTCACCATAACACTAATCCAAAACCTAAACTTAATCCCTAACCCTAAGCCTAAGCCTAACCCTACAATTCACCCTAACCCCAACCGTAATGCCTAACCCTAACCCTAACCCTACCATAAGCCTAACCCATACCTCTAACCATAAACCTAACCGTAACTCAAACCCTAAACCTAACCCTAACCCTAAACCTAACATTAACCTCTAACCTTAAGCTAAACCTAAACCTAACCCTAACATTAACACTAAACCTAACTTCTAACCCTAACTCTAACCCTAAACCAAAACCTCTTCTGAACCCTAACACTTAACCTAACCCGAAACTTAAACCTAACCCTTAAACTAACCATAAACCTAACACTAAACCTAACTCTTACCCTAAACTGTACCCCTAAACCTAACACTAACCATAACCCTAACCCTAAACCTTACTGTAAATTTAAGGCTAAACCTAATCAGAACCCTAAACCTAACCATAAAACAAAGCTTAGCCCTAACACTCTCCTTAAAACCTAACCACTAACGCTAGCCCTAAACATAGAATTAAGCCTAACCCTAACCCTAACCCTAACCCTAACCCAAACACTAACCATAAGACTCAACCTAAACCTAACCCTACCAATAACCCTAACCCTAACCCTAAACCCTAACCCAAACCGAACCCTATCAATAACCCTAACACTAACAATAACCCTAAACATAACACCATTCCTAACCCTAAACCTAACGCTAAAACAAAAACTAACACTAACCCTAACGCTAAACCTATCCCTAACACCCTACCCCTAACCCTAACTCTAACCCTAACCCCAACCGTAAAACAAACCTTAAACATAACGCTAAACCTATCCCTAAACCTAGTCATAACTCTAAACCTAAACGTAGTCTGGAGACTAACCATAATGCTCTCCCTAACACCTAAACCTAACCCTAACCCTAACCCTACCCCTACCCCTAACCCTAACCCTAACCCTACCCCTAACCCTAACCCTAACCCTAACGGTAACCATAACATTAATCCTAAACCTAACCTGAACCCTAAATTGTAATCCTAACCCTAAGCCTAACCGTAACCCTAAGCCTAACACTAACACTAACCCTAAACCTAAATTCTAGCCATAATCCTAACCCTAAACATAAACCTAACCCTAAAACTTACCGTAAAACTAGCCCTAACACCTAACCAAATTCTAACCCTAACACTAACTCTAAGCCTAACCCTAAACCTAAGTTTTAACCCTAACCCTAGCTCTAACCCTAACCTCTAAGCCTAACCCTAACCCTAACACAACTACAATCTCTAACCCTAAACCTAACACTAATCTCTAACGATAACCCTAAGCCTAACACTAATGCTATCCCTAAACCTAAACATGCCTCTTAAACTTACCCTAACCCTAACCCTCACCTCTGAATCGAACATTAACACTAAACATAACCCTAATCCTAACCCTAACCTTAACCCTAACCCAGCTCTAACCCGAAACTTTAACCCAAAATCTAACCTCCAGCTATAACTGTAACCCTAACTATAACCCTAACACTAACCTCTAACCTGAACCCTAAACCTAACCCTAACCATAACAAAACCAAACCCTAACCCTAACCCTATCCTTACCCTAAACTCTAACCCGAACCCTAACACTAACCCTAACCCTAACCTAAACCTAACCCAACCATAACAGTAACACTAACCCAAACCCTAAACCTAAAGCTAACCCTAGCCCTCTAAGCCTAAGCCTAACCCTAACCCTAAACATAAACCTTACCCTAACCCTATACCTATCCCAACATGAACCCGAACAATAACCCTAACCCCTAACCATAACCTTAACCCTAACACGATCCCGAACACTAACCCTAACCCTAAACCTAACACTAACCCTAATACTAATCCTAACCATATCCCTAACACCTAACCCCTAACCCTAGGCCTAAACCTAAACCTAAACCTAACTGTAAACCTAACACTGACCTTAATATTAACCCTAACCGTAACGCTAAACCTAAACCTAATCATAACACTACCACTAACAGTAACCTGACGCCTAACACTAACCCTCTCCCTACAACCTAGCCC
Organism: Cavia porcellus; assembly: GCF_034190915.1. Classification (NCBI taxonomy): domain Eukaryota; kingdom Metazoa; phylum Chordata; class Mammalia; order Rodentia; family Caviidae; genus Cavia; species Cavia porcellus. The sequence goes on along the minus strand of NW_026947524.1, from coordinate 3,806,855 downwards.
CTAACCCTAATCCTAAACTAACCCTAACCGTAACCATAACCCTAACCGTAACCCTCTCCCCAACACCTGACCCCTAAACCAAAACTTAACACTAATCCTAACCCTAACCCTAACCCTAACCCTAACGGTAATCATAACCCTAACCCTACCCCTAACCCTAACTTGTAAACCTAACCCTGACGTTAACCCTAACCCTAACCCTAAACTCTAACCCTAAAACGAAAACATACCTCTAAACATAACCCTAAGCCTAACACTAACCCAAACCTTAACCCTAAAACTAAACTCTAACCCTAAACCTAACAATAAATCTATCCCCAACACTAAACCTAACTCTAAAACTAACACTATCCGTAACCCTAAACCTTACCCTAAGCCTAACCCTAACCCTAACCCTAAATATAATGCAAACTCTATCCCTAATAATTAACCCCTAACCCTAACCCTAACACAAAGACTAACCATATCCCTAACACCTAACACCTAACACTAAACCTAACCCTAAGCCTAACTGTAACCGTAACCTTAACCCTAAACCTAATTCTGAACCTAAATTCTAATCCTAACCCTAAAAATGACCCTAACACTAAATATAACACGAACCCTAAAATTTAAACCTAAACCTAACCCTAACCTTAACACTAACCCTAACACTACCCCTAAACCTAAACCTAAACCTTATTTCTAAATCTACCGTAACCCTGACCCTACCCACAACCCTAGCATTAACACTAACCTCTATCACTAACCCTAACCCTAAATCTACCATAACTCTACAACGAACCCTAACCCTAAACCTAACCCATACTTCTAAACACTATCCCTAACCCTAACCCTAACATTAAGCCTAAAACTAACTCTAAACCTAACACTAACCTCTAAACCTAACTCTAACCCTAACACTAAACCAAACTTGTAACTCTAAACTTGATCCTAACTTTAACTCTAATCCTGACCACAACCCTAACCCTAACCCTAACCTAAACCTAATGCTAATCTCTAACCATAACCATAACCCTAACCCTAACCCTAACCCTAACCTTAACGCTAACACCTAAGACCTAACCCTAACCCTAAACCTAATCCTAACCACAAGCCTAAACCTAAATTCTAATCCTAACACTACACATAACCCTAACACTAACCCTAACCCTAAACCTAAACCTAAAACTAACCCTAAGCCTAACTCTAACCCTAACCCTAATCCTAACCCTAACCCTAACACTAACCCTAACCTTAACCCTAACATGAACACTAACCTCTAAACTTAACCCTAACACTAACCATAATCCTAACCTTAAACTTAACCATTAACCCTAACAATATCTCTAACCTTAACCCTAACAATAAACCTAACACTAACCCTAACACTATCCCTAACATCTAAACCCTAATGCTAACCTAACTCTAAAACTAACCCTAAATCTAACCCTAACCATAAGACTAAACCTAGTCGTAACGCTAATGCTAATACTAACACAAAGCCTAACCCTAATCCTCTTTCTAACAGCTAATGTCTAATCCTCACCCTAATCATAACCCTAAGCCTAACCCTAAACTTAACCCTAACATTAACCCTAAACACTAACTCTAAACCTAACACTATCCCTAACCCTAACCGTAAACCTAATCCTAACCCTAACCCTATCCTGAACACCTAACTCCTAACCCTAATGCTAAAACTAACAATAAAACTAGCACTAAAATTAACCCTAAACTATCCCTAACTCTAAGCCTGACCCTAAAGCTAATCGTAACCCGAACGTTAACCATAATCCCAAGCCTAACGTTAAACCTCTCCCTAAAGCCTAACCCCTAACCCTAAACCTAACACTAACCCTATTCCTAATTCTAAACGTAACCATAATCCTAACCCTACCACTAACCCTAATTTCTAATCCGAAAACTAACACTAAACCTAGCCATAATCCTAACCCTAAACCTAACATTAATCCCTTAACCTAACCCTAACCCTACCCCTTAAACTAAAGTTAACCCTGTCTATAATACCTAACCCTAAACCTAAACATAACCCTACCATAACCCTAACCTTAACCCTAACCTACTGCTTAAACTACCCCGAAGCCTGATGGTAATACCTAACCCTAACCCTAACCTTAACCCTGTCGCTAACACCTAACCCCTAACACTAACACTAAACCTACCTCTAAATCTAACCCTATTCCTAAACCTAACCCTAAACCTAACCCTACCCTTACCATAACCCTAAGCATAAACCTAATCATAACCCAAAACCTAACCATAACCGGAAGCCTAACCCTAACCTCTCCCTAACACCTAACCCCTAACTCTAATCCTAAACCTAACCCTAACCCTAACCTTAAATGTAACCCTAACCCTAACCTTACCCCAACCATAAATTGTAATCCTAACCCTAACCCTAACCCAAACCTTAACCCTAAACATAAACTCTAACCCTAAACCTAACCCTAACCCTAACCCTAAACCAAACAATAACACTATCCCTAACCCTAAACCTTACCCTAAACTTAACACTAAACCTAACCTCAACACTAATCTTAATGCTAAGTCTATCCCTATTACATAACCACTAACCCTAATCCTAACCCTAACCCGAAGCCTAACCATAACCCTCTTCCTAACACTTAACACCTAAACCTAAACCTAACCCTAACCCTAACCATAACTGTAACCCTAACCCTAAACCTAACTCTAACCCTAAATTCTAATCCTAAACCTAAAAATAACCTTAACCCTAAATGTAACCCTAAGCCTAAAATTTACCCCAAAACCTAACCCAAACCCTAACACTAACACTAAACCTAACCCTAATCCTAAAGTCAAACCCTAACCCTAACCCTAACACTAACCCTAACCATAAACATAAAACTAACCCTAAACCTAACATTAATCCCTAACCCTAACCCTAACCCTACCCCTTAAAATAACCCTAACACTGACCGTAATTGCTAACCCAAACCTTAACCCTAAACCAACCGTAACACTATCCCTAATCCTAACCCTACCCCTAAACCAATTGCTAAACCTTAATTCTAACCCTACCCTAAACCTGACCCTAATCACAACCCTAACTTTAATCCTAACCTCTAACAATAACCCTAACCATAAACCTACCATAACCCTAAACCTAACGCTGACCCTAACCTATACCTCTATCACTAACCCTAACTCTGTCACTAACACCTAACCTGTAACCCTAGCCCTGAACCTACCTCTAAATCTAACCTTAAACCTAAACCTAACCCTAACACTAACAATAACCCTAAGCCTAAACCTAATCCTTACACAAAACTTAACTGTAACTGGAAGCCTAACTCTAACCCACTCCCTAAAACCTAACACCTAACTCTAACCCTAAACCTATCCCTAACACTAACCTTAAACATAACCCTAATACTAACCCTACCCCAACCATAAATTGTAATCCTAAACTTAAACCTAAACCTAAGCTTAACACTAAACCTAACCCTAAACCTAAACTCTAACCCTAAACCTGACCCTAAAACTAAATACTAAACCTAAACCTTGGGGCTGGGGGTTTAGCTCAGTGGCATAAGCGCCTGCCTTGATAGCAGGCAGTCATGAGTTAGATCCCTGGTACCGATAAAAAGGAAAAAGACCAATAAATAAATAAATAAATAAATAAATAAATAAACCTAAACCTAAACCTAAACCTAACCATAACCCTAAACCTAACCATAACACTATCCCTAACCCTAAACCTAAAACTAAACCTAACACTATCCCTAACCCTAAAGTTTACCCTAAGCCACCGGAACCCTAACCCTCAACCTAACCCTAATGCTAACACTATCCCTAATACCTAACACCTAACCCTAACCATAAACCTAACACTATACGTAACCCTAAACATAACACTATCCCTAAACCTAAACCTTACCCTAAACCTAACCTTAACCCTAACCCTAAACGTAATGATAATGCTAATTCTATACCTAATACTTAACCCCTACCCTAACCCTAACCCGAAGCCTAACCATAACCCTCATCCTAACACTTAACACCTAACGCTAAACCTAAACCTAACCCTAACCCTAACTGTAACCGTAACCCTAAGCCTAAACATAACTCTAATCCTAAATTCTAATCCTAACACTAAAAATAACGCTAACCCTAAATGTAACCCTAAGCCTAAAATTTAACCCTAATCCCAACCCTAACCCTAACACTAACCCTAAACCTAACCCTAATCCTAAACTCTAACCCTAACCATAACCCTGTCGCTAACACCTGACCCCTAACCGTAACCCTAAACCTACCTCTAAATCTAACCCTAACCTTATATCTAACCATAACACTTACCATAACCCTAAGCCTAAACCTAATCATAGCCCAAAATCTAACCATAACTGGAAGCCTAAGCCTAACCCTCTCCCTAACACCAAAGCCAAACCCTAAACCTATCCCAACAATAAACTGTAATCCTAAACCTAAACTTAACCCTAAATTTAACCATAAACCTAACCCTAAACCTAAACTCTAACCATAAACCTATCCCTAACTCTAATCCTAATATTTATACTATCCCTAAGCCTAAACCTTACCCTAATCCTAACCCAACCCCTAACTCCAACACTCACCCTAACACTAAGTCTATCCCTAAAACATAACACCTAAACCTAAACCTAACCCAAAGCCTAACCATAACCCTATTCCTAACACTTAACACATAAACCTAAACCTAAACCTAACCCTAACCATAACCGTAACCCTTACCCTAAACCTATCTCTAACTCTAAATTCTAATCCTAAGCCTAAAAATAATGCTAACACTAAAAGTAACCCTAAACCTAAAATTTAACCCTAAACCTAACCCTAACCCTAACTCTAACCTTAAACCGAACCCTAATCCTAATCACTAAACCTAAACCTAACCTAACCCTAAACCTAACCCTAACCCTAACCCTAAGGATAAACCTAACCCTAAACCTAACATTAATCCCTAACCCTAACCCTAACCTAAACCTACCATAAAGCTAAAGCTAACCCTAACCCTAACCCTAACCCTAATCAATACCTCTAACACTAACCCTAACCCTAACCCTGTCCCTAACACCTAAACCCTAACCCTAACCCTAACCCTAACCCTAACCCTAACCCTACCTCTACATCTAACGCGAACCCTAACCTTACCATAAGCCTAAGCCTCAACCTAAAGTTAACACAAAAGCTATCCCTAACTGGAAGCCTAACTCTAACCCTCTCCCTAACACCTAATCCCTAAGTCTAAACCTCAACCTAACCCTAAACCTAACCATAAACGTAACCCGAAAACTACCCCTACCCCAAATATAACCCTAACCATAACCCTAACCCATACCTCTAACACTTAGCCTAACACTAACCCTAAAACTAACCCTAATCCTAACCCTCACACTAACCCAAAACCTAAGCTTTAACGAAAACCCTAACACTAAGCCTAACCCTAAATGGTAGCCTAACCCTAACACCAAACTCTAACACTAAACCTAACGCTAAACTCTAACCATAACCGTAACCCTAATCCTAACACTATCACTAACCCTAAACCTAAACCTAAAGCCTAAACCAAACCTTAAAACTAACCATAACAGTAAAACTAACTGTAAACCTAACACTAAACCTAACCGTAACCCTAACCCTAAACCTAAACATGAACCTAATCATATCCTTAACACTAAACCCCTAAGCTTAAACCTAAAACTAAGAGTAAACCTAACCCTAAAAATAACCCTATCCCTAACCCTAAACCTAATCATAACCCTAACATTAACCTTAACCCAAAGCCTAACTATAAGCCGCTCCCTAACACCTAACCCCTAAACCTAACCCTAACACTAAACCTAACACTAACCCTAACCGTAACTCTAACCCTAACCCTAAGCCTAAACCTATGTTTTAACCCTAACCCTAACCATAACCACAACATCTAAGCCTAACCCTAACCCTAAAGCCTAAACCCTACTCTAACCCTAAACCTAATGCTAACTTCTAACCATAACCCTAACCCTAACTTTAACCATAACCTCTAACCATAACACTAATCCTAACCCTAACCCTAACCCTAGAACTGACCCTAAAATCTAACCCTAACCCTAACGCTAACCCTAACCCAATCCCAAACCCTAACCATATCCATAGCCACAACCCTAAACCTAACACTAATCCCTAAACCAAACACTAACCCTATCCCTACCCCTTAAACTAACCCTAAAACTGACTGTAATACCTAACCATAACCCTAACACTAGCATAACCCTAACAGTAACCATAACCCTAACCCATACCTATAACACTTACCATAACAATAACCCCAACACTAACCCTAATCCTAACCTACACCCTAACCCAAAACCTAAGCTTTAATGATAACCCTAACACTAAGCCTAAACATAAACTCTAAGCCTAACACTAACACCAAACTCTAACACTAAACCTAACGCTAAATATTAACCATAACCCTAACCCTAATCCTAACCCTAACGCTAACCCTAACCCTAAAGCCTAACCCTAACCTTAAAACTAACCATAACCCTAAAACTAACCCTAAACCTAACCCTAACCCTAAACCTAAACATAATCCTAATCCTATCCCTAAGACTAAACCCCTAACCCTAACACTAAACCTAATCCTAAAACTGACAGTAACCCAAATACTAACACTATTCCTAACCGTAACTCTAACCCTAAACCTAATCGTAACCCTAACACTAACCATAACCTGAAGCCTAACCCTAAGCCTCTCCCCAACACATAAACCCTCAACCTAACCCTAACCCTTAACCTACCACTAACCTTTACCATAACCATAACTCTAGCCATAACAATAAACCTAAAACTAAACCTAACGTTTTACCCTAACCCTAAACTTAACCATAACATCTAAGTCTAACATTAACCCTAACCCTAAACCCAACTATAACCCCAACATAACGCTAACCTCTAACCATAACACTAACCCAAACCTTGACCCTAACTTCTAACCATAACCTTAACCCTAACTCTAACCCTAAAATGTAACCCTAAACCTAACTGTAACTCTAACCCTAAACCTAACCCTAACACTAACACTAAACCAACTACTAACCCTAACACTAAACCTAAACCTAACCCTAACACTAAACCTAACCCTAACCCTAACCATAACCATAACCATAACCATAACCATAACCATAAACCTAACATCTAAACCTAAACCTAACTCTAATTCTAACCTTAAACCTAACCCTAACACTAAAAAAACTTCTAAACCTTAAACTAAACCTAACACTAAACCTAAACCTAAACCTAAACCTAACCCTAAACATAACCCTAAACCCTAACTCTAAACTTAAAACTATCCCTAACCCTAACCAAAACTGTGAACCTAAGCCTTAACCTAAACCTAACCCTAACACTATCCCTAACACCTAACACTAACACTAACCCTTAACCTGACACTAAAACTAACACTAAACCTAACCATAACCATAACCCTCAGCCTAACCTGAAAACTAATCATAATCCTATCGCTAAATATAACCCGAAGCCTACTCTAACCCTCTCCCAAACAAGTAAACCCTAAGCCTAAACCTAACACTAACCCAAACCCTAACTGTAAACATAAACCCAACAGTACCCCGAACCCTAACTTCCAATCCTAACACTAAACCTAACCCTAACACTAATCATAACCATAATCATAATCCTAAACCTAACATTAATTCCTAACTCTAATCCTAACCCTAACCCTACCCCTTAAACTAGCATTAACCCTGACAGTAATACCTAACCCTAACCCTCATCCTAGTGTAACCCAGGCCTAACCCTAATTATAACTCTAACACTAACGCTAACCCTAAGCCTAACCCTAACCCGTACCTTTAACCCTAAGACTAAACCTAACACTAACCCTAACCCTAAGACTAACCCTAACCCCTAACACTAATCCTAAACCTAAACTTATCCCCTCCCTAACCCTAAACCTAACACTAAAGCTATCTTCTAACCCTCACACTAACCCCAACCCTAAACGTCTACCTAACCATAACCTTAACCATAAAACTAACCCTAGACCTAACCCTAAAAGCTAACCCTAAACATAACCATAACCTGAACCCTAACCCATAAACCTATACCTCACACCTATCCCCTACTGCTAACCCTAATCCTAACACTAAATCTAAAGCAAACCCTAACCCTAATCCTAACCTAATTGTAAAACCTAACCTTAACTATAACCCAAGGCTAATCCTAACCCTAACACTAACCCTAAGCCTAACCCTAACAATAAACTTAAATCTAACACAAACCCTAACACTAAACTCTAGACCTAACCCTAACCATAACCGTAACCCTATCCCTAAAATTAAGCAGAACCCTAATCTTAACCCTTACCCTATCCCTAACACTAAAACTAACCCAAACACTGAACCTATGCTTTAACCTTAAACCTAACATTAACCATAACCTCTAAACCTAAACCTAACCCTAACTCTAAACCTAACTCTAAGCCTAAACCAAACGCTAACTGTCAAGCATAACCCTAACCCTAACCATAACCCTAAGCTGAACATTAACCCTAACCCTAACCCTAACCCTAACCTTAACCCTAAACATAAACCTAAGCTTAAACCCAATCCCTAATCGAAACCTAACGCTAAGCTCTACCCATAAACCTAACACAAACCCTAACACTAAACTCTAACTGTAACACTAACACTAACCCTAAAACTATCCCTAACATCAAATCCTAAACCTCACCCTAACCCTAAACCTAAGCCTAACCTAATTGTAACACTAACCCTAAACATAACCCAAAGCCTAACCATAACCCGAACCCTAACCGTAACACTAAACCTAAACCCTAACCCTAAAGCTAAAAATATCCCTAAGCCTAACACCCACCGTCAACTTAACCCTGACACTAACCCTAACCCTAACCCAATACCTAAGACCTAACGCCTACCCAAACGTTAAATCAAACCCTAAAACTAACACTAAAACTAACCCTAACCCTAACACGAAGCCTAACCCTAAACCTAATCATAATCCTAACACTAACCGCAACCTGAAGCCCAATCATAAAACTCTTCCTAACACCTAACCCTAACACTAACCCTAACCCTAACCCTACCCCTTAGACTAAAGCTAACCCAGTCTATAATACCTAACCCTAAACCTAAACTTAACCCTAGCATAACCCTAACCCTACCCCTAACCTTAACCCTAAACTTAATGCTAACCTTAACCCTAACACATACCTCTAACTTCAATGCTAACCCTAACCCTAAATATAACACTAACCCTAATCTCTAACACTAACCCTAACCCTAATCCTATTCAGAACCCTAACCCTTAACCTAACACTAAATCTAACTTGTAACCATAATCCTAACCTAACACTAAACCTCAACCTAACCCTAACCATAACACTAATCCTAACACTAAGCCTAACACTAAATGCTAAGCGTAACCATAATCCTAACCATAACCCTAAACTTAACTCTAACCCTAACGCTAACACTAACACTAACACTAACACATACCTCTAACTTTAACCCTAACCCTAACCCTAAACATAACACTAATCCAAACCTCTAACACTAACCCTAAACCTAAACCATCCCTAACCCTAACCCTAAAACTAACACAAAACCTAATTTGTAACCCTAATCCTAACCTAACACTAAACCTCAACCTAACCCTAACCCTAGCCATATCATTAACCCTAACCATAAGCATAATCCTAAATGCTAATCCTAACCATAATCCTAACCCTACCATAACCCTAACCATAACACTAACCCTAACCCACAACCCTATCCCTAACACCTAACACTTAAACCTAACCCTAACCCTAAACCTACATCTAACGCAAAACCTAACCCTAACCCTAAACCTAACTCTAACTCTAACCATAATCCTAACACTAAAAAAACTTATAACCCTTACACTAACCCTAACTGTAAACCTAAACCAAACCCTAACCCTAACACTAACCCTTACACTAACCCTAACCCTAAACCTAAACCTAAACCTAACCCTAACCCTAACCCTAAACATAACCCTAAATCCTAACCCTAAACTTAACCGTAAGCATAATGTTAACCTAAATGTAATCCTAACACTAACCATAACACTAAGCCTAACCCTAAACCTAAATCTAACCCTAACCTTACAATAACCCTATCCCTAACCCTAACCCTAAAACTAACACCTAAAGCTAGCCCTAACCCTAACTGTAACCCTAACCCTAAAACTAATAACTAACCCTAATCCTAACAATTACCCTATCCCTAACCCTAAACCTAACCCTAACCATAACCGCTAAGCCTAATCCTAACCCTAACCCTAAATCTAACCCTAAAATAAACGCTAACCTCTAAACATAACCCTAACACTAACCATAACCCTAACACTAGCCCTAACACTAACCGTAACCCTAACCCTAAACCTAAACCTAAATTCTAACTGTAACACCAATTCTAACCCTAAACCTAACACTAACACTAACCCTAACCATAAACTTAAACCTAAACCTAAACCTAACCCTAACCATAACCCTAACCCTAAACCTAAACCCTAACACTATGCATAACCCTAACCCGAACCCTAAATCGAACCCTAAAGCTAAACCTAATCCTATTGAAACACCTAACCCCTAACCCTAACCCTAACCTTAAATCTAAAACTAACCCTAAACCTAACCCTAACCCGAAACCTATCATAACCCTAACCATAACCTTCACACAAAGCATAACCCTAACACTCTCCCTAACAGCTAACCCCTAACCCTAACCTTAATCATAACCCAAACCCTAAGCATAACCCTAAGCCTAAATCTAAACCTAACATCTAACCGTAAATCTAACCCTAACCCTAACGCTAACCCTAATCATAACCCGAACCCGAACCCAACCTAACCCCTAAACCTAAACCTAACACTAAGCTTAACCCTAATCCTTACACTAAAACTAACCTCTAAAACTAACCTTAGCACTAACTGTAATCCTAACCCTAAACCTAACCACTAACCCTTGTCCTACACTTACCCTAACCCTAACCCTAACTCTAACACTTAACTGAATACTAACATCTAATCATAACCCTAATCCTAACCATAACACTAAACCTAACCCTAAACTCTAACTGTAACACTGACCCTAACCCTAACGCTAACACTAAAACTAACCGCTAAACCTAACCCTAACAATAACCCAAACCATAACCATAACCATAACTTTAAACCTAAATCTAACATTAATCCCTTACCCTAACCCTAACGCTACACCTTAAACTAAACCTAACCCTGACTGTAATACCTAACCCTAACCCTAGCATAACGATAACCCTAACCCTAACACTAACCCTATCCCATACCTCTAAACATAACCCTAAACATAACCCTAACTGTAACCAAATGCCTAACTGTAACCCTATACCTAACCCTAACCCTAACCCTAACGCTAACCCTTAACCTAACCCTAACCCTAACCCGAATACTAACCTCTAAAAATAACCCTAACCCTAACCTTAACCCTAAACCTAACCCTAAACTCTAACTGTAACACTTACCTAACCCTAACGCTAACACTAACAATAACCTCTAACCATAAACCTAACTATAACCCTAACACTAACCATAACGAAAACCTAACATTAATCTATCATTAATCCCTTACCCTAACCCCAACCCTACCACTTAAACAACCCTAACACTGACTATAATACCTAAACCTAACCCTAACCATAACCCTCACCTAATTTTAACCCTAACCCTAACCCTAACCTAATTGTAACCCTAACCCTAACCATTACATTAACCCTAACCCTAACACTAACCATAACCTCTATGCCTAACCTTCAACCTAAATCTAACCCTAAACCAAATGCTAACCTCTAACCATATACCTAACCCTAACCATACCAAGAAAATTATCCCTAACCCTAACCCTAACACTAACCCTAAGCCCAAACTTAAGATTTAACACTAACCCTAAACCTAAACCAATCCCTAACATCTAACCCTAATCCTAACCCTATACCTAAGCTGCAAAATTAACCCTAAACCAAACCTAGTGCACTAACCATAACTTTAACACTAACCCTAACCCTAAAATCTAACTGTAACACAAACCCCAACCTTAAAACTATCCCTAACATCTAACCCTAACCCAAAATCTAACCCAAACCCTAATCCTAACCTAATCCTAACTCTAACCCTCACCATAACCTGAAGCCTAAACATAACCCTAAACCTTACCCTAAACCTAACACTAACACTAAACCCTAACCCTAAAGCTAACACTATACCTATCCCTAACCATAACCGTAAACCTAAACCTAACCCTACACTAATCCTAACCCTATCCCTAACATATAACCCCTAAGCCTAATGCTAAACCTAAGCATAACTCTAACCCTAACCCAAAGCCTAACCCTAAACCTAATTGTGATACTAACCCTAACCGTAATCTGAAGCCTAACCATAACTCTAACCCTAACCCTAACTCTAACCCTAAACTGAATCATAACCCTAACTAGAACTGTCACACAAAGACTAACCCTAACCTTTCCCTAATAGCCAACCCCTAATCCTAAAATTAATCGTAACCCAAACATTAACTGTAACCCTAACCCTAACCCTAAACCTAGCCTCTAACAATAACCCTGAACCTAACCTTAACCCTAACCCTAATCCTAATCCTAACCCTAACCCAACCTAACCCCTAAACCTAATGCTAACCCTAACCCTAATACTAAAACTAACATTTAAAACTAAGCCTAGCATTAACTATAATACTAAGACTAAACCTAACCACTAACCCTTGTCCTAACCCTTACCCTAACCCTAACCTTAAACCTAAACCTAACCCTAACTCTAACACTTAACCGAATGCTAACCTCTAACCATAACCTCTAAGCCTAACACTAACCCTAACACAAACCTAACCATAACACTAACCTTAACTTACACCCTAATGCTAACAGTAACCCTAATATTATCCCTAAACCTAAAACTAACGCTAACACTAACACTATCACGAACACCTAACCCCTAACCCTAACCCTAAATTTAACTCTAACACTAACCCTAACACTAAAGCTAAGTTTAAACACTAAGCCTAACCCTAACCTTAACCAAAACCTCTAAAATTAACCCTAACCCTAACCCTAAACACAAACTCTAACCCTAAACCAAATGCTAACTTCTAACCCTAACCCTAACACTAAACTTAACACTAACTCTAACACAAACCTTAACCATAAACTCTAACCGTAACACTAACCCTAATCCTAACCTTAACCTTAGCCCTAACATCTAACCCTAACCCTAACTCTAACCCTAACCCTAAACCTAAAACTAACTTCTAACAATAACCCTAACCCTAACCCTAACCCTAAACCTAAAACTAAACCTAATCATAACCCTAACACTAACGGTAACCCGAAGCCTAACCTTAACACTCTCCCTTACACCTAACACCTAACACTAAACCTAACACTAAATGTAACCATAACCCTTACCCTACCCCTAACCATTACTTCTAATCCTAACCCTAACCCTAACCCTAACCCTAACCCTAACCCTACCTATAACTCTAACACTAAACCTAACATTAATCCCCTACCCTAACCCTAACCCTACACCTTAAACTAAAGCTAACACTTTCGATAATACCTAACCCTAAAACTAAACATAACCCTAGCATAACCCTAACCCAGAGCCTAACCTTAACCCTAACCCCAATGCTAACCCTAACCTTAAACTATATTTCTAACCCTAACCCCAAATATAACATTAACCCTAACCTCTAACACTAACGCTAAACCTAAACCTATACCTAAACCTAACCCTAAAGCTAACACTAAACCTAACTTGTAAACTATTCCTAACCTAAACCTAAACCTCAACCTAACCCAAACCCTAACCATAATACTAACCCTAACCCTAACCCTAACCCTAAAAGCTAGCCCTTAGCCTAATCCTAACCCTAACCATAACCCTAACCCTAACACTAACCCTAACCCTAACACATAACCCTATACCTAACACCCAACACCTAAACCTAACCCTCACCCTAATACTACATCTAATGCAAAACCTAACCCTAACACTAAGGTTAACATAAATGTAATCCTAACCCTAAGCATAACGCTACACCTAACCCTAAACCTAACCCTAACTTTAACCCTAACCCCAACCCTGACACTAACCCTATCCCTAACCCTAACCCTAAAATTAACCCCTAAATCTAACCCTATCCTTAACCGTAACCCTAGCACTAAATCTAATAACTAACCCTAATCCTAACCCTTACCCTATCTCTAACCCTTACCCTAACCCTGAACCTAACCCTGAACCTAAGCTTTCACCCGAACCTTAACCCTAACCCTAACAATAACCTCTAAGCCTAATCCTAACCCTAACCCTAACCCTAACCCTAACTCTAACCCTAAACCAAACACTAACATCTAACCATAACCCTAACACTAACTATAACCCTAATCCTAGGTCTAAACCTAACCGTAACCCTAAACCTAACCCTAAACTCTAACTGTAACACTAATTCTATCCCTACCCAAACCCTAACCCTAGCCCTAAAACTAAACCATTACCCTAACCCTTACACTATGCTTAACCGTAAACCTAACCGTAAATCGAACCCTAACCCTAAACCTAACTCTAACTCTAAAACTAACCCTAAAACTAACACTAAACCTAACCCTAACCCTAAACCTAATCATAATTCTAACCGTAACCATCACGCAAAGCCTAAGCCTCACACTCTCCCTAACAGCTTACCCCTAAACCTAACCTTAATGATAACCCAAACACTAAGTGTAACCTTAACACTAACCAAAACCCTAACCCAACTTAACCCCTAACTTAATGCTAGCACTAACGATAACCCTAATCCTAACACTAAAACTAACCTCTAAAACTAACCCTAGCACTAACCATAATCATAAAACTAAACCTAACCACTAAAACTTGTCCTAACACTTACCCTAGCCCTAACCCTAAACCTAACCCTAACCCTAAATCTAATA
Organism: Cavia porcellus; assembly: GCF_034190915.1. NCBI lineage: Eukaryota > Metazoa > Chordata > Mammalia > Rodentia > Caviidae > Cavia > Cavia porcellus. Next base: position 3,791,816 of record NW_026947524.1, on the reverse strand, counting down.
CATAAGCAAATGCTAACCTCTAACCATAACACTAATCCTAACCCTAAACTTTAACCGTAACACTGACCCAAACACTAATCCTAAAACTAACCATAACCTCTAACCCTAACCCTAACCATAACCCTAACCCTAACCATAACCAAAATCCAAACCCTAAATTGAACATTAATCCCTTACCCTAAACCTAACCCTACCCCTTAATCTAACCCTAACCCTAACTGTAATACTGAACCCTAACCGGAACTGTAACCCTGGCATAACACTAACCCTAACATTAACCCTAACCATAAGACTAACCCTAACCCTAACATATACCTCTAACCCTATCCCTAAACCTAACCCTAAATGTAACACTAACCCTTACCTCTAACACTAACCCTAATGCTAACCCTAAACCTAACCATAACACTAAACCTAACACTATAACTAACTTCTAACCCTAACCCTAAAAGTAACCCTAAACCTCAACCTAAACCTAACGCTAACCATAACACTAATCCTCATACTAACCCTAACCCTAAACGCTAACCCTAAACATAACCCTAACACTAACCCTAACCCTAACTCTCACCTAATGGTAAACCTAACCATAATGTTAAACTAATTGTAACCCTAACCCTAACCATAATCCTAACCCTAACCCTAACCCTAACCCTAACCATAACACTAACCATAACCTCTATGCCTAACCCTAACCCTAACCTTCACGCTAAATCTAATACTAAACCAAACGCTAAACTCTAAACATAACCCTAACCCTAACATGAAAATTAACCCTAAACCTAACCCTAACACTAACCCTAACCCCAAACTTAAGCTTTAACAAAAACCCTAAACCTAAACCTATCCCTAACATCTAATCCTAACCCTAACCCTAACCCTAACCCGAACCCTAAACCTAAGCTTTAACCATAACCCTAAACCAAACCTATCGCTAAATGCTATCCATAACTCTAACCCTGACCCTAACCCTTTACTCAAACTGTAACACTAATCGTAACCCTAAATCTATCCCTAACGTCTAAACCTAACCTAAAACCTAACCCTAACCGTAACCCTAACCTAATCATAACTCTAACCCTCACCATAAGCCGAAGCCTAACTGTAACAGTAAACCTTACCCTGACCCTAGAGCTAACACTATACCTAACCCTAAACATAACCATAAACCTAACCCTAACCCTAACCCTAACCCTATCCCAAACACGTAACCCCTAAGCCTAACCCTAAACCTAAATGTAATACTAAACATAACCCTAAGCCTAAACCGAAACCCAATCATAACCCTAACCTTAACTGTAATCGGTAGCCTAACTGTAACTCTAACCATGATACTAACCTTAACACTAACCCTAAATTCTAACTCTAAACTTAACACTAACCCTAACTGTAACCCTAACCCTAACCCTAACTTCTAACCCTAACCCTAACCCTAACCCTAAACATATACTTAACGCTAACCCTAACCCCAACATCTAATGCTAACCATAACACTAACACTAACCATAACGCTAACCCTAGCTTAACCCTAAACCTAACACTAATTCTAACACTAACCCTAACACTTACCTCTAAACATAACTATAACCATAACCAAAAGCCTAACCATAACCCTATTCCTAACCCTAACACTAACCCTAACCCTAACCCTAACCCTAACACTAAACGTAACCGTAAACCTAACTCTGACCCTAATACTAACCCTAACCCTAACCCTAAATCTAGTCGTAACCCTAAAACGAACCGTAAACCGAAGCTTAACCATAATGCACACTCTAACACCTAACCCCTAACCCTAACCCTAACACTAACCCTAAACCTAACCCGAACCATAACCCTAACCCTAACCCTAACCCTACCCCTACACCTAACCTTAACTTCTAACCCTAACCCTAACCCTAACACTAACACTAATCTATCCCTAACCCTAACACTAAACTTAACACTAATCCTAACTTCTAACCCTAACCATAAACCTAACCCTAACCCTAAACCTCAACCTAATCATAACCCTAACCTAAACCCTAAACCTAACCCTAAATATAACCCAAAGATTATCCGTAACCCTGTCCCTAAGCCTACCATTAACCGTAATACTAACCCTGGACCTAACTCTAACCCTAAACCTAAACCTAACTCTAAAAGTAACCCTAATCCTAACACAAACACTAACCCTAAACCTAACACTAACACAAACACTAACCTCTAAATCTAACCCTAACCCTAACCTGAACGCTAGCCGTAAACCTAAGCTTTAACCCTAACCATAACCTTTAAGCCTAACAATAACCCTAACTCTACCCCAAACTCTAACCTCTAAACCTAACCCTAACACTAAGCATAACCCTAAACATAACGCTAAGCTTTCACTGCAACAATAACGCTAACCCTAACCATAACTTCTAAGCCTAAACCTAACACTAACTCTAAGCCAAACCCTAACCTTAACCCTGAACCTATCCCTAACCCTAAGCCTAACCCTAACACTATACATAACCCTAAACCAAACTGTAACGCTATCCCTAACAATAACCCTAACCCTAACCTTAACCATAACACTATCCCTAACACCTAACCCCTAAGCCGAACACTAAACCTAACCCTGAAACTAACCGTAAACCTAACGCTAACCCTAACACAAACCCTAACCTTAACACTAAGCCTAAACCTAATCATAACCCTAAACCTAACCATAACCCAAAGGCTAACCCTAACCCTTTTCCTAACACCTAAATCCTAATGCTAACCCTAAACCTAGCCCTAACCCTAACCGTAACCATAACCCTAACCCTAACCTTAACCCTAACCTTAATACTAAATTCTAATCAAAATCATAACCCTAATGCTAACCCTAAACCTAATATCTAACCCTGAACATAACCTTAACAAAAACCCTAACCCTAAACCTAACCCTCAACTCTAACCCAAACGCTAAACCTAATACGAAAATTTACCCTAAAACTAACTCTAACCCAAAGCCTAAACCTAACACTAAACCTCAACCTAACCCTAACCCTAACAATAACCCTAACCCTCACCCTAACCCTAACCCTATCCCTAACCTTAACCTTAACCCTAAACCTAACAGTATCCCTAACCCTAAACCTAACTCTAAACCTAACACTAACATTAAACCTAACCCTAACCCTAACGCTAACTCTGTCCCTAACACCTAATCCCTAACCTTAACCCTAACACTAACACTATCCCTAACCCAAACCCTAACCCTAAACTTAATCATAACCAAAAACCTAACCGTAACCCGAAGCCTAAGCAAAACCCTCTCGCTATCACATAAAGCTTAACCCTAACCCTAAACCTATTACTAACCCTAACCGAAAGGGTAACCTTAAGCCTAAACATAACCCTAAACCTAAACTCTAATTAAAACCCTAACCCTAACACTAACCCTAATTGTAACCCTATACTTAAACTCTAACCCTAATCCTAACCCTAACTGAAACCTTATCCCTAACACCTAACTATTAAACCTGAACCTAACCCTAAAACTAACCATAAATCTAATGCAAAAGCTAACCCTAACAATAACCATAACCTAATCATAACCCTAACACTAACTGGAAAATAAAGCCTAACCCTAAAACCTATAGCTAACACTTAACCCCTAAATCGAACACTAACCCTAACCCTAATCCTAACCCAAACCCTAAACCTAAACCTAAATGTAACCCTAACCCTAACCCTAATCCAAACACTAACCTAATCATAACCGTAACCCTAACCATAACCCGAAGCCTAAGCATACTCCTATCCCTAACCCAAAGCCTAATCATAAACCTAAACCTAAGCTTTAACCCTAACCTTAACCTTAACCATAAACTCTAAGCCTAACCCTATCTGTAACCCTAAACTAACCATAACACTAACCCTAACTTACACACTAAACCTAACCCTAATATTATCCCTTACAATAAAACTAAGCCTAACACTACTACGAACAAGTAACCCCTAACCCTAACCCTAAATCTAAAAATTAAATCTAAACCTAACCCTAATCCTAACCCTAAACCTAAGTTTTAACACTAACCCTAACCCTAACCTTAACCATAAACTCTAAGACTAACCCTAACCCTAACCCTAAACACAGAATATAACCCTAAACCTAACACTAACCTCTAAACCTAACCCTAACCCTAACCCTAAGCTTAACACTAACTGTAACACAAACCCTAACCATAAACTCTAACCGTAACCTAACCCTAATCCTAACCTTAACATTAGCTCTAACATCTAACCCTAACCCTAACTCTAACCCTAACCCTAACACTAAACCAACTTCTAAACCTAACACTAACCCTAACTCTAAACCTAACCCTAACCCTAACCCTAACCCTAACCCTAAACCTAAAGCTAATCCTAAAACCTAACCGTAAACTTAACATTATTCCTAAACCTAAACCTAACCGTAAAACTAACCCTTACCCTAAAACTAACCATAACCCTAAATCTAACCCTATCCCTATTCCTAACACCTAACCCCAACCCAAACCTTAACCTAACCCTAAAACTAAAACTAAACTTAAACCTAACCCTAATCCTAAGCCTAACCCTAAATTTAATCATAACCCTAACACTAGCTGTAACCCAAAGCCTAAACTTAACCCTCTGCCTAACAACTAACACCTAACGCTAAAGGTAACTGTAACCCTAACCCTAAACCTACCACTAACCCTAACATCAAATCCTAACACTAACCCTAACCCTAACCCTAACATTAACCATAACCATAACCCTAAAACTAACATTAATCCCTAACCCTAACCCTACCCCTTAAACTAACCCTAAACCTGACTGTAATTCCTAATCCTAACCCAAACCGTAACCATAGCATAAACCTAACACTAGTCCTAACCCTAACCCTAACCCTAACCATAGCCCTAACCCAAACCTCTAACCCGAACCCAAAGCCTAACCCTAACACTATCACTAAACCTAACCCTAACCCTAAACCTAACCCTAACCATAAACCCTAAGCCTAACCCTAACCCTAAACCTAATCACAAACTCTAACACTAAACTTAACACTTATCTTTAAACATAACCCTAACCCTTATACCAACCCTAACCCTAACCCAAAGACTAAAGCCTAACCCTAACACTAACACTATCTGTAACCCTAAAAATAACTGTAAACCTAACACTAACCCTAACAGTAACCCTAAACCTAACCCTAAAACTAAACCCAACCCTAAACCTAAGCATTAACCCTAAACCTAACCTTAACCATAACCTCTAAGCCTAACCCTAATCCTAAACTAACCATAACACTAACCCTAACTTACACCCTAAACCTAACCCTAATATTATCCCTAACGCTAACCCTAACCCTAACCCTAACAATGTCAAGAACAGCTAACCCTAACCCTAACCCTATATCTCACCCTAAATCTAAACCTAAACTTAACTCTAACCCTAAACTTAAGTTTTAAAACTAACCCTAACCTTAATCATAACTTCTAAGACTAACCCTAACCCTAACCCTAAACACAAACTCTAACTCTAAACCTAACGCTAACCTCTAACCCTAACCCTAACCTTAAAACTAACTCTAACACTAACCCTAACCATAAACTCCAAGCGTAACAATAAAACTAATCCTAACCTTAAAATTAGCCCTAACATTTATCCCTAACCCTAACTTTAACCCTAACCCTAACACTAACACTAAACCAACTTCTAACCCTAACAATAACCCTAACCCTAAACCTAAACCTAAACCTAACCCTAACCCTAACCCTAACCCTAACCCTAAACCTAAACCTAAACCTAACCCTAAAACCTAACCGTAAACCTAAGAGTATTCCTAAATGTAAACATAACCATAAACCAAAAACTTACCCTAAACGTAAACATAACCCTAACCCTAACCATATCCCTATTCCTAATACCTAACCCCACCCCAAACCCTAAACATAACCCTAAAACTAACACTAAACCTAAACCTAACCCTAATCGTAAGTCTAACCCTAAACTTAATCGTAACCCTAACGCTAACCGTAACCCGAAGCCTAATCTTAACCCTCTCCCTAACAACAAACCCTTCACCCTAACCTAACCATAACCCTAACCCTAACACTAACCCTAACATCTAATCCTAAACCTAACACTAACCCTAACCCTAACACTAACCATAACCATAACCCTAAACCTAACATTAATCCCTAACCCTAACCCTAACATGTAACCTTAACTAACCCTAAACCTGACTGTAATACCTAACCCTAACCCTAACCCTAACCCTAACCATAACCATAACCATAACCATAACCATAACCATAACCCATACCTGTAACCCTAACCCAAAGACTAACCCTAACCCTAACCATAACGATAACTATAAATCCTAATGCTAACCCTAACCCTAACCCTAATCCCAAACTCTAATACTAAACTTAACATTCACCTCTAACCATAACCCTAACACCAATCATAACCCTAACACCAATCATAACCCTAACCCTAAGCCTAAAGCCTAACCCTAACACTAACACTATCCATAAACCAATACCTAACCATAAACCTAACTCTAACCCTAACCGTAACCATAACCCTAACCCTAACAGTAACCCTAAACCTACCCTTACACTTAACCCCTAACCCTAACCATAACTCTAACCCTAAAACTAATCGTAAACCTAAACCTAACCCTAACTCTAACACTAACCCTAATCGTATCCCTAACACTTAACCAATAACCCTAACTCTAAACATCACCCTAAAACTAATGTAAACCTAAACCTAAACCTAACCCTAACCCTAACCATAAGCCTGACCCTAAACATAACCATAACCCTAAATTCTAATCCTAATCCTAACCGTAACGCTAACCCTAAAACTAACAATAAAACTAACGCTAACACTAACACTAACACTAAGCATTACCCTAAAGCGAATCATAACTCTAACCCTAACTGTAATCTGAAACCTAAGCTTAACCGCTATCTAACCCGTAACCCCTAACCCTAATCCTAAATGTAACCATAACCCTAACCATACCACTAACCCTAACTTCTAATCCTAGCTCTAACCCTAAACCTAACCATAACCGTAACCCTAAACCTAACATTAATCCCTTATCCTAACCCTAACTCTATGCCCTAAACTTACCCCGGGGCCTGACTGTAATACTTCACCCTAACCGTAACCCTAACCTGTCACTACCAACTGACCCCTAACGCTAACGCTAACCCAACCTCTAAATTTAACCCTAAACCTAAACCTAACCATAACCCTAACAATAACCCTAACAATAACCCTAAACCTAAACCTAATCGTAACCCAAAACCTAACTGTAAATAGAAGCCTAACCCTAACACTCTCCCTAACGCTTAACCCCTAACTCTAACTCTAAACCTAGCCCTAACCCTAAACTTAAACATAAACCTTAGCCTAATCTTGCCTCAACCATAAATTGTAATCCTAAACCTAACCCTAACCCTAACACTATCCTGAACCCTAATCTCAACCCTAAACCTAACACTATCCCTAACCCTGAACCTTACCCTAAACCTAAAAGTAACCCTAACCCTAAACCTAAGGCTAACTCTATCCCTAAAACCTTACCCCTACCGCTAACCCTAACTCTAACCCGAAGCCTAACCATAACCCTCTTCCTAAAACTTAACATTTAACCCTAAACCTAAACCTAAACCTAACGCTAACCCTAACCGTAACCATAACCCTAAACTTAAACCTAGCTCTAACCCTAAATTTTAAACCTAAGCCTAAAAATAACCCTAATCCTAAACGAAACCCTACACATAATTTTAACCCTAAACCTAACCATAACCTTAACAATAACCCTAAACCTAACCCTAACTCTAAATTCTAACCCTAAACCTAACACTAACCCTAACCCTAACCAAAAACCTAACTCTAAACCTAAGATTAATCCCTAACTTTAAACTTAACCCTAACCCGGAAACAAACCCTAACACTGACAATAATACCTAACCTGAACCCTAACCCTAAAACTACCATAGCACTATCCCTATCCCTAACCCTAACCCTAACCTATCACTAAACCTAACCCTAACCCATACCTCTAACCCTAACTCTAACCCTAAATCTAACCCTAACCATAACCATAACCCTAATCCTAAACATAACCCTAGCCCTAACCCTAACCCTAACCCATACATCTAACCCTAAGCCTAACCCTAACCCTAACCTTAACCCTAAACATAAACATAAGCCTAACACTAACCTGTAACTGCAACTCTAACCTTAACCCTAAACCTAACCCTAACCCTAAACCCAACCTCTAACTGCAACCCTAACCTTAACCCTAATCCTAAAGGTCAACCTAACCGTAAACCTTACGCTAAACCTAAACCTCACCCTAACCCTCACCCTAACCCTAACCTTATCCCTAACACTAACACTAACCCTAAACCTAATGCTAAATCTCAAACTAACCCAAACATTAATCATAACATTAACCTAACCATAACGATAAATCCTATCATTAACCCTAACCCTAAAACTAACTGGAAACCTAATCCTAACACTAAACCTTACCCAAAACTCTACCACTAAACCTAACACTATCGCTAACCCTAACCCTAAAACTAAACCTAACACTAACCCTAACATTAACCCTAAGCCTATACCTAACCGTAACCCTAAACATAACCATAATCCAAAGCCTAACCCTAACACTATCCCTAACTCCGAACCACAAAAGCTAACCATAAACCTATCCCTAAACCTAACCCTAAACCTAACCCTAACTCTAACCCTAACCCTAAACCTAAACCTAACCATAAACCTAACACTGAAGTTTAATACTAAACCTAATGGTAACCCTAAGCCTAACCATAACCGTAACCCTAAACCTAACAGTAACCCTAACCCTAACACTAAACTCGAACCCTAAACGTAACCCTATTCTTAACACTAAACCTAAACCTAACCCTAAACCTAAACTCTAAACCTAAGCCTAACGCTAACCCAAAACCTAACCCTAACATTAAACCTAACTGTAACCCTAACCTTAATCCTAAACCTCAACCTAACCCTAACCCTAACAATAAACCTAACCCTAAACCCTAACCCTAACCCTAACAATAACTCTGACATCATCCCTACCCCCAAACCTACCACTAAACCTAACACAATCCCTAAAACTAAAGCTAACCCTAACCCTAAGCCTAACAATAACCCTAACCCTAACCCTAAACTAACACATAACCCTAAACCTAACCTTAAAACAAACCCTAACCATAACCCTAAACCAAATGGTAACTGTAAACCTAACCGTAACACTAAGCCTAACCATAATCACCTCCCTAACACCTATCCTGTAACCCTAACTCTAAACCTAACCCTAACCCTAACCGTAACCCAAAGCCTAACCATAACCCTATCCCTAAACCTAACACTGACCCTAATCCTAACCATAACCCTAATCCTAATCCTAAACCTAACCCTAAGTCTAAACCTAACCCTAATCCAAACACTAGCACTAACTCTAAATCTAACCCTAACAGTAACCTCTAAACCTAATGCTAACTCTAACTGTAACCCTATACCTAAACCTAAGTTTTAACACTAACCCTAACCATAACCTCTAAGCCTAACCCTAAGCAAACCCTAATACCAATCTCTAACATTAAACCTAATGCTAACCTCTATGCATAAGCCTAAACCTCATCCTAAACCTAACCTAACCCTAACCCTAACTCTAAACCATAACATTAACCCTAACACTATCCATAAACCTAAACCTAAACGTAAACCTAACCCTAACCCTAACCCTAACCATATCACTAACACCTAAGCCCTAACCCTAAGTCTAAACCTAACCGTTAACCTAACCCTAAACCTAACTCTGACCTTAATACTAACCCTAACCCTAAGCCTAACACTGAACCTAATCGTAAAACTAACACTAACTATAACCCGAAGCCTAACCCTATCCCTCTCCCTAACAACTAACCCATAACCCAAACCCTACACTAATGCTAACCATAAGCCTAACCCTAACCCAAACATTAACCCTAACACTAACCCTCTCCATAACAACTAACCGCTAACCCTAAGCCTAACACTAACCATAACCATAACCCCAGCCGTAATCATAACCCTAACCATACACCTAACCCTAACTTCTAATCCTAACCCTAACCCTAACCCTAACTCTAACCCTAATCCTAACGCTAAACCTAAACTCTAACCCTAACCCTAAACCTAACCCTAATCCTAACCCTAACCCTAAACCTAACCCTAATCCTAACCCTAACCCTAAATTTAACCTCTAACCATAAGCCTAACCCTAACACTAACCTAAATTTAACCCTAACCCTAAACATAACCCTACAACTAAAACTAAACCTAACTCTGAACCTAACCCTAACCCTAACTTAAACCCTATACCTAACCCTAACCCTAACCATAAAACTAAACATAAATCTAACACAAATGGTAACCCTAATCCTAACACTAACCCTAACCTAATAATAACCCTAACCCTAAATGTAATCCGAAGCCTAACCCTAAACATATCCCTAACATCTAACCCGTAAATGTAACCCTAACCAAACCCTAATCCTAATCCAAGCCCTAACTCTAACCCTAATGCTAACTCTTACCCTAACCCTAAAACAAACCTAACCCTATCCTAAATTCTAATCGTAACCCTAACACTAACCCTAACTCTAACCCTAACCATAAAACTAACCCTAAACCTAACATTAATCCCTAAACCTAACCCTAGCCCTACGCATTAAACTAATGCTAAACCTGACCATAATACGTAACACTAACCATAGCTCTAAAGCTACAATAACACTAAACATAACCTGAACACTACACCTAAACCTAACCCTAACCCATACCTCTAACCCTAACCCTAAACCTAACACTAACCCAAACCATAACCCTAGCCTTAACCATAACCGTAATGCTAACCCTAACCTTAACACATACCTCTACCCTAATCCTAACCCTAACTCTAAACAAAACACTAACCCTAACCTCTAACACTAACCCTAACAATGAAGCTCTCCCTAACCCTAACCCTAAAGCTAACACTAAAACTAAATTATAACCCTAATCCTAACCTAAACCTAAACCTCAGCCTAACCCTAACCCTACCCATAACACTAACCCTAACCCTAAGCCTAACCCTAAACACTAACCCTAAACATAATCCTAACCCTAAACATAACCCTACCCATACCCATAACCCTAACCCTAAACCTAACATTAATCCCTTACCCTAACCCTAACCCTACCCCTTAAACTAAAGTTAATCCTGTCTATAATACCTAACCCTAAACATAAACATAACCCTAGCATAACCCTAACCCTAACCCTAACCTTAAACCTAACACTAACGCTAACCCTAACACTAACACATACCTCTAAACCTAACCCTAAATATAACACTAACCCTAACCTCTAACACTAACCCTAAACCTCAACCTAACCCTAACCCTAACCATAACACTAACCCTAACCCTAAGCCTGACCCTAAACGCTAACCCTAACCATAATCATAACCATAAACATAACCCTAACCCTAACACTAACGCTAACCCTAACACATAACCCTATCCCTAACATCTAACACCTAAACCTAACCCTAAACCTAACACTACATCTAACGCAAAACCTAACCTAAACACGAACATTATCCTAAAAGTAATCATAACTCTAACCATAACACTAAGCCTAACCTTAACCTAGTCCTAACTCTAACCCTAACCCTAACCCTCACACTTAACCTTATCCCTAAACCTAACCCTAAAATTAACCCCTAAAACTAACACTAACCCTAACTGTTACCCTAACCGTAAAACTAATAACTAACCCTAATCCTAAGCCCCAACCTATCCCTAACCTTTACCCTAACCCTAAACATAACACTGAACCTAAGCTTTCACCCTAACCTTAACACTAAACCTAACAATAACGAATAAGCCTAATCCTAACCCTAACTCTAACCCTAAACCAAAGGCTAACCTATAACAATAACCCTATCAGTAACCATAACCCTAACCCTAGCCCTAAACCTAAGACTAACCCTAAAACTAACCCTAAACTCTAACTGTAACACTATTTCAAACCCTAAACTGAAACCTTACCCTAACCCCAACCCTAGCCCTAACACTAACACTAACCCTGACCCTAAACATAAACCTAAACCTAACCCTAACTCTAACCCTAAACCTAAACCCTAACCCTAGCCTTAACACTATACCTAACCCTAAATCGAGCCCTAATCCTAAACCTAACCCCAATCGAAACCCATAAACCCTAACCTTAACACTAACCCTAACTCTAAAACTAACCGTAAATCTAACCCTATCCCTAAACATAAGCCTAATCCTAACTGTAACCGTCACACAGAGCCAAACACTAAATGTTTCCCTAACAGCTAACGCCTAAGCCCAACCTTAACCATAACGCAATCACTAAGCATAACCCTAACCCTAACCCTAAACCTAACCTCTAACCGTAACCCTAACCCTAGCCCTAACCCTAACCCAACCTAACCCCTAGCCCTAATTGTAGCACTAATGCTAACCCTAGTACTAACACTAAAACTAACCTCTAAAACTAAACCTAGCACTAACCGTAATCCTAACACTAAACCTAACCACTCACACTTGTCTTAACCCTTACCCTAACCCTAACCCTAAACCTAACATTAACCCTAAATCTAACACTTAACCGAATGCTAACCTCTAACCCTAACCCTAACCCTAACCTAAACCTAATCCTAAACTCTAACCGTAACACTGAACCTAACACTAATCGTAACACTAACCCTAACCTCTAACCCTAACCATAATCATAACCATAACACTAACCCTAAAACTATCATTAATCCCTTATCCTAACCCTAACACCACCCCTTAAATTAACCCTAACGCTAACTGTAATACTTAACCCTATCATAAACCCTAACCCTAGCATAACACTAACCCTAACCCTAACCCTAAGACTAACCCTAACCCTAACACACACCTGTAACCCTATACCTAAACCTAACCATAAACGTAACACTAACCCTAACATCTAACACTAACCCTAACACTAAACCTATCCCTAACCTTAACACTATACATAACTCCTAACCGTAACACTAAAATTAACCCTAAACCTAACACTAAACATAACACTAACCCTCACACTAACCCTAACCCTAAATGCTAACCCTAACACTAAACTATCCCTAAACCTAAACCTAAACCTAACACTAATCCTAACTTCTAACACTAATCCTAACTTCTAACCCTAACCCTAAACCTCAACCTATCCCTAACCCTTACCATAACCCTAACCCAAACCCTAACCGTAACCCAAAGCCTAAACATAACCCTGTCCCTAACCCTAACATTAAGCCTAATCCTAACCCTAAACCTAACCCTAACCCTAAAACTAATTCTAAACATAACCCTAATACTAACACAGACACTAACCCTAAACCTAACACTAACAGTAACCTCTAAACCTAACCCTAATCCTAAACGTAACTCTAACCCTAAACCTAAGCTTTAAACCTAAACATCACCTCTAAGCCTAACCCTAACCCTAACGCTAACCCCAAACTCTAACCTCTAAACCTAACCCTAACCCTAAGCATAACCCTAACCACAACCCTAAGATTTAACCCTAACACTAACGCTAACCCTAACCATAACTTTGAAGCCTAACCCTAACCCTAACTCTAAGCCAAACCCTAACCCTAACCGTAACCCTTAAACAAACACTAACCCTGACAGTAATACCTAGCTCTAACCCTAACACTAAACCTACCATAACCCTATCCCTAAATCTAAGCTTTAACACTAACCCTAACCATAACCTCTAAGCCTAACCCTAAGCATAACCCTAACACCAATCTCTAACACTAAACCTAACGCTAACCTCTACCCATAAGCCTGAACCTCATCCTAAACCTAAAATTAACCCTAATCCTATCTCTAAACCTTAACCCTAACCCTAACACTATCCGTAAACCTAAACCAAAATGTAAACCTAACCCTAACACTAAACCTAAACCTATCCCTAAACCTAACCATATCCCTAACACCTAACCCCTAACACTAAGTCTAAACCTAACCCTAAACCTAACCATAAACCTAACTCTGACCTTAATACTAACCCTAACCCTAAGCCTAACACTGAACCTAATTGTAAAACTAACACTAACCATAACACGAAGCCTAACCATAATACTCTCCCTAACAACTAACCCCTAAACCTAACCCTAACACTTACCCATACCTCTAACACTAACGCTAATCCTAACACTAAACCTAAACTTAACCTTAAACCCTAACCCTAATCCTAACCGTAACCCTAACCCAAACCCTAAAACTAAACATAAATATAACGCAAATGCTAACCCTAACCCTAACACTAATCCTAACCTAATCATAACACTAACCCTAAATGTAACCTGAAGCCTAACACTAAACCTATCTCTAAAATCTAACCCCTAAATGTAACCCTAAACCTAACCCTAATCCTAATCCAAGCCCTAACGCTAACCCTAATCCTAACTCTAACACTAACCATAACGCAAACCTAACCTTAATCCTAAACTCTAACCGTAACCCTAACACTAACCCTAACTTTAACCCTAACCATAAAAATAACCCTAAACTATCATTAATCCCTAATCCTAACCCTAACAATACGTATTAAACTAATGCTAACACTGACCGTAATACGTAACACTAACCATAACACTAAGCCTACAATAACAACACTAAACCTAACCTGAACCCTACCCCTAAACCTAACCCTAACCCATACCTCTAACCCTAATCATAAACATAACGCTAACCCTCACCCTAAACTAAACCCTAACCATAACCCTAACCTTAACCCATATCTCTAACCCTAAACCTAACCCTAAACTTAACCTTAACCCTAACCCTTTCCCTAACACCTAAACCATAACCATAACCCTAACAATAATCCTAACACTAACCCAAACTCTAACCTTAATCCTAAACCTAAGTTTTAACCCTAACCCTAACACTAACCTTAACCATAACCACTAAGCCTAACCCTAACCATAAACCTAAAAAAACTCGAACAATAAACCTAACGCTAACCTCTAACTGTAACCCAAACCCTAACCTTAACACTAACTCTAACCCTAAACCTAACCCTAAACTCTATCCATAACACTAACCCTACTCTAACCGAACCCTATCCGTTACCCTATCCATAACACTAACACTAACCATAACCCTAAACGTAACACTATCCCTAACACTAAAACTAACCCCAAAACAAAAACTAACACTAATCCTAACGCTAAATCTATCCTTAACACCTAACCCCTAACCCTAACCATAAAACAAACACTAAACATAACCCTAAACCTAATCATATATCTAAACCAAAATGTAGCCCAAAGCCTAACCACAACGCTCTCCATAACACCTAACACCTAAACCTAACCTTAATCCTAACCCTAACCATAACGGTAACTGTAACCTTAACCCTAAACCTAACCTGAACCCTAAATTGTAATCCTAACCCTAACCCTAACGCTAAATTTAACGCTAAAAATAAACTCTAACCCTAAACCTAATCCTAACACTAACCCTTACCCTACACTTAACCCTAACCCTAAACTCTAACCCTAACCCTAAACCTAACCCTAATCCTAACCCTATCTACAACATTATCCGGAACATATAACACCTAAACATAAACCTAACGCTAACACTAAAACTAAGCATAAATATAATGCAAAAGGTAACCCTAATCCTAACCCTAACCCTAACCCTTATCTTATCGTAACCCTAACATTAAATGTAACCTGAAGTCTCACCCTAAATCTATCCCTAACATGTGACTCCTAAATCTAACCCTAACCTTAATCCTAATCCTAATTCTATCCCTAATCCTAACCATAACCCTAAACTTAACTCTAACCATAACCGTAACCTCTAAGCCTAACCCTAACACTAACCCTAACACTAACACTAACCATAAACCTAACCCTAACCTAAACCCTAACGCTAACCCTAATACTACCCCTAACCCTAACCCTAACCATAAACCTAACCCTAACCCTAAAACTATCAATAACACCTAACCCCAAACCCTAATCCTAACCCTAACTACAACATTATCCGGAACATATAACACCTAAACATAAACCTAACCCTAACACTAAAACTAAGCATAAATATAATGCAAAAGGTAACCCTAATCCTAACCCTAACCATTATCTTATCGTAACCCTAACCCTAACTGTAACCTGAAAACTCACCCTAAATCTATCCCTAACATGTGACTCCTAAACCTAACCCTAACCTTAATCCTAATCCTAACTCTATCCCTAAACCTAACCATAACCCTAAACCTAACTCTAACCATAACGGTAACCTCTAAGCCTAACCCTAACACTAACCCTAACACTAACACTAACCATAAACCTAACCCTAACCTAAACCCTAACGCTAACCCTAATACTACCCCTAACCCTAACCCCAACCCTAACCATAAACCTAACCCTAACCCTAACACTATCAATAACACCTAACCCCAAACCCTAATCCTAAACCTAACCCTAACTCTAACCCTAACCCTAACCCTAACCCTAACACTAAACCATCTTCTAACCCTAACATTAACCCTAAACCTAAACCTAAATCTAACCATAAATCTAAACCTCTGTTTTAACCCTAACACTGACCCTAACCATAACCATAACCTGTAAGCCTAACCGTAACACTAAACCGTAACCCTAAAACCAAAATCTAACCCTAAACTTAATGCTAACATCCAACCATAATCCTAAACCTAACCTTTACCCTAAATCTAACCCTAACACTAACTCTAAACTCTAACTGTAACACTAAATATAACCCTAACCCTAAAACTAACATCTAACCTAACCGTAACCCTAAACCTAATCTGCAAACTAATCCTAACCCTAACAATAACCATAACCATAACCATAACCATAACTCTAACCATAACCCAAAGCTTAACCCTAACCAAATTCTAACAATAACACAAACCCTAAACCTAAACCTAAACCTAACCCTAACCCTAAAACTAACACTAACCCTAACTGTAACACTAAAATCTAAACCTAAACCTAACATTATTCCTAACCATAAACTTAACCGAAAACCTAACTCTAACCTTAACACTAACACTAATGCTATCCCTAACACCTAACCCCAACCGTAACCCTAAACCTAACCCTAAAATTAACACTAACCCTAACCATAATGATAACTTCTAATCCTAACCCTAACTCGAATTCTAACCATAACTCTAACCAAAATCATAACCCTAAACCTAACATTACTCCCCAACCCTAACCCTATCCCTACCCCTTAAACTAACCCTAACACTGACTGTAATACCTAAGCTTAACACTAACCCTAACCCTGGCATAACCCTAACCCTAACCCTAACCATAAAAAACCATAAACTTAAACTTACCAGAGCCTTAACCCTAACCCAAAGCCTAACACTAATACTATCCCTAACACTTAACACCTAACCCTAACCCTAAACCTAACCCTACAACTAACTGTAAACCTAACACTAACACTAACCATAACCCTAACGGTAACCCTAACCCTAAACCTAATCGTAACCCTAAAACTAACACTGACCCGCAGCCTAACCTTAACCCTCTCCCTAACACCTAACCCCTAACCCTAACCCTAATACTAAGCCTAACCCTAACCATAACAATAACCCTAACCCTACCCCTAACAGTAACTTCTTAACCTAACACTAACCCTAACCCTCAACCTAACCCTAACCCTAAAATCTAACCCTAAACCTAACCCTAACACTAACACTAACTTTAACTCTAACCCTAACCAAAACCCTAACTCTAACCCTAACTTTAAACTCTAACCCTAACTCTAACACTAACACTAACCTATCCGAAACCCTAACCCTAAATCTAGCACTAAAGCTAACTTCAAACCCTAACCCTAAACCTAACCCTAAACCTAACCCTAAACCTCAACCTAATCCTAACCCTAACAATAACCCTAAACCTAACCCTAACTCTAACCATAACCCAAAGCCTAACCGTAACTCTATCCCTAACCCTAAACCTAAAGCTAAAACTAACCCTAACCCCAACTCTAACCATAAAGCTAAACCTAACTCTAATCCTAACCATAAACTAACCCTAATACAAACTAAACCGAACACTAACCCTAACTGTAACTCTCACACTCAACCTAAGCTTTAACACTAACCCTAACCATAACCTCTAAGCCTAACCGTAACCCTACCGCTAACCCAAAACTCTAACACTAAAATTAACGCTATCTGTAACAATAACCCTAACACTAATCCTAACCCTAACCCTAAACCTAACTCTAACCCTAACCCTAACCCAAACCCTAAGCATTTCTCTAACACTATCGGTAACCCTAAACTTAACTGTCAACCTTAACCTAACACTAACCCTAAACCTAATCCTAACCCTATCCCTAACACATAACCCCTAACCCTCACCCTTAACCTAACCCTGAAACTAACCGTAAAATAACCCTAACTGTAACCCTAAACCTGACCCTTACCCTAAACCTAATTGTAACGCTAACACTAACCGTAAACCAAAGCCTAACCATAACCCTCTGCCTAACACCTAACCTAACACTAACCCTAACACTAACCCTAACACTACCAGTAATCATAACCCTGAACCGACCCCTAACCCTAACTTCTAATCCTATTCATAACACTAATCCTAACCCTAACCCTAAACCTAATACTAACCTTAAACTCTAAGCCCAAATCTAACTCTAACCCTAACCATAACCCTAAAACTAACTTTAACCCTGATGGTAATACCTAACCCAAACCCTAACTCTACAATAAACCAAAGCCTAATCCTAACCCTAAATGTAATACTTACCCTAAATTCTAATGCTAATCCTAACTGTAACACCAACACTAACACTAACACTAAACCGAGCTATGATCCTAAACTTTAACCTGAAACTAACCCTAACCCTAAACCTAACTATTACCCTAACAATAACCCTAAACTCTAACCAGAACACTAAACCCAACTATAACCTTTAACTCTAACCCAAACCCTAACCATTACCCTAAACCTAATGCTAACCTCTAACCATAACTGTTACCCTAACTCTAACCGTAATCCTAACCCTAACCCTAAACCTAACACTAACCCATAACACTAACCCTAACACCTAACCCCTAAATCTAATCCTAACCCTAACCCTAAGCCTAACCCTAAAACTAAATTTAACGCAAACACTAACCCTAATTATAATCCTATTCCTAACCCTAGCACTAACGAATTGTAACCCTAACCATAACCATAACCATAACCCTAAGCCTAACCCTAACTATAACACTAACTTTAACCATAAAACTAACCCTCACACTAACCCTAACCCTAAAACTAACACTAACATCTAAACCTAACCCTAACCCTAACCGTAACCGTAACCCTAACCATCAAACTAACCACTAACTCTAATCCTAACCCCTAGCATATCCCTAACCAAACCCTACCCCTAAATCTAACCCTCAAACTATGCTTTAAACCTAACTGTAACCCTAAACATAACCATAAACTCTAAGCCTAACACTAACACTAACCCTTACACTAACCCTAAAACAAAGGCTAACCTCTAACCATAACCCTAACTCTAACCTTAATCCTAATCCTAAAATCTAACCGTAACCCTATACTTAACCCTAACCATAAACCTGAACTTAAGCTTTAATCCTAACCCTATCCCTAACCCTAAACCATAACGTCAAAGCATAACCCTAACCCTAACCCTAATTAACCCTAAACCAAATGCTACTCTCTTACCATAACCCTAACCCTAACACTAACATTAACACTAACACTAAAACTAACTTCTAATCCTAACACTAACCCTAAACCTAAACCTAAACCTTAACCTAACCCTAACCCTAATGCTAGCCTTAACGCTAACCTAACATCTTAACCCTAACCTTAATCCTAATCCTAAAATCTAACCGTAACCCTAACCTTAACCCTAACCATAAACCTTAATTTAAGCTTTAATCCTAACCCTATCCCTAACCCAAAACCATAACCTCTAAGCATAACCGTAACCCTAACTCTAACCCTAAACCAAACGCTACTCTCTTACCATAACCCTAACCCTAACACTAACATTAACACTAACACTAAAACTAACTTTTAATCCTAAACTAACCCTAAACCTAAACCTAAACCTTAACCTAACCCTAACCCTAAAGATAGCCTTAACGCTAACCTAATTATAACCATAGCCCTAAGCCTAACACTAAACCTAACCCTAACTCTAAACCTAACCCTAACCCTAACACTAATCCTAACCCTAACCCTAAACCTAACCCTAACCCTAACCCTAACCCAAACCCTAAGCATTTCTCTAACACTATCGGTAACCCTAAACTTAACTGTCAACCTTAACCTAACACTAAACCTAACCCTAATCCTAACCCTATCCCTAACACATAACCCCTAACCCTCACCCTAAACCTAACCCTGAAACTAACCGTAAAATAACACTAACTGTAACCCTAAACCTGACCCTAACCCTAAACCTAATCGTAACGCTAACACTAACCGTAAACCGAAGCCTAACCATAACCCTCTGCCTAACACCTAACCTAACACTAACCCTAACACTAACCCTAACACTACCAGTAATCATAACCCTGAACCTACCCCTAACCCTAACTTCTAATCCTATTCATAACACTAATCCTAACCTTAAACCCTAAACCTAATACTAACCTTAAACTCTAAGCCCAAATCTAACTCTAACCCTAACCATAACCCTAAAAGTAACTTTAACCCTGATGGTAATACCTAACCCAAACCCTAACTCTACAATAAACCAAAGCCTAATCCTAACCCTAAATGTAATACTTACCCTAAATTCTAATGCTAATCCTAACTGCAACACCAACACTAACACTAACACTAAACCGAGATATGATCCTAAACTTTAACCCTGAAACTAACCCTAACCCTAAACCTATTACCCTAACAATAACCCTAAACTCTAACCAGAACACTAAACCCAACTATAACCTTTAACTCTAACCCAAACCCTAACCATTACCCTAAACCTAATGCTAACCTCTAACCATAACTGTTACCCTAACTCTAACCGTAATCCTAACCCTAACCCTAAACCTAACACTAACCCATAACACTAACGCTAACACCTAACCCCTAAATCTAATCCTAACCCTAACCCTAAGCCTAACCCTAAAACTAAATTTAACGCAAACACTAACCCTAATGATAACCCTATTCCTAACCCTAGTACTAACGAATTGTAACCCTAACCCTAACCATAAACCTAAGCCTAACCCCAACCATAACACTAACTTTAACCATAAAACTAACACTCACACTAACCCTAACCCTAAACCTAACACTAACATCTAAACCTAACCCTAACCCTAACCGTAACCCTAACCATCAAACTAACCACTAACTCTAATCCTAACCCCTAGCATATCCCTAACCAAACCCTACCCCTAAATCTAACCCTCAAACTAAGCTTTAAACCTAACTGTAACCCTAAACATAACCATAAACTCTAAGCCTAACACTAACACTAACCCTTACACTAACCCTAAAACAAAAGCTAACCTCTAACCATAACCCTAACTCTAACCTTAATCCTAATCCTAAAATCTAACTGTAACCCTAACCTTAACCCTAACAATAAACCTGAACTTAAGCTTTAATCCTAACCCTATCCCTAACCCTAAACCATAACCTCTAAGCGTAACCCTAACCCTAACCCTAACTCTAACCCTAAACCAAACGCTACTCTCTTACCATAACCCTAACCCTAACACTAACATTAACACTAACACTAAAACTAACTTCTAATCCTAACACTAACCCTAAACCTAAACCTAAACCTTAACCTAACCCTAACCCTAATGCTAGCCTTAACGCTAACCTAACATCTTAACCCTAACCTTAATCCTAATCCTAAAATCTAACCGTAACCCTAACATTAACCCTAACCATAAACCTGAACTTAAGCTTTAATCCTAACCCTATCCCTAACCCAAAACCATAACCTCTAAGCATAACTGTAACCCTAACTCTAACCCTAAACCAAACGCTACTCTCTTACCATAACCCTAACCCTAACACTAACATTAACACTAACACTAAAACTAACTTCTAATCCTAAACTAACCCTAAACCTAAACCTAAACCTTAACCTAACCCTAACCCTAACGCTAGCCTTAACGCTAACCTAATTATAACCATAGCCCTAAGCCTAACACTAAACCTAACCCTAACTCTAACCCTAACCCTAACACTAACACTAACATCTAAATCTAACCCAAACCCTAACTGTAACCCTAACCCTAAAAATAACAACTAACCCTAATCCTAACCCTTACCATTTCCCTAACCCTAAGCCTAATCTTAACACTAACCCTGATCTGACGCTTTAACCCTAACCCTAAACCTGAACCTAACACTAACCATAACCTCTAAGCCTAACACTAACCCTAACACTAACCCTAACCTAACACTAACCATAACCTCTAAGCCTAACACTAACCCTAACACAAACCCTAACTCTAACCCTAAACTAAAAGCTAACCTCGAACCATAACCCTAACCAGAACTTTAAACCTAATCCTAAACTCTAACCGTAACCCTAAGCGTAACCCTAAAAGTAAACCTGAACCTAAGCTTTAACCCTAACCCTAACCGTAACCTTAACCATAACCATAACCTCTAAGCCTAACCCTAACCCTAAACCTAACCCAAACTCGAAACCTAAACCAAACGCTAAACTCTAACCATAACCCTAATCCTAACACTAACACTAACACAAAACTTATCTTCTAAACCTAACATTAACCCTAACCCTTATCCTAAACCTAAACCTAACCCTAACCCTAAACCCAAGACTATCCCTAACCATAACCTTAACCCTAAACTGAACTGTAAACCTATCGTTAAAACTAATCCTATAGCAAACACATAACCCCTAACACTAACACTAACCCTAACTCTAAAACTAAACCTAAACCTAATGCTAACACTAACCCTAACCATAAACCTAACCCTAAACCTAACAAGTAACCCTAATCCTAACACTTACCTTATTCCTAACTCTAACCCTAACCATAAACCTAAGCTTTAACCATAACCCTAACCCCTATCCTAACCATAACCTCTAAGCCGAACAGTCACCCTAACCGTAACCCTAACCCTAATGCTAACCCCAAACTCCATAACTAAACGCAATGCTAACATCTAACCATAACACTAAAAATAGCCATAACCCTAACCCTAACATTAACCCTAACCCTAAACCTAATTGTAACATTAACCCTAACCTTAAACCTAAGCTTTAAGCCTAACCCTAACCGAAAGCTAACACTAACTGCTAACCATAACCGTAACCGTAACCCTAAACTCTAAGTGTAACATTAATCCTAACCCTAAAACTATCCCTAAAATCTAACCCTAACCCTAACCCTAACACTAAACCTAAACCCTAATCCAAACCTAATTGTAACTCTAACCCTCTAACCCGAAGCCGAACCATAAACCTAACCCTAACCCTAAAACCAACACTAACATTAAATCCTAACCCTAAAAATAACACTATCACTAAACTTAACCCTAACTGTAAACCTAACCCTAACCATAACCTAAATTTAACCCTATCCGTAACACCTAACCCCTAACCATAACGCTAAACCTAACCTTAACACTAGTCTCTAAACCTAACCCAAACCCTAAGCCTAACCCTAACCATAACACTAACACTACCTAAGCATAACCCTAAGCGTAACCCTAACCATAACACTAACACTGCATAACACTAACTTTAACTGTAACCTAACCCTAACAATAACATCTAAACCTAACCCTAACCCTAACAGTAACCCTACCGCTAAAATGAACCCTAAACCTAAAGGTAAACATAACCTTAAACCTAAAGACTAACTGTAATCCTAACCCTTACACTATACCTAACCCTAAAGCTATCCCTAACCCTAAACCTAAGCTTTAACCTTAACCTTAACCCTAACTTAATGCAAACCTCTAACCATAACCTTAACCCTAACCCTAATCCTAAACCTAACCCTAACCCTAAACCTAACACTAACCATACTCCTAAACCTAAGCTTTAACCCTTACCCTAAACCAAAACTAACACTAAGCGCTAACCCTAACACTAACCTTAACCCTAAAGCTAACCCTTACCCTAAACTCTAATGGTAACACTAACCCTAACCCTAAACCTATTCCTAACATCTAACCCTAAACCTAACTCTAACATTAACCTAACTTTAACCATAGCCCTAAACTAAATGTAACTCTAAAGATAACCGTAACCCAAAGCCTAAACATAACACTAACCCTAACCCTAACACTAACACTAACCCTTAACCCTAACCCTAAACCTAACACTATCCCTAACCATAACCATAAAACTAGCCCTAACACTAACATTAACCATAACCCTATACCTAACACCTAACATCTAACTGTAACACTAAACCTAACTCTAAAACTAACACTAAAATTAACACTAACACTAACCCTAATGCTAAGCCTAACCCTAAACCTAATCATAACACTAACACTAACCATAACCCGAAGCCTAACCTTTAGACTCTCCCTAACACCAAACCCCTAACCGTAACCCTAATCCTAGCCCTAACCATAACCTTAAATGTAACGCTATCCCTAACCCTAACCCTAATGCTAACTTCTTATCCTAACCATAACACTAACCCTAACCCTAACAATAACCATAACGCTAACCCAGACATAACATTAATCCCTTACACTAACCCTAACCCTACCCCTTAAACTAACACTAAGTCTGACTGTAATACCTAACCCTAACCCTAAACCTAACCCTAGCATAACCCTAACCTTAACCCTAACCCTAACACATGCATCTAATCCTAACCCTAACCCTAACACTAACCCTATCCTCTAACAATAACCCTAATCCTAAACTTATCCTTAAACCAAACCCTAAACCTAACACTAAACCTAACTTCTAACTCTAACACTAAACCTAGCCCTAAAGCTCAACCTAACCCTGAACCTATCCATAACACTAACCCTAACTCTAACCCTAACCCTAACACTAAACTCTAATGCTAACCATAACCCTAACCCTAACCCTAAACCTAACGCTGACCCTAACACTAACCCTAACCCATAACCCTATCCCTAACACCTAACGCCTAAACCTAACCCTAAACTTAGCCCTAACACTAAATCTAATGCAAAACCAAACCAAAACCCTAACCTTAACCCTAACACTATCCAAATTGTAATCCTAACACTAACCATAACCCTAAGCCTAACCATAAACCTAACCCTAACACTAACCGTAACCAAACCCTCACACTAACCCTAACTGTAACCCAAACACTAAGACTAAAATAAAACTCTAAACCTAACCAAAACACTACCCGTAAGCCTAACCCTAAAAGTAACCACTAAGCCTAAACCTAACACTTACCATATTCCTAACCCTAACCCTAAACCTAACCCTAACTGTAACCATGACCATAACCTCTAAGCCTAACACTAACCCGAACACTAACCGTAACTGTAACCCTAAAACCAAAGCTAACCTCTAACCATAAGCCTAACCCTAACCATAAATTTAAACCTAACCCTAAATTCTAACCGTAACCCTAACCCTAACCGTAAACCTGAACATAAGCTTTAACTCTAACCCTATCCGTAAACCTAACCATAACCTCTAAGCATAACCCTAACACTAACCCCAACCCTAAACCAAAGGCTTACATCTAACCCTAACCCTAACCCTAACCCTGATTGTCACCCTAACCCTAAGCCTAACCCTAACACTAACCTAACACTAATATCTAAACCTAACCTTAACCCTAAATGTAACACTATCACTAACCCTAACCCTAACACTAACCCTAAACCCTAACCCTAAACTTAACACTATCACTAACCCTAACCCTAACCATAAACCTAACCCTAACTCTAACCCTAAACCTACCCCTAAAACGTAACCCATAACCCTAACACTAAACCTAAACGTAAAACTAACACTAAACCTAACCCTACCCCTACACCTAACCCTAAGCCTAAACCTAAACCTAATAGTAAAACTAACCCTACCCATAAACCAGACTCTAACCTTTACATTCTCCCTAACACATAATGACTAAACCTAACCCTAACACTTACCCTAACACTAAACCTAACCATTTCCCTAACCCTACAACTAACCCTAGCTTCTAATCTTAACCCTAATGCTAACCATAACCATAACCCTAAGCCAGACCTAATATTAATCCATAACCCTAACCCTAACACTTAAACTAATGCTAAGCCTGACTGTAATACCTAACCATAAACCTAACCCTAAACCCTAGTATAACGCTAAACCTAACTCTAACACTAACCCTAACCCTACCCCTAACCCATGCACCTAACCCTAACCCTAACCCTAACACTAACCCCTAACACTAACCCAAACCCTAAACCTATCCCTAATTCTAACACAAACCTAACACTAAACCTAACTTCTAACGCTAACCCTCACCCTAAACCTCAACCTAACCATAACCCAAACCATAACACTAACACAAACTCTAACTCTAACCCTAAACTCTAACCCTAACCCTAACCCTAACCCTAACACTAACCCTAACACATAACACTATCCCTAACACCTAACCCCTAAACTAATGCTAACCCTAACCCTAAACCTAACACTAAATGTAGCACAAACCTTAACACTAAGGCTAACCTAATTGTAACCCTAACACAAACCATAACATTAAGCCTAACCCTAACCAAAAGCTAACGCTAACTGCTAACCATAACCGTAACCCTAACCCTAAACTGTAAATGTAACATTAACCTTAATCCTAAAACTATACCTAAAATCTAACCCTAACACTAACCCTAAACCCTAATCCTAACCTAATTGTAATTCTAACCCTCACTCTAACCCGAAGCCTAACCCGAACCCTAACCCTAACCCTAAAACCAACACTAACATTAAAACCTAACCCTAAAAATAACACTATCACTAAACTTAACTCTAACTGTAAACCTAACCCATAACCAAACATAACCTAACTTTAACCCTATCCATAACATCTATCCCCTAACCGTAACGCTAAACCTAACCTTAACACTAACCTCTAAACTTAACCCTAACCCTAAGCCTAACCCTAACCATAACACTAACACTATCTAACCATAACCCTAAGCGTAACCCTAACCATAACACTAACCTACATAACACTAACTTTAACCCTAACCTAACCCTAACACTAACATCTACACCTAACCCTAACCCTAACAGTAACCCTACCCCTAAAACGAACCCTAAACCTAAAGGTAAAACTAACCCTAAACATAAAGACTAACCGTAATACTAACCCTTACATTATACCTAACCCTAAAGCTATCCCTAACACTAAACCTAAGCTTTAACATTAACCCTAACCATAACTATAACCATAACTTCTAAGACTCACCCTAACCCTCACCCTAACCGCAAACTCTATCACTAAACTTAACACAAATCTCTAACCATAACCTTAACCCTATCCCTAACCCTAAACCTAACCCTAACCCTAAACCTAACACTAACCCTAAGCCTAAACCTAAGCTTTAACCCTCACCCTAAACCAAAACTAACGCTAAGCACTAACCCTAACCCTAACCTTAACCCTAAAGCTAACCCTAACCCTAAAGTCTACCGGTAACACTAACCCTAACCCTAAACCTATTCCTAACATCTAACCCTAAACCTAACTCTAACATTAACCTAACTTTAACCATAGCCCTAAACTAAATGAAACTCTAAAGATAACCGTAACCCAAAGCCTAAACATAACACTAACCCTAACCCTAACACTAACACTAACCCTTAACCCTAACCCTAAACCTAACACTATCCCTAACCATAACTATAAAACTAACCCTAACACTAACACTAAACCTAACCCTATACCTAACACCTAACATCTAACTGTAACGCTAAACCTAACTCTAAAACTAACATTAAACTTAACACTAACACTAACCCTAATGCTAAGCCTAACCCTAAAACTAATCATAACACTAACCATAACCCGAAGCCTAACCTTTAGACTCTCCCTAAAACCAAACCCCTAACTGTAACCCTAACCCTAGCCCTAAAAGTAACCCCTAAGTGTAACGATATCCCTAACCCTAACACTAATGCTAACTTCTTATCCTAACCATAACACTAACCATAACCCTAACAGTAACCATAACGCTAACCCAGACATAACATTAATCCCTTACACTAACCCTAACCCTACCCCTTAAACTAACACTAAGTCTGACTATAATACTTAACCCTAACCCTAAACCTAACACTAGCATAAACCTAACCCTAACCCTAACCCTAACCCTAACTCTAACCCTAACACACACATCTAACCCTAACCCTAACCCTATCCTCTAACAATAAACTTAACCCTAAACCTATCCCTAACCCAAACCCTAAACCTAACACTAAATTAACTTCTAACTCTAACAGTAAACCTAACCCTAAAGCTCAACCTAACCGTAAACCTATCCATAACACTAACCCTAACTCTAACCCTAACCCTAACACTAAACTCTAATGCTAACTATAACCCTAACCCTAAACCTAAACCTAACGCTAACCTTAACACTAACCCTAACCCATAACCCTATCCCTAACACCTAACGCCTAACCCTAACCCTAAACTTAACCCTAACACTAAATCTAATGCAAAACCAAACCAAAACCCTAACCTTAACCCTAACGCTAACCAAATTGTAACCCTAACACTAACCAAAACCCTAAGCATAACCATAAACCTAACGCTAACTCTAACCGTAACCAAACTAAAACTAACCCTAACTCTAACCCTAAACTCTAAACCTAATCCTAACCCTAACCCTCACCATAACCCTAACCCAAAATCTAACCATAATCCCTAACCATAACCCTAACCCTAACCCTCACCCTAACCCTAACCCTAACCCTAACCCTGACCGTAATACCTAACCCTAACCCTAAATTCTAATCATAAAACTAACCCTAACCCTAACTCTTACCCGAAAGGTAAACCTTACCCTAATATCTAACCCTAAACCTAACTGTAACCCTAACACTAACCCTAACCCTAAACTCTAACGTAACCCTGACCCGAAACCTAACCCTAACACTAACCCTAACTATAACTCTAACTTTAACCCTAAACCTGAAACACAACCTAACCGTAACCTTAAATATAACTCTAAACCTAAAACTAACCCTAAGCCTAACCCGAACACTAACCCTAACCTTCACCCTAAACCTATCCTTAACCTCTAACCCTAACCCTAACCCTAACACTAACCTATTCATAACCCTAACCCTAAACCTAACACTAAACCTAATTTCTAACCCTAACCCTAACCCTAAACCTAAACCGCACCTAATCCTAACCCTAACAATAACCATAACCATAACCATAACCCTAACTCTAACCATAACCCAAAGCCTAACCCTAACCTAACTGTAAGCCTAAACCTACCACTAACCCTAACCCTAACCCTATCCCTAACACCTAAACTAACCATGAAATTAAACGTAAATCTAACCCTAACCCTAAGCCTAACCCTAACCCTAAGCCTAACCCTAAACCTAATCGTAACACTAACACAAACCATAACCCGAAGTCTAGCCGTAGCCCTCTCCCTAACACCTAACACAAAATCCTAACACTAACCCTAACCCGACCAGCAATCATAACACTAACCCTAGCCCTAACCCTAACTTCTAATCCTAATTCCAATTCTAACCGTAACCCTAAAACTAAACCTAAATCTAACCCTAAACTCTAACCCTAACCCTAACCCTAAAACTAACTTTAACACAAATGGTAATACCTAACGTTAAGCCTAACTTTACCATAAGCGTAAGCCTAGTCCTAACCCTAAAACTAATTCAAAGCCTAAATTCCAATGCTAAACCTAACCCTAACCCTAACAGTAACACTAACCCTAACTCTAACACTATACTCTAACCCTAACCCTAACCCTAACCCAACCTAACCCTAACACTCACCATAACCCTAACACAAAACCTTACCTTAATCCCTAACCCTAACTCTAACCCTAAAACTAACCCTAAACCTAACCCTAAATTCTAATCATAAAACTAACCATAACCGTAACTCTAACCTAAAACCTAACCCTAACCCTAATATCTAACCCTAAACCTAACCCTAACCCTAACACTAACCCTAACCCTAAACCTAACCCTAAACTCTAACCCTAACCCTAATCCTGACCCGATACCTAACCCTAACACTAACCCTATCCCTAAACCTAACCCTAAACCTAAACCACAACCTAACCCTAACCCTAAAATAACCCTAAAACTAACCCTATACCTAAACTTTAACCCTAAGCCTAACCTGAACCCTATCCCTAACCCTAAACCTAAGCCTAAACCTAACACTATCCCTAAACCTAAACATAACCCTAACACTAATCTTAACCCTAACCCTAAGCTAATTCTATCCCTAACACCTAACACTAGACCTAACCCTAACCCTAAACCTAACCATAAAACAAACCCAAACCATAACGCTAAACCTAACCCTAAACCTAATAGTAACCCTAAAACTAACTGTAACCTGAAGCCTAACCAT
The DNA here is from genome assembly GCF_034190915.1 of Cavia porcellus. Taxonomy (NCBI): domain Eukaryota; kingdom Metazoa; phylum Chordata; class Mammalia; order Rodentia; family Caviidae; genus Cavia; species Cavia porcellus. Next base: position 3,761,111 of record NW_026947524.1, on the reverse strand, counting down.
AACCATCTCCTTAAAAAGTAATCCCTAACCACAACACTAAACCTAACCCTAACCCTAAAACTAACACTAAACTCTAACCCTAACCCTAAACCTAATCTAACCCTAACACTAACCCTAAACCTAACTTCTAATCCTAAACCTAACCCTAAACCTCGTCCTAACTCTAACTCTTAAACTAACCCTAACGCAACCCTAACCCTAAAACTAACCGTAAACCTAACACTAAACCTAAAACTTACCCTAAACAGTACCCCTAAACCTAACACTAACCATAACCCTAACCCTAAACCTCAACCTAAACTTAAACCTAACCATAACCTTAAACCTAAAACTAATCATATCCTTCAACCTAACCGTAACACAAAGCCTAACCCTAACCCTCTCCCTAACACCTAACACCTAACCCTAACCCTAACACTAACACTAACCGTAACCCTAACCCTAAACCTAAGTTTTAAGCCTAACCCTAAACCTAACCCTAAACTTAACCCTATGTCTACCACTAACCTTAATCCTAAACTCTAACTGTAACACTAACACTAACCCTAATATCTAACCCTAACCCTAACCCAAACTAAAACTCTATCTCTAACAATAACCCTAAGACTATACCAAATTCTAACACTAACACTAACCCTAAACCTAAACCTAAACCTAAACCTAACCCTAACCCTAAAACTAACACTAACCCTAACCATAACACTAAAACCTAACCCTAAACCTAACATTATTCCTAACCATAAACTTAACCGAAAACCTAACTCTAAACCTAACGCTAACCCTAACGCTATCCCTAACACCTAACCCCAACCGTAACCCTAAACCTAACACTAAAACTAACAATAACTGTAACCATAACCATAACTTCTAACCCTAACCCTTACATGAATCCTAACACTAACCCTAACCATAATCATAACCCTAAACCTAACATTACTCCCCAACCCTAACCCTAACACTACCCCTTAAACTAACCTTAACACTGACTGTAATACCTTACCCTAACACTAACCCTAACCATAGCATAACCCTAACCCTAACCATAAAAAACCATAAACTTAAACTTAACCAGAGACTTAACGCTAACCCTAAGCCTAACCCTAATCCTATCCCTAACACTTAACCCATAAGGCTAACCCTAAACCTAATCCTACAACTAACGGTAAACCTAACCCTAACACTAACACTAACACTAACAGTAACCGTAACCCTAAACCTAATCATAACCCTAAAACTAACACTGACACACAGCCTAACCCTATCACTCTCCCTAACACCTAACCCCTAACCCTAAACCTAAAACTAAGCCTAAGCCTAACCCTAACCATAACCATAACCCTAACCCTACCACTAACAGTAACTTCTTAACCTAACACTAACCCTAACCTTCAACTTAACCCTAACCCTAAACTCTAAACCTAAACCTAACACTAACACTAACACTAGCCATTAACTCTAACCCTAACCATAACCCTAACTCTAACCCTAAATTTAAACTCTAACCCTAACTCTAACACTAACACTAACCTATCCGAAACCCTAACCCTAAATCTAACACTAAAGATAACTTCAAACCCTAACCCTAAACCTAACCCTAACCCTAACCCTAAACCTCAACCTAACCCTAACCCTAACCATAACCCTAACCCTAACCCTAACTCTAACCATAACCCAAAGCCAAACCATAACTCTATCCCTAACCCTAAACCTAAAGCTAAAACTAACCCTAACCCCAACTCTAACCGTAAAGCTAAACCTAACTCTAACCCTAACCCTAATCTAACCCTAACACAGTCCTCTAAACCGAACACTAACCCTAACTGTAACTCTCACACTCAACCTAAGCTTTAACCCTAACCCTAACACTAACCCTAACCATAACCTCTAAGCCTAACCGTAACCCTAACTCTAACACTAAAATTAACGCTATCTCTAACCATAACCCTAAAACTAATCCTAACCCTAACCCTAAACCTAACCCTAAACCAAATGCTAAGCATAACTCTAACACTATCCATAACCCTAAATGTAACTATAAACCTTAACCTAACACTAACCCTACCCTAATCCTAACCCTATCCCTAACACCTAACCCCTAACCCTCACCCTTAACCTAACCCTGAAACTAACCATACAAATAACCCTAACCATAACCCTAAACCTAACCCTAACCCTAAACCTAATTGTAACACTAACACTAACCGTAAACCGAAGACTAACCATAACCCTCTGCCTAACACCTAACCTAACCCTAACCCTAACACTAACCCTAACAATACCAGTAATCGTAACCCTAAACCTACCCCTAACCCTAACTTCTAATCCTATTCATAACACTAATAGTAACCCTAACTCTCAACCTAATACTAACCCTAAACTCTAAGCCTAAATCTTACTCTAACCCTAACCATAACCCTAAAACTAACTTTAACCCTGACCGTAATACCTAACCCAAACCCTAACTCTACCATAAGCCAAAGCCTAATCCTAAACCTAAACGTAATTCTTACCCTAAATTCTAAAGCTAATCCTAACCCTAACACTAACACTAATACTAACACTAACTCTAACCCTAATCCTAAACTCTAACCCTAACACTACAACCTAACCCAAAACCTAACCCAAACCCTCACCATAACACTAACTGAAAACCTAACCTTAATCCCTAACCCTTACCCTAACCCTAACACGAACCCTAAACCTAAACCTAACTCTAAAAATAACCCTCACACTGACACCAACAGTAACCCCAAAACTAACCCTAACCCTAACCTCTAAACCTAACCCTAACCGTAACCCTAAACGTAACCCTAAGCTTTAACCCTAACCCTAACACTAACCCTAAACATAAACTGTTAGTCTAACCCTAACGCCAAACTCTAACACTAAACCTAACGCTATCCTCTAACCCTAAACCTGACCCTAACCATAAACTTTAACAGTAACATGAACCCTAGCCCTAAACCTAACATCTAACCCTAACCCTAACTCTAAACCTAACCCTAACAGTAACAGTAAACCAAATTCTAACCTTAACACTAACCCTAACCATAAACCTAAACCTAACCCAAAGCCTAACCATAACCCTAACACTAAATCTAACTTAAACCCTGACTGTAATACCTAACCCTAACACTAACCCTACCATAAGCCTAAGCCTGTTTCCAAACCCTAAACGAAATTCTAACCCTAAATTCTAACGCTAAACCTAACCCTAACCCTAACCCTAACACTAACACTAACCCTAACCCTAACCCTAACCCTAAACTATAACCCTAACCTTAACCCACCCCAAAACCTAACCCTAACCCTCAACATAACCCTAACCAAAAACCTAACCTTAATCCCTAACCCTAAAACTAACCCTAACCCTGATGGTAATACCTAATCCTAACCATAACCCTAACACTAACCCTAAATTCTAATCATAAATATAACCTTAATCCTAACTCTAACCCTAAACCTAATATCTAACCCTAAACCTAACTCTAACCCTAACACTAATCCTAACCCTAAACCTAAACCTAAACTCTAACCCTATCCCGAACCCTAAACCTAAACCTCAACTTACCCTAACCTAAAATAACCCTAACCCTAAACCTAAACCCTAACCCTAAGCCTAAACCTAACACTATCCCTAACCCTAAACCTAAACCTAACACTAATTCTAACCCTAACCCTAATGCTAAATCTATCCCTAACACCTAACACCTAACCCTAGCCCTAACTTTAAGCTAACCCTAACCATAAAACAAACCTTAACCATAACAGTAAACCTAACCGTAAACCTAATTGTAACCCTAAAACTAATAGTAACCCAAAGCCTAACCAGAACCGTCTCCCTAACAACTAACCCTCAGCCCCAAAACTAAACCTAACCCTAACCCAAAAACTAACACTAACCTCTAAACCTAACCCTAAAACTACCACTAACCGTAAACCTAACTTCTAACCCTAATGCTAACCCTAACCCAAACCCTAACACTAACCCTAAAACTAACTTCTAACCCTAACCCTAACTCTAAACCTAAACTTCTAAACCTATACCTCGACCTAACCCTAACTCTTTTTTTTTTTTTTTTTTTGTCTTTTTCCTTTTTATCGGTACCGGGGATCGAACTTACGACTGCCTGCTTTACAAGGCAGGCGCTTATGCCGCTGAGCTAAATCCCCAGCCCCCGTAACCCTAACTCTTAACTTAACCTTAACCCAACCCTAACCCTAACCCTAAAACTAACTGTAAACCTACCACTAAACCTAACCCTTACCCTAAACAGTACCCTTAAACCTAACACTAACCATAAACCTAACTCTAAACCTTAACATAACCCTAAACCTAACTGTAACATTAAGCCTAAACCTAATCATAACACTAAACCTAAACATAACACAAAGCCTAACCCTAACCCATTCCAAAACACCTAAAACCTAAACCTAACCTAACACTAACACTAACACTAACCCCTACCCTAACCCTAACCCGAACCCTAAACCTAAGTTTAAACTGAACTTTAACCCTAACCCTAACCCTACACCTAACTTTAACCCTAACTCTAATATTAACCCTAACCCTAAACTCTAACCGTAAAACTAAACCTAACACTAACACTAACCCTAATATCTTACCCTAACACTAATTATAATGCTAACTATAACCCTAACCCTAACCATAAGACTAAACCAACTTCTAACCCTAACACTAACCCTAACCCTAAGCCTAAACCTAACCCTAAGCCTAAACCTAACCCTAACACAAACCCTAACCCTAACACAAACCATAACCCTAAACCTAACACTATTCCTAAAAATAAACCCAAACGAAAACCTAACACTAACCCTAACCCTATCCATAACACCTAACCCCAACCCTAACCCTAAACCAAACCCTAAAACTAACATTAAACGTAACCATAACCCTAACCATAACTTCTAATCCTAACCCTAACCTGAATACTAACCCTAACATTAACCATAACCATAACCATAACCCAAAACCTAACATTACTCCCTAACCATAACCCTAACACTACCACTTAAACTAATCCTAACACTGACCATAATACCTAACCCTAACACTATCCGTAATATCTAAACCTAACACTAATCTAACCCTAACCCTAACCCTAGCATTACCCTAACCCTAACACTAATCCTAACCCTAACGCTGACCTCTAACTGTAATACTAACCCTAACCCTAACACTAACCATAAAATCTAACAGTAACCCTAACCCTAACCCGATCCCTAACCCTAACCCAAACCTAACACTAAACCTAACTTCTTACCCTTACCCTACCCCTACCCCTAAACCTCAACCTAAACCTACACCTAACCATAACACTAACCCTAACATAAAACGCTAACCCTAAACATAACACTACTCTAAGCCTAACACTAACCCTAACCATAACCTAACACTAAACCTAATTCTAAACCTAACCCTAAACATAATACTAACCCAAACACTAACACTAACACTAACCTCTAAACCTAAACCTAACCCTAACCTTAAACCTAACGCTAAACCTTAATCCTTCCCTAACGCTAACCTTAACCCTAACGCTAAACCTAACATTAAACCTAACTTCTAACCCTAAAGCTAACACTAACCCTAACCATAAAGCTAACCATAACCCTAACCCTAACCAAAACACTAACCATAACACTAAGCCTAACCCTAATCCTATCCCTAACACTTAACCACTAACACAAACCCTAAACCTAAACCTACAACTAACTGTAAACCTAACCCTAACCCTCTCCCTAACACCTAATTCCTAACCCTAACCCTAACAATAACCCTAACTCTTACCATAACCCTAAACCTAAACCTACAACTAACTGTAAACCTAACCCTAACCCTCTCCCTAACACCTAATTCCTAACCCTAACCCTAAAAATAACCCTAACTCTTACCCTAAGCCTAACGCGAACCCTACCCGTAACCCTAACCCTAAGACTAAACACAACAACATCCCTAACCCTAAACCTAACCCTAACACTAATCCTAACTCTAACTCTAACGCTAACTCTATCCCTAACACCTAACACCTAACTCTAGCCATAACACTAATCCTAACCCTAACCATAAAACAAACCCTAACCATAACCCTTAATCTAACCATAAACCTAATCGTAACCCTAAAACTAAATGTAAACAGAAGCCTGACCATAACTGTCTCCCTAACAACTAATCCCTAACCTCAACACTAAACGTAACGCTAACCCTAAAATTAACACTAACCTCTAACCATAAACCAAAACCTAAGCCTAACACTAACACTAACCCTAAACATAAATTCTAGCCCTAACCCTAACCCTAAACCTAAACCTCGACCTAAACCTAACTCTTAATCTAACCCTAAACCAACCCTAACCCTAACCCTAACCCTAAAACTAACCGTAAACTTAAGCCTAAACCTAACACTTACACTAAATAGTACCCCTAAACTTAACACTAACCATAACACTAACTCTAAACCTAAACCTAACCCTAAATCTAACTGTAACTTTAAGCCTAAACCTAATTGTAACCCTAATCAAAAATGTAACCCAAAGCCTAACCCTAACCCTCTCCCTAACACCTAACACCTAACCCTAGCCTTAACACTAACACTAACACTAACCCTAACCCTAAACCTAAGTTTTAACCCTAACTGTAACCCTATCACTAACCCTAACCTTAAACCTAACTCTAACCTTAACCCTAACACTAAAGTCTAACCGTAACACTATCTCTAACCCTATCCCTCAAACTAACCATAACACTGACTGTAATACCTAACCCTACCACTAAACCTAACCCTAGTACAACCCTAACCCTAACCCTAACCCTAACCCTAACCCTAATCCTAACACTAACCCTACTCATACCTCTAACCGTAATACTAACACTAACCTTAACACTAACCATAAAATCTAACACTAACCCTAACCCTAAACCTATCCGTAACCCTAACCCAAACCTAACACTAAACCTAATTCTAACCCTAACTCAACCCCTAACACTAAACCTCAACCTAAACCTACCCCGAACCATAACACTAAACCTAACACTAAATGCTAATCCTAAACATAATACTAACCCTAACCCTAACCCTAACCCTTACCTAACACTAAACCTAATTCTAAACCTAACACTAACCCTAACACTAACACTAACACTAACACTAACACTAACACTAACACTAACGTCTAAACCGAACCCTAACCCTAAACCTAAACCTAATGACTATCCCTAAACCTAACCCTTAACCTACCCCTAACGCTAACCCTAAACCTAACCGTAAACCTAAGCTTTAAACCTAACCCTAACATTAACTCTAACCATAACCTCTAAGCCTAAGACTAACCCTAACCCTAACCCCAAACTCTATCACTAAACCTAACGCTAAACTCTAACCATAACCCTAACCTTAACACTAACCCTAAATTAACCCTAACCCTAACATTATCCCTAACCATAAACCTAACCCTAAAACTTACTCTAAAACTAGCCCTAACACTAAACCAACTTCCAACCCTAACACTAACCCTAACACTAAACCAAAGCTTTAATGCTAACCCTAACCCTAACCCTAACCCTAAACTCTAAGCCTAACCCTAACCCTAACCCAACCCCAATCTCTAACCCTAAAGCTAATGCTAACCTCTAACCATAACCCTAAGACAAACACTAACGCTATCCCTAAACCTAAACATGCCCCTTAAACTACCCTAACCCTAACCCTAACCCAAACCTAGAACCCTAACTGTAACCTTAACTCTAAACCTAAACGTAACCCTAACCTTAAACCTAACCCCAACCTTAACCTCTAACCGCAAACGTAATCCTAACCCTAACCCTTACCTCTTAATCAAACACTAAAACTAACCATAACCCTAATCCTAACTCTAACCCTAACCCTAACCCGAAACTCTAACCCTAAATCTAACCTCTAACCCTAACCATAACCCTAACCATAACCGTAACACTAACCTTTAACCTGAAACCTAAACCTAACCGTAACCATAACCCTAAACCTAACCATAACCCAAACCTTAACCATAAACCAAACCCTAACCCTAACCTAACCTTACACAAAACTCTAAACCGAAACTTAACACAAACCCTTACCCTAACCTAACCCTAACCCAACCATAACCCTAAAACTAACCAAAACATTAAACCTAAACTTAACCCCAGCCCTCTAAGCCTAAACCTTACCCTAACCCTAAACATAAACCTAACCCTAACATTAACGCTAACCCTAACCCTAACCCTATCCCAACATGAACCCAAACACTAACCCTAACCCTAACCCCTAACCCTAACCCTAAACCTAACACGATCCCTAACCCTAACCGTAACACTAAACCTAACCTTACGCTAACTCAAACCCTAACACTAACACTAATCCAACCCTAAAACTATTCCTAACCCCAACCCCTAACACCAACCCTAACCCTAACATGAACCCAAACCAAAATTTCTAAGTCAACTCTAACCCTAAACCTAAACATAAACCGAACATTAACCCTAACCCTAAACCTAATCCTAACCCTATCCCAACACGAACCCGAACACTAAGCCTAATCCTAACCCCTAACCTTAACCCTAACACGATCCCTAACCCTAACCCTAACACTAAACCTAACCCTAACGCTAACCCTAACCCTAAAACTAACACTAATCCAACCCTAACACTATTCCTAGCCCCAAACCCTAACACCAACCCTAACCCTAACATTAACCCAAACCAAAATTTCTAAGCCCAACTCTAATCCTAACCCTAAACATAACCCAAACACTAACCATAACCCTAAGCTCTAACCCTAACCCTAACCCTAACCCTAAAACGAACTTTAACCGTAACACTACCACTAAACCTAACCCAAACGCTAACCCTAACCCTCTAACCAAACCAAGCCCTAACCCTAACCAAAACCCTTACCCTAACAAGAAACCGAACAATAACCGTAAACCTAACCCCTAACCTTAACCCTAATCAAACGCTAACAGTATTGCTAACACCAACCCCTAACCCCAACCCAAACCATAACATTAACCCAAACCAAAAGCTCTAAGCCCAACTCTCACCCTAACAGTAAACATAACCCTAACCCGAATATTAACCATAACCCTAACCCTAAACATAATGCTAACCCTAACATTAAACCTAAAACTAACCCTATCCCTTACCCTAAAACCTAACACTAACGATAACCCTATCACTAACCGTAACACTAACCTCTAACCCTAAATCTAAACTTAACGCTAAGCCTAACCCTAACCCTGACCCTAACCCTAACCCCTAACCCTAACCCTAACACAATCCCTAACACTAACCCTAACACAAAACCTAACCCTAACGTAATCCTAACCCTCTAACACTAACCCTAACCCTAACACAACCCTAACACTATTCCTAACCCCAACCCCTAACACCAACCCTAACCCTAACATTAACCCAAACCAAAATCTCTAAGCCCAACTCTAACCCTAATCCTAAACATAATCCTAATATTTACCCTAACCCTAAACCTATCCCAACACGAACCAGAAGACTAACCCTAACCCTACCCCCTAACACTAACCCTAACCCTAACATGATCCCTAACCCTAAACCTAGCACTAAACCTAATCCTAACGCTAACCTTAACCCTCTAACCCTAATCCTAACAATAACCTTAACCCTAACACTAACCCTAACCAAACCCTAAGACTTTTCCTAACACAAACCCCTACCCCAACCCTAACCCTAACATTAACCCAAACCAAAATCTCTAATCCCAACTGTAACCCTAACACTAAACATAACCCTCACGCTAACATTAACACTAACCCTAACCCTAACCTAAACCTAAACATAACCCTAACCCTAATATTAAACCTAACACTAATCCTAGCCCTTACCCTAAACCCTAACTCTAATGATAACCCTATTACTAACCATAATGCTAAACCTAACCATTAATCCTAAACCTAAAACTAACGCTAACCCTACCACTAACCCTGACCCTAACCATAACCCTCTAACCCTAACCCTCAAACCAACCCTAAAGTAACACTAACCATAACCCTAATCTCTAACCATAACCTTAACTCTAAACCTAACCTTAACCCTAAGACCAACCCTATCCTCTAAGCCTAATCGTAACCCTAACACTAAACCTAACATCTAATCCAAACCCTAACCTTAAACCTAACCATAACCCTAACCCGAACCTTAACACACACCCTAACCCTAACCCCTAAACCTAACCATAACACTAACTCTATCCCGAAAATCTAACCCTAACCCTAAACATAACACTGACATTAAACCACTAACCCAGCCCTAACCCTAACCATAACACTAACCCTAACTCTAACCCTAATCTTAACCTTAACCATAAACCTAACCCCAACTCTGACACCTAACCTTAAGCCCTAACCTTAACACTAACCCTAACACTAACATTAACCTCTAACCCGAACCGTAAATCTAACCCTACCCTAATCCTAACCCTACCATCTAGCCCAAATTCTATCCCTAAATTTCACCCTAACACTTACCATATCCCTAACCCCATCCCTAAACTTAACTCTAACCCTAAGCCTACCCCTAACCCTTACCCTAACCCTGATCTCTTTCCCTAACCCTAACACTAACCCTAACCCTAACTCTAACACTAACTCTAACTGTAACTCTAACCCTAAAACCTAAACCTAACCATAACCCTAACCCTAACCATAATCCTAAACCTAACCATAAACTATAACCCTAAGCCTAACCCTAACCCTAACCACAAAACTAACCAAAACCCTAACACTAACCCTAAACTCTAACCCTAACCCTAACCCTAACCCTAACTCTAACCCTAACTCTAACCCTAACACTAAACCGAATCATAAACCTAAGTCTAACCGTAACCCAAAGCCTAAGCCTAACCCACTCCATAACACCTAACTCCTAAACCTAACCTTAATCATAACCCTAACACTAAGTGTAAACCTAACACTAAACCTAACAGTAGCCCTAACCCTAACCCTAATACTAACCCTTACCTTAACACAAACCCTAAACTCTAACCATAACCATAAACCTAACCCAAACAATAAACTTTAACTCGAACCCAAACCATAACCCTAAACCTAAACCTAATTCTAACCTGTAACCATAACAGTAACCCTAAACCTAACCCATAAACCTAACCCTAATGCTAACCCTAAACCTAAATTCTAATCCTAAGCCAAACCATAACACTAAACCTAACCCTAAACATAAACCTAAACCTAACCCTAACTCTAACATAAACCTAAACCTAACCATAACCATTACCCTATCCCTAACACCTAACCCCTAAAACTAAACCTATCCCTAACGCAAAATTCTAATCCAAACCCTAACCCTAACCCTAACCCTAAAACTAATCCTAAATTCGGACACTAAGCCTAACCCTAAACCTACCCCTAGCCCTAACTCTAAACATAACACTAAACCTGAATTCTAACCATAACCCTAACCCTATCCCTAACCCTAAACCTAACCCTATCCTAAATGTAATCCTAACCCTAACCATAACTCTAGGCTTAGCCGTAACCCGAACACTAACCCTATCCATAACCTTAACACTAAACCTAACCCTAAACCTAAGCTTTAACCCTAACCATAACCATAACCCTAACCATAACTTCTAAGACTCACCCTAAACCTAACCCTAACACCAAAGTCTATCACTAAACCTAACGCTAACCTCTATCCATAACCCTAACCCTAAACCTAACCCTAACACTAAACATAAACTTAACCCTAAACCTAACACTAAACCTAAGCTTTAACCCTAACCCTAACCAAAACCAAATGCTAACCGCTAACCCTAACCCTAACTCTAACCCTAGCGCTAAACTCTAACCGTAACACTAACCCTAACACTAAACCTATCCCTAACATCTAAACCTAACCCTAACACTAAACCTAAACCTAACCTAAACGAAACTCTAACCCTAACAAGAACCCAAAGCCTAACCGTAACTCTAAACCTAACCCTAACCCTAATACTAACCTTATCACTAACCCTAAACCTAACACTATACATAACCCTACCCTAACCGTAAACCTAACACTAAACCTAACCCTAACCCTATCCCTAACACCTAACCCCTAACCCTAATGCTAAACCTAACCCTAAAACTAACACTAAACCTCACCCTAAATCTTACCCTAAGACTAACCCTAAACCTAATCATAACACTAACCGTAACCCAAAGCCTAACCTTAACCTTCTCCCTAACACCTAAACCCTAATCCTAACACTAACACTAACCCTAACCCTAAACATAACGATATCCCTAACCCCACCCCTTACCCTAAATTCTAATCCTAACCCAAACCCTAACCATAACCCAGACCTAACATTAATACTTTACCCTAACCCTAAGCCTACCCCTTAAACATAAGCCTGATGGTAATACCTAACCCTAACCCTAACCCTAACCCTAGCATAACCCTAACCATAACCCTAACCCTAACCCTAAAGCTCAACCACAACCTAACCCTAACCCTAACCATAACACTAAAGCTAATCCAAACCCTAGCCCTAAATGCTAACCCTAACCCTAAAACTAAAACTAACCCTAACCTCTAACACTAATCCTAACGCTAAACTATACCTAAGCCTAACCCTAAACCTAGCATTAAACTTAAATTCTAACCCTAAACCTATCCCTAAGTCTTAACCTCAGCCTAACCATAAACCTAACCATAACACTAACCCTAATCCAAACTCTACCCAAAACGCTAACCCTAACCATAACCCTAACCTTAACCCTAACCTGAAGACTAACTCTAACACTAACCCTAATCCATAACCCTAACCCTAACACCTAACCATTAAACCAGACCCGAACCCTAGTCCTAACCGTCACACTAAACCTAATGCAATCCCTAAACCTAACCCTAACCCTAAACCTAAAGCTAACATAATTGTAACCCTAACACTAAATATAACCCTAAGCCAAATCCTAACCCTAACACTAACCCTAAACCTCACACTAACCCTCACCCTAACCCTAAAACTAACAGTAACCTCTAAACCTAAACCTAACACTAACTGTAACACTTACCCTGAAAATAACCACTAACCATAATCCTAATCATTATGCTCTTCCTAACCATAAGCCTAACCCTAACCCTAAACCTAATCGTAACCCTAACACTAACCGTAACACAAAGCCTAAACCTAACCCTCTCTGTAACATCTAATCCCTAACCCAAACCTTAATCATAACCCTAACCCTAAACCTAACCCTAACTCTAACCTAAACATAACCCTAACCCTAAACCTAAACTTAAACCTAACCCTTACCCTAACACTAAACCTAACTCTTACACTAACAGTAACACTAAAATCTAGCCTTAACCCTAAACCTAACACTAACCTTTAACTCTAACCCAAACTCTAACCCTAACCCTAACCCTAACCCTAAACCTAATGCTAACCTTTAACCATAATCATAACCCTAACCATAACCATAACCATAACCCTAACCCTAACCGTAACACTAAACTTAAACCTCAACCTATCCCTAACGCTAACAATAAAACTAACCCTTACACTAGTCCTTACCCTAAACGCTAACACTAACCATAACCCTAACCCTAACACTAACCTAATTGTAACCCTAATTCAAACCCTAAACTAAATGTAACCCTAACCCTAACCATAACTCTAACCCTAAACCTAACCCTAACACTAACCAACACCTCTATGCCTAACCCTAACCCTAACCTTCACCCTAAATATAACCCTAAACACAACACTAACTTCTAACCATAACCCTAACCCTAACCCAAACCCTAACACTAACTCTAACCCTAACACTAAAATTAACCCTAACCCTAACCCTAAAACTAAACCTAACACCAAACTTAAGCTTTAACACTAACCCTAAACCTAAATCTATCCCTAACACCTAACCCTAACCCTAACACGAGTCCTAACCCTAACCCTAAACTCTAACCGTAACACTAACAGCAACCCTAAAACTATCCATAAAATCTAAGCCTAACCCAACCCCTAACCCTAAACCTAATCCTAACCTAATCATAACTCTAACCCTCAGCCTAACCCCAAGCCTAACTGTAACCCTAAGCCTTACCATAACCCTAACACTATCCCGAAGCCCTAACCATAACCATAACCTTAACCCTACCCTAACCCGACCCATAATACATAACCCCTATCCCTAACGCTAAACCTAACTGTAACCCTAACTGTAACTCTAAGCCTAAACCTAAACCTAATCGTAACCCTAACCCTAACCCTAATACTACCCCTAACACTAACACTAACCGTAAACCTAACCCTAACCCTAACATCCAACACTAACCCTAACCGTAAACCAAATCCTAACACTAAACCTAAGCCTAAAGCTAAAACTAAGTGTAACCGTAACACTAACCGAACCCGAAGTCTAATCTTAACCCTCTGCCTAACACCTAACGCCTCACCCTAACACTAACCTTAACCCTAACTGGAACCATAAACCTAACCCTACCCCTAATCCTAACTTCTAACCCTAAGCCTAACCCTAAACCTAACGATAACCCTAAACTCTAACAGTAACAATAAGCCTAACCCTAACCTTAACATTAACACTAACACTAACCCTAACAGCTAACCCTAACCCTAACAGTAAACCAAACCTTAACACTAAACGTACGCCTAACCCTAAAACTAAATCACAACCTAACCCTAACCCTAACAATAACTCTAACACTAACCCTAAACCTAAGCCCTAACCATAAGCCTAACCCGAACCCTATTCCTAAAACTAACCCTAACCCTAAACCTAACACTATCCCTAACCCTAACACTAATCCTATCCCTAACCCTAACGCTAACTCTATCCCTAACACCTAACGCCTAACCCTAGGCCGAACCCTAACCCTAACTCTACCGGTAAAACAAACCCAAACCATAACCCTAAATCTAACCCTAACGCTAACCCTAACCCTAACCCTAACCATAACCCTAACCCTAAGTGTAAGACAAACCCAAACCATAACCCTAAACCTAACCCTAAACATAATTGTAACCCTAAAACTAACCGTAACCCGAAGCCTAACCATAACCGTCTCCCTAACAAGTAACCCCTAACCCCATCACTAAACCTAACCCTAACCCTAAAAATAACACTAACCTCAAACTCTAACTCTAACGCTAACCCTAACACTAACACTAAACGTAAACCTAACTTCTAACCCAAACACTAAACCTCGACCTAACCCTAACTCTTAACCTAACCCTAGCCCAAACCTAACACTAACCCTAAAACTAAGACTTAACCTAAACAGTATCCCTAAACCTAACACTAACCATAACCTAACACTAAACCTCAACCTAACCCTAAACATAACTGTAACCTGAAGCCTAAAACTAATGGTAACCCTAAACCTAAACATAATGCAAAGCCTAACACTAACCATCTACCTAACACCTAACACCTAACCCTAACCCTAACACTAGGACTAACACTAACCCTAACCCTAAACCTAACCCTAACCCTAAAATTAAAGTTTTAAGCCCAACCCTAACCCTAACCTTAACCCAAAACTTAACCCTAACTCTAACTTTAAACCTAACACTAAACTCGAACTGTAACACTAACTCTAACACTAGCCCTAACACTAATATCTAAACCTAACCCTAACTCTAACTCTAACCATAACCCTAACCCTAAACTTATCCCTAAACCTAAACTCTAACCCTAACCCTAACCTAGAACTAACTCTAACTGTCAACCTAACACTAAATATAACCTTATCCCTAACACCTAATTCCTAAACTTAACCCTAATCCTTAATGTAAAACTAACCATAAATCTAAAGCAAATCCTTACGCTAACCCTAATCCTAATGCTAACCTAATTGTAACCATAACCCTAACTGTAACCCGAAGCCTAACGATACCCCTATCCCTAACACCTGACCGGTAAACCTAACCCTAACCCTAACACGGAGCCTAATCCAAACCCTAACCTTAACCCTAAACCTAACCATAACCCAAACACTAAAATTAACCTAACACTAACTTAATTGTAACAGTAACCTAAACCATAACCCGAAGCCAATTCGTAACCCTACCCTAACACTAACCCTAACCCTAAACATAACTCTAAACCTAACACTAAACCTAAGCTTTAACCCTAACCTTAACCCTAACGCTAACCATAACATCAAAGCCTAACCCTAAACCTAACCCTAACACTATACCTAACCCTAACCCTAAACCTAATACTATCCCTAACACTAACACTAACCGTAAACCTAACCCTAACCCTAACATCCAACACTAACCCTAACCGTAAACCAAATCCTAACACTAAACCTAAGCCGAACCCTAAAACTAAGTGTAACCCTAACACTAACCGTAACCCGAAGTCTAATCTTAACCCTCTGCCTAACACCTAATGCCTAACCCTACACTAAACTTAACCCTAACTGGAACCATAAACCTAACCCTAACCCTAACCCTAACTTCTAACCCTAACCCTAACCCTAAACCTAATGATAACCCTAAACTCTAAATGTAACAATAAGCCTAACCCTAACATTAACACTAACACTAAAACTAACCCTAACAGCTAAGCCTAACCCTAACAGTAAACCAAACCCTAACACTAAACCTAAGCCTAACCCTAAACCTAAGCTTAACCCTAATGCTAACCATAACCCGAAGGCTAATCTTGACCTTCTGCCAGAGCCTAACCCTTAAACTAAACCTAAATCTGACTGTAATACCTAACCCAAACCCTAACCTTAATCGTAGGATAACCCTAACAATAAACCTAACCCTAACCCTAACCATAACCATAACTGTAACCCATACATCTAACACTAAACCTGACACTAACCCTAACACTAACACTAATCCTAACACTAACCCTAACCCAAAACCTAAACTTTAACGCTAACCCTAACACTAACCCTAACCATAAACTCTAAGCCTAACCCTAACCATAACCCTAACATCACACTCTAACACTAAACCTAACGCTAACCTCCAAACATAACCCTAACAGTAATCCTAACCCTAACCCTAACACTAACCCTAACCCTAAAGCCTAACCCTAACACTAAAACTAAACTTAACCCTAAACCTAACCATAAACCTAACCCTAACCCTAACCGTAACCCTAAACCTAACCCTAAACATAACACTAATCCTATCCCTAACAATAAATCCCTAAGCCTAACACAAACCATAACCATAAAAATAACCGTAAACCTATCCCTAACCATAACTCTTATCCTAACCCTAAGCCTAACCAGAATCCTGTCCCTAACACTTAATTCCTAACCCTAACTCTAAACCTAATGCTACAACTAACTGTAAACCTAACCCTAACTCTAACAGCAACAATAACCCTAAACCTAAACCTAATTGAAACCTAACACTAACCGTAACCCACAGCCTAACCCTAACCCTCTCCCTAACACCTAACCCCTATACCTAACGCTAAAAATAACCCTAACCCTAAGCGTAACCATAAACCTAACCCTACCCCTAAGAGTGACTTCTTATTCTAAAACGAACCTTAACCCTAAACCTAACCCTAACACTAAACTCTAACCTAAACCTAACACTAACACTAACCCTAAACTCACCCTAGCACTAACTCTAAACTCTAACCCTAACACTCACCCTAACACTAACACTAACCTTTAAAGTTAACCCTAACTACAACCCTAATGCTACCCCTAACACTAAACCTATCCTTAACCTCTAACCCTAACCCTAACCCAAAAACTAACCTATCTGGAACCCTAACCCTAAACCTAACACTAAAACTAACTTCTAACCATAACCCTGAACCTAACCCTAAACCTCAACCTAACCCTAACACTAAAATTAACGCTAACCTCTAACCATAACCCTAACACTAATCCTAACCCAAACCCTAAACCTAACCCTAACCCTAACCCTAACCATTAGCATACCCTAACACTATCCATAACCCTAAACCTAACCATAAACCTAAACCTAACACTAACACTAACCCTAACCCTAACCATAATCCTATCCCTAACACCTAACCCTTAACCCAAACCCTAAACCTAAGCCTGAAACTAACTGTAAACCTAACCCTAACCCTAAACCTAACCCGAACTCTTAACCTAATCGTAACGCTAACACTAACCGTAACCCGAAGCCTAACAATAACCCTCTCCATAACACATAACACCTAACCCTAACTTCTAATCCAAATCCAAACACTAACCCTAACCCAAACCCTAAAACTAATTCTAACCCTAAACTCTAAACCTAACCATAACCCTAAAACTAACTTTATCCCTGACCATAATACCTAACCCTAACCCTAACCCTACCATAAGCCTAAGCCTAACCCTAACCCTAAACATAATTATAACGCTAAACCTATCCCTGAACCTAATAGAACACTAACCATAACCCTAACAATAAACTCTAACCCTAACTCTAACCCTAACCCAAAATCTAACTTTAATCATCACCATAACCCTAATCCAAAATCTAACGTTAATCCCTAAACCTAACCCTAACCCTAACCCTAAAACTAACCCTAACCTGACCATAATACTTAACCCTAACCCTAAATTCTAATCATAAAACTAACCCTAACCCTAACTCTAACCCTAACCCTAACCCTAACCCTAACCTTAACCATAATCCTAACCCTAACACCTAACCCTTAAGCCAAACCCTAAAACTAAGCCTGAAACTAACTGTAAACCTAACCCTAACCCTAAACCTAACCCTAACTCTTAACCTAATCGTAACACTAACACTAACCGTAACTCGAAGCCTAACAATAACCCTCTCCCTAACACCTAACACCTAACCCTAACTTCTAATCCGAATCCAAACACTAACCATAACCCAAACCCTAAACCTAATTCTAACCCTAAACTTTAAACCTAACCATAACCCTAAAACTAACTGTAACCCTGACCATAATACCTAACCCTAACCCTACCATAAACCTAAGCCTAACCCTAACCCTAAATATAATTCTAACGCTAAATTCTAACGCTAAACTTAACCCTAACCCTAACCCTAACCCTAACAGAACACTAAACATAACCCTAACCCTAAACTCTAACCCTAACCCAAAATCTAACTTTAATCATCATCATAACCCTAATCCAAAATCTAACCTTAATCCCTAAACCTATACCTAAACCTAACCCTAAAACGAACCCTAACCCTGACCATAATACTTAACCCTAACCCTAAATTCTAATCATAAAACTAACCCTAACCCCAACTCTTACCCTAAACCTAACCCTAACCCTAATATCTAACTCTAACCCTAATCTTAACCGTAACACTAAACATAACCCTAAACCTAACCCTAAACTCTAACCCTACCGCTAACCCTGACCAGAAAACTAAGCCTAACACTAACGCTAACCCTAACCCTAAACCTAAACGTAAATCACAACCTAACCCTAAACCTAACAATAACCCTAACCCTTACCCTAACCCTCAACCCTAACCCTAAGCCTAACCCGAACCCTGTCCCTAACCCTAACCCTAAGGCTAAACCTAACAGTATGCCTAACACAAACATTAACCCTAACACTAATCCTAACACTAACACTAACACTAACTCTATCCCTAACACCTAACACCTAACCCTATCTCTAACCCTAACCCTAAACCTAACGGTAAAACAAACAGAAACCATAACCCTAAAATGAACCCTAACCCTAACACTAACCCTAATGGTAAAACAAACACAAACCATAACTCAAACCTAATTGTAACACTGAAACTAACCGTAACGTGTAGCCTATCCATAACCATCAAACAAGTAACCCCTTACACCAACACTAAATCCAAACATAACCCTAACACTAACACTAACCTCTAACCCTAACCCTAACCCTAACCCTAACACTAACACTAACACTAACCCTAAACCTAACTTGTAACCCTAACCCTAACACTAAACCTCAATGTAACCCTAACTCTTAACCTAACCCTAACCCAAACCTAACCCTAACCCTAAAACTGACTATAAATCTAACCCTAAACCTAAACCTTACCCGAAACAGTACCCCTAAACCTAACACTAACCATAACCCTAACCATAAACCTCAACCTAACCCTAAACCTAACCGTAACCTTAAGCTTAAAACTAATCGTAACCCTAAACCTCAACGTAACACAAAGCCTTACGCTAACACTCTCCCTAACACATAACACCTAACCCTAACCCTAACACTAACACTAACCGTAAACTTAACTCTAACCCTAACATTATCACTAACACTTAACCCCTAACCCTAAACCTAACCCTAAAACTAACCCTAAACCTAAACCTAACACTAAACCTAAACCTAATCGTAACCTAACTAAAAACCATAACCCAAAGTCTAACCCTAACCCTTTCCCTAACAACTAACCCCTAAACCTAACCCTAACCCTAATACTAACTATAACACTGACCGTAACCCTAACCCTAACACTAAACCTAAGGGTTTTTTTTCCCTAACCATAACCCAAACTTAACCATAACATATAACCATAACCGAATCCTTAACCTAAAAACACAAACTGTAACCCTAAACATAACCTTAACACTAACCCTAACCTCACCTTAGCACTAACTCTAAACTCTAACCCTAACACTCACCCTAACACTAACACTAACTTTTAAAGTTAACCCTAACTATAACCCTAATGCTAAACCTAACACTAAACCTATCCTAAACCTCTAACCCTAACCCTAACCCTAACCCTAACATTAACCTATCTGGAACCCTAACCCTAAACCTAACACTAAATCTAATTCTAACCATAACCGTAACCCTAACCCTAAATATCAACCTAACCCAAACACTAAAATTAACGCTAACCTCTAAACATAACCCTAACATTAATCCTAACCCTAACCCTAAACCTAACCTTTAGCATAACCCTAACACTATCCGTAACCCTAAACCTAACCGTAAACCTAAACCTAACACTAACCCTAACCCTAAACCAAACCCCATCCCTAACCCAGAACCCCTAAGCGTAACCCTAAACCTAAGCCTGAAACTAACTGTAAACCTAACCCTAACCCTTAACCTAATCGTAACACTAACACTAACCATAACCCAAAGCCTAACCATAACACTTTCCCTAACATCTAACACCTAACCCTAACTTCTAATCCTAATCCTAACACTAACCCTAACCCTTAACCTAAACCTAATTCTAACGCTAAACTCTAACCCTAACCTTAACCTTAAAAGTAACTTTAACACTGACCGTAATACCTAACCCTAATCCTAAACCTACCATAACCCTAAGCCTAATCCTAAACTTAAAGGTAATTCTAACTCTAAATTATAACGCTAAACCTAACCCTTACCCTAACACTAACACTAACACTAACCCTAACCCTAAAACTAAATCACAACCTAATCCTAACCCTAACAATAACCCAAACACTAACCCTAAGCCTAAAACCTAACCCTAAGCCTAACCCAAACCCTATACCTAATCCTAGCCCTAAGCCTAAACCTAAAACTATCTCTAACACTAAACCTAACACTAACACTAATCATAACCCTAAACCTAATGCTAACTCTATCCCTAACACCTAACACCTAACCCAAGCCATAACCCTAACCCTAACCCTAACGGTAAAACAAACACAAACCATAACCCTAATCTAATTGTAACCCTAAAACTAACCGTAACACAAAGCCTAACCATAACCGTCTCCCTAACAAGTAACCCCTAACCACAACACTAAACCTAACCCTAAACCTAAAACTAACACTATCCTCTAAACCTAACCCTAACCCTTACACTAACACTAACCCTAAACCTAACTTCTAACCCTATCCCTAACCCTAAACCCCTACCTAACCCTAACTCTTAACCTAACCCTAACCAAACCCTAACCCTAAACTTAAAACTGACCGTAAACCTAACCCTAAACATAACACTTACACTAAACTGTACCCATAAACCTAACACTAAATATAACCCTCGCCTTAAACCTCAACCTAACCCTAAAAATGACTTAACTTTAAGCCTAAAACTAATCGTAACCCTAAACCTAAATGCAACACAAAGCCAAACCTTAACCCTCTCCCTAATATCCAACACCTAAACCTAACCCTAACACTAAAACTAACCAGAACACTAACCCTAACCCTAAACCTAAACCTAAGTTTTAAGGCTAAACCTAACCCTAAACTTAACCTTAACTCTAACTTTAACCCAAACCCTAAACTCTAACCATAACACTAACCCTAACACTAACCCTAACCTTAATATCTAAACCTAAACCTAACTATAACTCTAACTTTAACCATAACGCTAACCCTAAACTTAACCCTAACCTTAAACTCTAACCCTAAACCTAACCCTAGACCTAACCCTAACACTAACACTAACACTAACCCGAAATACAACCTTATCCCTAACACCTAATTCCTAAAGCTAACCCTAATCCGAACCGTGAAACTAACCATAAATCTGAAGCAAATGTTAACGCTAACCCTAACCCTAACCCTAACCTAATCATTACCTTAAGCCTAACCGTAACACGAAGCCTAACGTTACCACTATCCCTAACACCTGACAACTAAACCTAACCCTAACCCTAACACGAAGCCTAATCGAAGCCCTAATCCTAACCCTAACCCACCCTAACACTAATCCTAACCTTAACACTAACCTAATCGTAACCGTAACCCTAACGGTAACCCGAAGCCAAAGCGTATCCCCATCCCTAACACTAACCCTAACCCTAACCTTAAACCTAACACTAAACCTAAACTTTAACCCTAACCTTAACCCTAACGATAACCATAACCTCTAACACTAACCGTAAACCTAGCCCTAACACTAACCCTCAACCTAACCCTAACACTATCACTAACACCTAACCCCTAACCCTAACCCTAAACCTAACCCTAACACTAACCCTAAACTTAACCCTAACCCTAAACATAAACATAATCATAACCTAACAGAAACCATAACCTGAAGCCTAACCCTAAACCTTTCCCTAACACCTAACACCTAAACCTAACTCTAATACTAACCCTTACACTAACACTAACAGTAACACTAAACCTAAGTTTTATCTCTACCCTAAACTTAACCCTAACATATAAGCCTAACCCTAATCCTAACCCTAAACCCAAACTCTAACCCTTAACCTAACGCTAAACTCTAAACATAACCCTCACCTTAACCCTAAGGTCTAACAGTAACACTAAACCTAATGCTAACACTGAATCTAACCTTAAAACCTAACCCTAACCCTAACCCTAACTCTACCATAAGCCTAAGCCTAATCTTAACCATAAATGTAATTCTAACACTAAATTCTAATGCTAAACCTAACCCTAACCCTAACCCCAACACTAACACTAACCCAAACCCTAACCTAAACTCTAACCCTAACGCTAATCCTAACCCAAAATCTAACCCTAATACTCACCATAACCCTAACCCAAAATCTAACCTTAATCCCTAAACCTAACCCTAACCCTAAAACTAACCCTAACCCTGACCGTAATACTTAACCCTAACCCTAACCCTAACCCTAAATTCTAATCATAAAACTAACCCTAACCCTAACTCTAACCTTAAACCTAACCCTAACCCTAATATCTAACCCTAAACATAACCCTTGCTCTAACACTAACCCTAACGCTAATCCTACCCCTAAACTTTAACCCTAACCCTAACCCTGACCTGAAACCTAAACCTAACACTAACCCTAACCCTAACCCTAAACCTAAACCACAACCTAACACTAACAATAACCCTAACCCTAACTCTAACCCTAAAACCTAACCCTAAGCCTAACCTGAACCCTATCCCGAACCCTAACCCTAACACTGTCCCTAACACTAAACCTAACCCTAACCCTTACACTAACAATAACCCTAAACCTAATGCTAACTATATGCCTAACACCTAACACCTAACCCTAGCCTTAACCCTAACCCTAACCCTAACGGTAAAACAAACCCAAACCATAACCCTAAAACTAATTGTAATGCTAAAACTAACCATAAACATTAGCCTAACCATAACCGTCTCCCTAACAAGTAACCCCTAACCCCAACACTAAACCTAACAATAAAACTAACACTAAGTTCTAAACCTAACCCTAACCCTAACTGTAACACTAACACTATCCGTAAACCTAAATTATAACCATAACCCTAACCCTAAATGTGACCTAGCCCTAACTCTTAAATTAACCCTAAACCAACCCTAACCCTAACCCTAAAACTAACCATAAAGCTAACCCTAAAACTAACCCTTAAAATAAACAGAACCGATAAACATAACACTAACCATAAACATAACCATAAACCTCAACCTAACCTTAAAACTAACCGTAACATTAAGCCTAAAATTAATCATAACCCTAAACATAAACAGAACACAAAGCCTAACCTTAACACTCTCCCTAACACCTAACACCTAAAGCTAACACTAACACTAACACTAAACCTAACCCTAACCCTAACCTTAACCCTAAATCTAACCGTAACAATAACCCTAACACTAACACTAACCCTAATATCTAACCTTAACTCTAACTCTAACTCTAACTCTAAACCTAAACCTAAGACTAAATCAACTTCTAACCCTAACACTAACCCTAACCCTAACCCTAACACTAACCCTAACACTAACCCTAACCCTAACCCTAACACTAACCCTAAACCTAACACTAATCCCTAACCCTAAACCTAACTTTATTCCTCACCATAAACCTAACATAAAATCTAACACTAACCCTAATACTAACCCTAACCCTATCCATAACACCTAAACAAAACCCTAAACCTAAACCTAACCCTAAAACTGACACTAAACCTAACCCTTCCCATAACCATAACCATAACTTCTAATACTAACCCTAACTCGAATCCTAACACTAACTCTAACCATAACCATAACCCTAAACCTAACATTAATCCCTAACCCTAACACTAACCCTACCCCTTATACTAACCCTAACACTGACTGTAATACCTAACCCTAATGCTAACCCTAACCCTAGCATAACCTTAACACTAACACTAATCCAAACCCTAACCCTAACCCATACTTCTAACCGTAATACTAACCCTAACCCTAACACTAACCATAAAATCTAACACTAACCGTAACCCTAAACCTATCCCTAACCTTAACCCAAACCTAACACTAAACCTAACTTATAACCTTAAACCTACCCCTAACCCTAAACCTCAACCTAAACCTACATATAAAAATAACACTAACACTAACATTAAACGCTAACCCTAAACATAACACTACCCTAAACCTTACACTAACCATAATACTAACCTAACACTAAACATAATTCTAAACCTAACCCTAACACTAATACTAACCGTAACCCTAACACTAACACTAACCTCTAAACCTAACCCTAATCCTAACCCTTAACCTATCCATAACGCTAACCTTAACCCTAACACTAAAACTAAGCTTTAAACCTAACGCTAACCTTAAGTCTAACCATAACCTCTAAGACTAACACTAACCCTAACCACAAACTCTATCACTAAATCTAATGTTAAACAATAACAATAAACCTGACCCTAACTCTAACACTAATGCTAACACTAACCCTAACTTAACCCTAACCCTAACACTATCCCTAACCCTAACAGTATACCTAAACCCAACCTTAACCCAAAGCCTAACACTATCCCTAACACCTAAACCCTAACCCTAACGATAAACCTAAAACTAAAACTTGCACTAAAGCTAAGCCTAACACGAAACCAACTTCTAACCCTAACACTAACCTTAACCCTAAAACTAAGCTTTAACACTAACCCTATCCCTAACCTTTAAGCCTAACCGTACCCTTAACCCACCCCCAAACTTTAACCCTAAACTTAATGCTAACCTCTATAAATAACCCTAAGACTAACAGTAAACCAAACCTAAACCTAACCATGCCCCTTAAACTAACCCTAACCCTAAACCTATCCCCAACACTAACCCTAACCTCTAACACTAACCCTAACCCTAAACCTATCCATAACCCTAACCTTAAACCTAACATTAAACCTAACTACTTATGCTAACCCTAACACTAACCCAAACCAAAAAACTAACCATGAACCTAACCTTAACCATAACATTAGCCCTAACCATAAGCCTAACCCTAATCCTATCCCTAACACTTAACCCCTAACCCTAACCCTAAACCTAACACTACAACTAACTATAACCCTAACCCTAACTCTAAAACTAAACCTAACCATAACCCTAACCCTCTCCCTAAGCGTAATCCTAACACTAACCGTAACCCGCAGCCTAACCCTAACCCTCTCCCTAAGACCTAACCTCTAACCCTAACCCTAACACTAACCCTAACCCTAACCGTAACCATAACCCTAACACTACCCCTAACAGTACATTCTTATGCTAACACTAAACCTAAACCTAACCCTAACCCTAAACTCTAAATCTAAACCTAACCCTCACACTAACTTTAACTCTAACCCTAACCATAACCCTAATGCTAACCCTAAACCTAAACCTAACCTGAAACTCTAACCTTAACGATAACCCTAACACTAACCTATCCATAACCATAACCCTAAACGTACCACTAAACCTAACTTCAAACCCTAACCCTAAACCTAACCCTAACAATAAACCTCAACCTATCCCTAACCCTAACCATAACCCTAACCCTAACTCTAACCATAAACCAAAGCCTAAGCATCACCCTTTCCCTAACCCTAACCCTAAACCTAAAACTACACCTAACCCTAAACCTAACCCTAACCCTAAAGCTAAACCTAACTCTAACCATATCCCTAACCCTACCCTAACCCTAACTCTAACCTCTAAACCTCAAACTATCCCTGTGCGTAACACTAACCCTGAACCTAAGCTTTAGCCCTAACCCTAACACTAACCCCAACCATGACCTCTAATCCTAACCCTAAGCATAACCCTAACACTATCACAAACCCTAAACCTAACCGTAAACCTTAACCTAACACTAACCCTAAACCTAACACTACCTATAAACCAAACACGAACAATATCGCTTACACGAACCCCTAAACCTATCCCTAACCCTAAATGTAACCCTAAACCAAATCCCTAACCCTAACTCAAACCCTAACCCTAACCTTAACCCTAACCCTAACCCTAATGGTAACCCTAACCCTATTCATAACCCTAACCCTCTAACACTAACCCTAACACTAACTCTAACACTAAACCTAACCTTAACCTTTACACTGACCCCTATCCCTAACACTAACACTAACCCTAATCCTAACATGAACCCTAACCCCTCACAGTAACCGTAAACCTAACCATAACCCTAAAGCTAACCCTAACAATAACCGAAATTCCTAACACTAACTCTAACGCTAACCCTAACCCTAACTGTAACCCTCACCATAACCATAAACCTACACGTAACACTAACCCTAAGGCTAACCATAACCATAACCCTAAACCTTAACCCTGACCACTAATCCTAACCCTAACCATAAACCTAACCCTAAACTTAATCTTAACCCAAACATGAACCGTTACCTTAAACCTAACACAAAACCTGAGCCTAACAATAAGCCTAACCCCTAACCCTAACCCCTAACACTAACCCTAAAAACTACCCATAAGCTCCTACCCTTATCATAACCCTAACCCTAACATAAACTCTAACCCTAACCATAAAGCTAACCCTAACCCTAATGCTAACCTCTAAACTGAACACTATCCCTAACCCTAATGCTAACCCTAAACCTAACCACAACCCAAACACTAACCATAACCTTAATCCTAACCCTAACACTAACCCTAAACCTGACCTCCAACCCTAACCCTAACCAAAACCCTAAGGCTAACCCTAACTGTAAACTGAACCTCTAACTCTAACCTTAACCCTAAACCTACCTTAACCCTAAAACTAACCCTAACTCTAAACCTAAGGCTAACCCTATCCCTAACCCTCTAACCCTAACCCTAACACTAACACTAACCCTAAACGTAGCTGTAAACCTAACCGTAATGCTAACCCTAACCGTAACACTAACATGAAAACGAACTATAAACGAAACCATAACCCCTAACCCCTAAACCCAACGCTAACCATAACCCAAACCCTAATCTCTAACCCTAACGCTAAACTTAACCCTAAGCCTAATCATAACTCTAACCCTAACATTAACCCTAACCACTAAGCATAACCATAGCCCTAATCATAACCCTAACCATATCTCTCACCCTAAACCTCTAACACTAACCCTAACTCTAACATGAATCTAAATCTAACCCTAACACTAACCCCTAACCCTAACCCTGAACCTAACCCTAATCCTAACCCTAAGCCTAACCCCTAACTGTAATCCTAACCCTAACACTAAACCTAACCCTATCCTTAAATCTAACCCAAGCCTAACCCTAACCCTATCCCTAACACTAACCATTACCTTAAACGTAATACTAAACCTAAACCTAACATTATTCCTAACCCCAAACTGTAACCCAAACCCTAACCTTAACCTTAACCCAAACCAAAATCTCTAAGCTTAACTCTAACCCTAACCCGAAACATAACCCTAACACTAACCCTAAACCTAACTATAATGATAAGCATAACACTAACCAAAACCCTAACCCTAACCTAAAATTACCCCTAACACCAACTCTATCCTCTAACCCTAATTGTAACAATAACACTAACCCTAAACTCTAATCCAAAACCTAACCCTAACACTAACCCTATCTCTAAACCTAACCATAACCCTAACACTAACCGTAAACCAAACCCTAACACTAATGCTAAGCTTAACCCCAAACACTAACCCTAAACATAACTATAACACTAACCCTAACCCTAACTCTAACACGAAACTCTAACCCTAACACTAACCCTAACTTTAAGCATAACCGTCTAATGCTAACCCTAAACCTAACCCTATTCTTAACCCTAATGGGAATGCTAACCCTAACCATAACCATAAGACGAACCAGAACACAAACCCTCTAACACTAACCCAAACCCTAACCTAAACTCTAACCCTAACGCTAATCCTAAAAAAAAATCTAACCCAAATACTCACCATAACCCTAACCCAAAATCTAACCTTAATCCCTAAACCTAACCCTAACCCTAAAACTAACCCTAACCCTGACCGTAATATTAACAGTAACCCTAAACCTAACGCTAAACCTATCCCAACAAGAACCCGAACACTAACCTTAACCCTAACCCCTAACACTAACCCTAACCCTAACACGATCCATAACCCTACCCCTCACAATAAACCTAGCCCTAACACTAAACCTAACCCTAACGCTAAGCCTAACCCTCTAACCCTAACACTAACACTAAGCCTAACCCTAACCCTAACCCTAACCAAACACTAACACTATTCCTATCCCCAACCCCTAACCCCAACCCTAACACTAACATTAACCCAAACCAAAATCTCTAAGCCCAATTCTAACCTTAACACTAAACATAACCCTAACCCTAACATTAACCCTAACCCTAACACTAACCCTAAACATAAACCTAACACTAACTTAAACCTAACACTAACCCTATCACTTACCCTAAACCGTAACTCTAACGATAACCCTATCACTAACCCTGACCCTAACCCTAACCCTTAACCCTAAACCTAAACCTAATGCTAAACCTATCCCTAACCCTGACCCTAACCCTAAACCTCTAACCCTAACCCTACCCCTAAAGTAACCTTAACCCTAACATTAATCTCTAACCCTAACATTAACTCTAATCCTAACCATAACCCTAAGACCAACCCTATCCTCTAAGCCTAATTGTAACCGTAACCCTAACATTAACATCTAATTTGAACCATAACCCTAAACCTAAATCTAACCATAACCCTAACCCTAACCTTAACACAAACACTAACCCTAGCCTTAGCCCCTAAACCTAAACTTAACCATAACACTAACCATAACACTAACTCTAACCAGAAACTCTAACCCTAACCCTAACCATAACCCTGATACTAAACCTCTAAGTCAGGCCTAACTCTAACCCTAACACTAGCCCTAACTCTAACCCTAAACTTAACCTTAACCATAAACCTAAATCCAACTCTAACACATAACCTTAAGCCCTAACCTTAACACTAACACTCACACTAACCCTAACCTCTAACCCTAACTGTAAGCCTAACCCGACCCCTAATCCTAACCCTACCATTTAACCCAAACGCTATCCCTAAACTTAACACTAACACTTAACCTAACCATAATGCCTATCTCTAAACCTAACTCTAACCCTAACCCTTAACCTAACCCTCATCCCTATCCCTAACCCTAACACTAACCCTAACCCTAACTCTAACCCTAACATTAATTCTAACCCTAAGCCTAACCCTAAACCTAACCCTAACACATAATTATAACCCTAACCCTAACCCTAATTCTAACCATAACCCAAAACCCTAACTCTAACCCTTACACCTAACCATAAGATCTAAACCTAATCCTAACCCTTACTCCAACTCTAACCTCTAACTCTAACAGTAACGCTAACCCTAAACCTAACTCTCACCTCTAACACGAAACCTATCCCTAACACTACCACTAACACTAAAACTAAGCATAACCTTGCCACTAACCGTAACACTAATCCTAATACTCACACTAACCCTAAAACTAACTCATAATCATAGCACTAACCATAAGGCCAAGCCTAAACCTAACTTTAAACCGAACCTCTATCCCTAACCCTACCATAACCGTAACACTAACGCAAAGCCTAACCCTAACGCTAACCCTAACCCTAACCCTAACTCTAACCCTAACCCTAACACTAACCCTCTAACCCTAACCCTAACCTTAACTCTAACGGTCATGCTAACCGTACCCCTAACCATAACACGAACCGTAACCCTAAGCATAACCATAACCCTAAGTTCTAACCATAAACATAACCCTAAACCTAACCCTAAACGTAACCCTAACCCTCACCCAAATGCACTAACCCTAACCCTAACTCTATCTCTAATGCTAACCCTAACTCTAACACTAACCCCGATTCCTAAACAGAACCCTAACTCTAATCCTAACACTAAAACTAAACCCTAACCGAAACCCTAACACAAACCCTAACCCTAAACCTAAACCTATCCCTATCCATAATGCTAACCCTAAAGCTAACCCTAACACTAACCCTAATAATAACCTTCACCCATACCTAATCCCTAAACCTAAACCTAAACCTAACACTAACTCTAACCCTTACCATAACCCTAATCCAGAACCCTAACCCTAGCCATAAACCTAACCCTAACAATATCACTAACCCAAACACCTAACCCTATAACTAACCCTAACCTTAACCCTAACCCTAAACCTAACCCTAATGGTAACCCTAACCATAAAGGTAATCCTAACATTAACCATAACCCTAATCCTCTAACACTAACCCTAACCTTAACTCTAACCCTAAATCTAAACTTAACCCTAACCCTAACACTAACACTAACCCTAATCCTAATCCTAATCCTAACCCTAACGCCTAACTGTAACCGTAAACCTAACTATAACCCTAAACCTAACCCTAACCGAAATTCCTAACCCTAAATCTAATGCTAACCATAACCCTCACCATAACCTTAAACCTAAATGTAACACTAACCCTAAGGCTAACCATAGCCATAACCCTAAACCTTTACACTGACCCCTAATCCTAACCCTAACCCTAACCCTAAATCTAACCCTAAACTTAATCGTAAGCCAAACACAAACCGTTATCTTAAACTAACACTAAACCTAAGCTTAACAATAACACTAACCCCTAACCCTAACCCTAACAACTAAGCATAAGCTCCTACCCTAATCCTAACCCTAACCTAAACCCTAACATCTAACCCTAACCGTAAAGCTAACCTTAACCCTAACGCTAACCTCTAAACTGAATACTATCCCTAACTCTAAACTTAACCCTAATCCTAACCACAACCCTAACACAAACCGTAACCTTAATCCTAACCCTAACACTAACACTAACCCGGACCACCAACCCTAACCCTAACCAAAACTCTAAGGCTAACCCTAATTCTAAACCGGACCTCTAACCCTAACATTATCCCTCAACCTACCACAACCCTAAAACTAACCCTAACCCTCAACCTAAGCCTAACCCTATCCCTAACCCTCTAACGCTAACCCTAATCCTAACACTAACCCTAAACCCAGATGTAAACCTAACGATAATGCTAAACCTAACTGTAACCCTTACATGAATACGAACTATCAATGTAACCCTAACCCCTAACCACTAACCCCAACGCTAACGATAACCCAAACACTAACCTCTAACCCCAATGCTAAACTTAACCCTAACCCTAATCATAACTCTAACCCTAACACTAACACTAACCACTAAGCATAACCCTAGCCCTAACCCTAACCTTAACTGTAACCCTAACCATATCCCTCACCCTCACCCTCTAACACTAACCCTAACTCTAAAATGAAACTAAACCTAACCCTAACACTAACCCTAACCCTAAACCTAAACCTAACCCTAATCCTAACAGTAAGCCTAACCCCTAACCGTAATCCTAACCCTAACACTAAACCTAACCCTATCCTTTAACCTAACCCTAAGCCTAACACTAAACCTATCACTAACACTAACCGTTACCTTAAACCTAACACTAAACCAAAGCCTAGCCCTAACCTAAAGCTAACACTAATCTTAACCCCAAACCGTAACCCAAACCCTAACCTTAAATTTAACCCCAACCAAAATCTCTAAGCTTAACTCTAACCGCTAACCCTAACCTTAACCATAACCTTAACCCTCACCATAATCCACTAACCCTAACCCTAACTCTATCTCTAAAGCTAACACTAACCCTAACACTAACCCCCATCCCTAAACCTAAACCTAACACTAATTCTAACCCTAACCCTAAACCCTAACCGTAACCCTAACACTAACCCTAAACTAACACTAAACAGAACCTAACTTTAAACCGAATCCTAACCCTATCTGTAATGCTAACCCTAACCCTAACCCTAACAATAACCCTAACACTAACCCAAAACTAACACTAACTCTTTCCCTAAGTATAAAACTAATCCTAACCCTAACCCTAGCCCTAACCATAAACTAATCGTAAACCTAACCCTAAACATAACACTAACCCTAACACTAAGTCTAACCCAAATCCTATTCCTAACACTTGACATCTAACCCTAACCATAAACCTAACCCTGCAACTAACTGTAAACCTAACCTTAACCCTAAACCTAACTGTAACCCTAACCCTAAACCTAAACCTAAACCTAATTGTAACCCTAACACTAACCATAACCAGCAGCCTAACACTAACCCTCTCATTAACAACTAACCCCTAAACCTAACCCTAACAGTAACCCTAACGTTAAAGTAACTATAACCCTAACTTTACCCCTAACACTAACTTCTTATCCTAACACTAACCCCAACCCTAAACCTAAGCCGAACCCTAAACTCGAACCCTACATTCTAACGCTAAACATAACACTATCCCTAACACGAACACTAACCCATACTGTAACCATAAACTCTAACCCTAACCCTAACCTTAACCCAAAACCTAATCCTAACTCTCACCATAACCCTAACCCAAAACCTAATCTTAATCCCTAACCCTAACCCTAACAATAAAATAAAACGTAACCCTGACCGTAATACCTAACCCTAGCCCTAACCCTAAATTCTAATCATAAAACTAACCCTAACCCTTACTTTTACTCTAAAACAACACTAGCCTTAATATCTAACCCGAAACCTAATGCTAACACTAACACTAACCCTAACCCTAAACCTAATGCTAAACTGTAATCTTAAACCTAATCCTGACCTGAAACCTAACCCTAACACTAATCCTAACCCTAAACCTAAACCTAAACCTCAACCTAAGCCTAACCATAACAATAACACTAACCATAAACTTAAACCATAAACCTAAGCCTAACCCGAAGCCTATACATAACCCTAACCCTAAGCCTAAATCTATCACTATCCCTAACCCTAAACCTAACCCTAAGAACTAACCCTAACCCTAAAATCTAACCCTAACCCTAACTCTAACTCTAACTTTAACCCTAACGCTAACCCTAACCCTAACACTAAGCCAATTTCTAACCCTAACACTAACCCTAACCCTAAAACTAACCCTAACCCTAACACTAACACTAACCCTAAACCTAACACTAGCCCTAATCATAAACCTAACCGAAAACCTAAACCTAACCCTAACACTAACCCCAAACCTAACCCTAAACCTGACCCTAATAATAACACTAAACCTAACCCTAACCATAACCCTAACCATAACTTCTAATCCTAACCCTAACCCGAATCGTAACTCTTACCATAAACAATACCCTAAACCTAAAGTTACTCTCTAACCCTAACCCTAACTCAACTCCTTAAACTAACCCTAACATTGACTGTAATACCTAACCCTAAACCTAGCATAACCCTAAACCTAACCCTAATCCTAACACTAACCCAAACCCATACCTCTAACAGTAATACTAACACGAACCCTATCCCTAACCATAAAACCTAACACTAACCCTAACCCTAAACCTATCCCTAACCCTAACCCAAACCTAACACTAAACCTCAACCTAAACCTACCCCTAACCATAACACTAACCTTAACACTAAATGCTAACCCTAAACATAACACTAACCCTAACTCTAACCCTAACCCTAACATAACACTAAACCTAACTATAAATGTAACCCTAACCGTAATACTAACCCTAGCCCTAACACTAACACTAACCTCTAAACCTAACCCTAACCCTAAAACTAAACCTAATGACTAACCCTAATCCTAACCCTTAACCTATCCCTGACGCTCACGCTAACCCTAACCATAAATCTAAGCTTTAAACCTAACCCTAACTGTAACTCTAACCAAAACCTCTAAGCCTAACACTAACCCTAATCCTAACCCCAAACTCTATCACTAAATCTAATGCTAAACTCTAACCATAAACCCAACCCTAACCCTAACACAAACCTTAAATTAACCCTAACCCTAACCCAAACACTATCCCTAACCCTAACCATAAACCTAACCCTAACCGTTACCCTAAGCCTAACAATATCACTATCACCTAAAGCCTAACCCTAACCATAAACCTAACCCTAAAACTTACCCTAAAACTAGCCCTAACCCTAAACCAAATTCTAACCCTAACACTAACCGTAACCCTAAACCTAAACCTAAGCTTAAACCTTAACCCAATCCGTAACCCTAACCCTAACCCTAACTCTAACGCTAGCCTCTAAGCCTAACCCTAACCCTAAACCAACCCCAAACACTAACCCTAAACCTAACGATAACCTCTAACCATAACCCTAAGACTAACACTAACCTTAATCCTAAACATAACCATGCCCCTTAAACTAAACCTAACCCTAACCCTAACTCTAACCCAAATCTCTAACCCTTACCATAAACTTAACTCTAAACCTAAACATAACCCTAAACGTAACCCCAACCCTAACCCTAATCTGTAACCTGAACCCTAACCCTAACCCTAATCCTAATCTGTAACCCGAACCATAACACTAACCATAGCACTAAACCTAACCCTAACCTGAACCCTAACCCAGCTCTAACCAGAAATTGTAACCCTAAAACTAACCTCTAAACCTAACCATAACCCTAAACCTAACTTCTAACCTGAACCCTCAAGCAAACCCTAACACTAACCCTAAACCTAAAAATAACCCAAACCCAAACCATAAACCAAACCCTACCCTACCCTAACCGTAGGCTAAACTCTAACCTGAACTCTAACACTAACCCTAACCCTATCCCTAACCTAATCCTAACCCAAACATAACCCTAACATTAACCCAAACCCTAAACCTAAACCTAACCGTAGCCCTCTAAGCCTAATTTTAAGCCTAACTTTAAACATAAACCTAATCTTAACATCAACCCTAGCACTAACCCTATCCCAACACGAACCCGAACACTAAACATAACCCTAAACCTCACCCTAACATGATCGCTAACCCTAACCCTAACACTAAACCTAAATCCAACGCTAATCCTAACCCTCTATCCCTAACCCTAGCCCTAAACCTAACTCTAACCCTAACCCTACCAAGAACCCTAAAACTAACCCTAAAACTAACCCCAAAACTAACCACTAACCCTAACCCCAACCAAACCCTAATATTATTCCTAACCCCAACCCCTAACACCAACCCTAACCCTAACATTAACCCAAACAAAAATTTCTAACCCGAACTCTAACCCTAACACTAAACATAACCCTAACCCTAAACATACACCTAACCCTAACATTAAACCTAACACTAACCCTAACACTCTAAACCCTAACTCTAACGATAACCCTATCACTAACCCTAACCCTAACCCTAACCTCTAACCCTAAACCTAAACCTAATGCTAACCCTAACCCTAAACCTTACCCTAACACTAACCCTCTAACTCTAACCTTAACCCTAAATCCAAACTCTAACCATAAAACCTAACCATAAGAACTAACCCTAATCCTTAACACTAAGACCAACACTATCCTCTAAGCCTAATTGTAACCCTAACCCTAATGTCTAATCCGAAACCTAACCCTAACCCTAAAACTAACCATAACCCTAACCCTAAACTTTACACAAACAATAACCCTAACCCTAACCCCTAAATTTATACCTAACCAGAACATTAAACATAACACTAACTCTAAGCCGAAACTCTAACCCTAATCCTAAACATAACCATGACATTAAATTTCTAACCCAGGCCTAACCGTAACTCTAACACTAACCCTAACTCTAACCCTAATCTTAAACTTAAGCATAAACCTAACCCCAACTCTGACACCTAAACTTAAGCCCTAACCTTAACACTAACCCTAACACTAACCTTAACCTCTAACCCTAACCGTGAACCTAACACTACCCCTAATCCGAACACTACCATCTAACTCAAACACTATATCTAAACTTAACCCTAACACTTACCCTAACCCTAATCCCTATACCGAACCCCAACTCTAACCAAACCCTAACACTAACCCTTACACTAACCCTGATCCCTATCGCTAACCCTAACTCTAACCCTAACCCTAACCCTAAAACCAAAACCTAACCCTAACCCTAACCCTAACCCCAACCCTAAACCCTAACTCTAACCATAACACCTATCCATAATATCAAAGCCTAATCCTTACCCTAACTCTAACCCTAACCTCTAATCCCAACTATAATGCTAACCCTAAGCCTAACCCTCACCTCTAACCCCAAACATATCTCTAACTCTACTACTAAACCTAACCTAAGCATAACCTTACCACTAACCGTAACACTAATCCTAACACTCACACTAACCATAGCACTAACCCAAAATTATAACGCTAACCATAAGCCCAAGACTAAAGCTAACTCTAACCCGAAATCTAACCCTAACTCTACCATAACCGTAATACTAACCCAAAGCCTAAAACTAACCCTAACCGTAACCCTAACCCTCTAACCCTAACCCAAACCCTAACCCTAACCTTAAACCTAACGGTCATGCTAACCCCAACCGTAACCCTAACACGAATCCTAAACCTAACCATAACCATAACCATAACCATAACCCTAACCTCTAACCATAAACCTAACCCTAAACCTAACTCTAACTGTAACCCTAGCCCTCACCCTAATCCACTAACCCTAACCCTAACTCTATCTCTAACGCGAACCCTAACCCTAACACTAACCCCAATCCCTAACCCGAACCCTAACCCTTATCCTAACCCTAACTCTAAAAGCTAACCGTAACCCTAACACAAACCCTAACCCTAAACCTAAACCTAATCCTATCCCTAATGCTAACCCTAAGCCTAACCCTAACACTAACCCTAAACCTAATAATAACCTTTACACTAAACCTAATCCTTAAACCTAAACCTAACACTAACCCTATCCCGAACTCTAACCTAACCCTAATCCGGAACCCTAACCCTACCCATAAACCTAAATCTAACAATATCACTAACACAAATCCCTAACCCTATCCCTAACCCTAAACTTAAACCTAAACCAAATCCCTAACCCTAACTCTAACACTCACCCTAACCTTAACCCTAGCCCTAACCCTAACCCTAACCATAACTATAACTCTCTAACACTAACCCTAAACATACCTTTAACCCAAAATCTAACCTTGACTGTAGCACTAACCCCTAACCCTAACACTAACACTAACACTAACCCTAATCCTAACCCAAACCCTAACCCCTAACTGTAAACGTAAACCTAACCATAACACTAAACCTAACCCTAACCCTAAAAAAAATTCCTATCCCTAACTATAATGCTTACCCTAACCATATCCCTCACCATAACCCTAAACCTAACCATAACACTAACCCTAAGGCTAACAATAACCATAACCCTAGCCCTTAACCCTGACCCCTTATCCTAACCCTAACCCTAAACCTAAACCTAACCCTAAACTTAATCCTAACCCAAAAACTAACCGTTACCTTGAACCTAACACTAAATCTAAGCCTAACAATAACCCTAACCGCTAACCCTAACACCTAACCCTAACCCTAACAACTAACCATAAGCTCCTAACCTAATCCTAGCACTAACACTAACACTAACCTCTAAACCTAACTGCAAAGCTAAACCTAACCGTAACGCTAATCTCTAAACTGAACACTATCCCTAACCCTAACACTAAACCTAAACCTAACCACAACCCTAACATGAACCGTAACGTTAATCTTAACCCTAACACTAAACCTAACCCTGACCCCCAACCTTAACCCTAACCAAAACACTAAGGCTAACCCTAACTCTAAACCGAACTTCTAACCCTAACCTTAACACTAAACCTACCATAACCCTAAAACTAACCATGACCCTAAACCTAACAATAATCCCTAACACTAATCCTACCCCTACCCCTTAAACTAACACTAACCCAGACTGTAATACCAAGCACTAACCCTAACCGTAACCCTAAATGCTAATGCTAACCATAAACCTAGCCCTAACCCTAACCCTAAGCATAAAGCTTATCCTAACCCTAAACCTAACCATAAACATAACCCTATCCCTAACAACTAACCCCTAAACCTAACGTTAACCGTAATCCTAAAACTAACCCTAAATCTAATGCAATCGCTATCCCTAACACTAACCCTAACCCTAACCAAACCCTAACCTAATCATAACCCTAACCCTAACCGTAACTCAAAGCCCAACCCTAACCCTATCCCTCACACTTAACCCCTAAACCTAACCATAAACCTAACAATAATCCTAATCCAATCCCTAACCCTAACCACAAACCAAACCCTAATGCTAACCCTAACCCTAACCATAACCTAATCATAACCCTAACCATAACCATAACACAAAGCCTAACCAAAACCCTATCCCTAAACATAAATCTAATTCTAAACCTAACCTTACCCTAACACTAACACTAACGTTAACACTAACCTCTAAAGCTAACCGTAACTCTAACCATAACCCTAACCATAACCATAACGACTAACCTTAATCCTAACCCCTACCCTATTACTAACCTTAAGCCTAACACTAACCTTAACCTAACGCTAAACCTATTCCTAAGCTTTTACACTAAAACTAACCCTAACCACAAACTCTAACACTAAAGCTAAAACTAACCTCTTACCATGACCCTAACTATAACCCTAAAACTAACCGTAATACTAGCATTAACCCTAACCCTAACCATAATCCAAACCCTAAAGCTAACCTTAACCCTAACCCTAACACTATCCCTAACTCCTAACCCCTAACCCTAAAGCTAAAACTAACACTAACTCTAACCCTAAACCTAAACCTAAACCTAACCCTAACTGTAAACCTAACCCTAAGTTCTAATCCTAACCCTAACTGTAACCCTAAACCTAATCCTAAAACTTACCCTAAACCTAACCATAACCATAACCATAACCATAACCATAACCATAACTCTATCCCTAACACCTAACCTCTAACCCTAACCCTAACCCTAAACCCAACCCTAACCCTAAATATTATGCAAACCCTAAACGTAACCCTAAAACTAACCTAACCCTAACCTAATTGTAACCCTAACCCTAACCATAACCCTAAGCCTAACCCTAAACCTAATGCTTACTCTAAGCCTAACCCTAAACGTAACACTAACCTTAACACTAACACTAACACTAACTTCTAAACTGAACACTAAGACTAACCGTAATACTAAAATTAAACCTAACCACTAACACTAATCCTAACCCTTTTCCTATCGCTAACACTTACGGTAAACCTAAACCTAAACCTGAGCATATGATTCAACCCTAACTCTAACCCTAACTCGAACCATCAACTTTAAGCTTAAACCTAACCCTAACTCTAACCCTAAATCGAATGCTAACCTCTAATGATAACCATAACCCTAACCATAACCTTAACAATAAACCTAACCTAAACTCTTACTGTAACATTAACCCTAACCAGAACCCTAACCCTAACACTAACCTCTAACCCTAGCACTAACCCT
The DNA here is from genome assembly GCF_034190915.1 of Cavia porcellus. Classification (NCBI taxonomy): domain Eukaryota; kingdom Metazoa; phylum Chordata; class Mammalia; order Rodentia; family Caviidae; genus Cavia; species Cavia porcellus. The sequence goes on along the minus strand of NW_026947524.1, from coordinate 3,720,546 downwards.
AACCCTAACTCTAATGCTAACACTAATCCTAACTTCTAAACCTAACACTAACCCTAACCCTAACCCTAACCCTAACCTCATCATAACCCTAACCCTAACCGTAACACAAAGGCTAAACCTAACCCTATCCCTAACACCTAACCGCTAAACCTCACCCTAACCCTAACCTAAACATAAACCTAACCCTAACCGTAACCCAACACCTATGCGTAACGCTATCCATAACCCTAACCATAATCCTAACCCTAAACCTAAAGCTAAACCTAAATCTAAACCGAACCCTAACCCTAAAACCAAACATAACACTAACACTAACCCTAACATCTAAACCTAACCCTAACCATAACTGAAACCTAACGCTAAACCTAATGACTAAACTTAATCATAACCCTTACCCTATACCTAAACCTAAACATAACCCTAACGCTAAACCTAAGCTTTAACTCTATCCCTAAACATAACCTTAACCATAACCTCTAAGCCTCATCCTAACCCGAACCCGAACACCAAATTCTATCACTAAACCTAATGCAAACCTCTAACAATAACCCTAACCCTAACCCTTAACAGATCCCTAACACTAACCCTAACCATATCCCTAACCCTAACCTGAACCCGAACCCTAAACCTAAGCATTCACACTAAAGCCAAAACAAACCTAAGGCTGACCACTAACCCTAAACCTAACCTTAACCCTAAACCTAACCCTAACCCTAAACCTAACCCTTGCCCTAACCCTAAAATCTAACCGTAACACTAACCCTAACCCTATCCCTATCCCTAACATCTAACCCTAACCCTAACCTAATATTAACACTAACCTAATCGTAACACTAACCCAAACCGTAACACGAAGCCAAACCATAATCCTAACCCTAACCTGAACCATAATACTAACCCTGAACCTTAACCCTCAACCTAACACTATCCCTAACACTAACCCTAACCATAAACATAAACCTATAACACCTAACACCTAACACTAATGCTAACCCTAACCCTAAAACTAACACTAAACCAAACCCTAACCTTATCCCTAACATCTAACCCCTAAACCTAAGCCTAACCCTAACCCGAATACTAATCCAAATCCTAACCCTAACCATAAACCTAGCCCTAACCCTAACCTTAACCTAAATGTAACCCTAACCCTAAAAGTAACCCTATCCCTAAACCTAACCCTAACTCTAAACCTAAACCTAAACCTAACTCTAAACCTAACCCTAACCCTAACCCTAATCCTAACCCTAACCCTAACACATAAACTTAATGCTAACCCTAACACTAACCCTAACCCTAACCCTAAACCCTAACTCTAACCATAACACCTAACCATAAGATCTAACCCTAATCCTAACCCTAACTCTAACTCTAATCTCTAACACTAACTGTAACGCTAACCCTAACCCTAACCCTCACCTCTAAACCCAAACCTATCCCTAACTCTACCATTAACCCTAAACCTAAGCATAACATTACCACTAACCGTAACACTTATCCTAACACTCAAACTAACCCTAAAACTAACCCGTAATTGTAACACTGACCATAAGCCCAAGCCTAAAGCTAACTCTAACGCGAAACTCTAATCCTAACCCTACCATAACCGTAATACTAACCCAAAACCTAAAACTAACCCTAACCCTAACCCTAACCCTAACCCTAACCCTAACCCTCTAACCCTAACCCAAACCCTAACCCTAACATTAACCCTAACGGTCATGATAACCATAACCATAACCATAACCCTAAACTCTAACCATAAACCTAACTCTAAACCTAACCCTAACCGTAACCTTAACCCTCACCCTAATCCACTAACCCTAACCCTAACTCTATCTCTAATGTTAACCCTAACCCTAAAACTACCCCCATTCCTAACACGAACGCTAAACCTAATCCTAACCCTAACCCTAAAACCTAACCATAACCCTAACACAAACTCTAACCCTAAAACTAAACCTAAACCAGACATAACATTAATCCCTTACCCTAGCCCTAACCCCACAACTTAAACTAACACTAAGCCTGACTGTAATACCTAACCCTAACTCTAACTCTAGCATAACCCTAAACCTAACCCTAAACCTAACTCTAACCCATACATCTAACCCTAACCCTAACCCTAACCCTATCCTCGAAAAATAACCCTAACCCTAAACCTATCCCTAACCCAAACCCTAAACCTAAGACTAAACCTAATTTCTAACCCTAACCCTAAATCTCGACATAACCCTAAACCTATCCATAACACCAACCCTAACACTAAACTCTAGCCCTAAGCATAACCCTAATCCTAAACCTAAACCTAACGCTAACCCTAACACTAACCCTAACCCATAGCCCTATCCCTAACACATAACGCCTAAACCTAATCCTAAACCTAACCCTAACACTAAATCTAATACAAACCCTAACCGAAACCCTAACCCTAACGCTAACCAAATTGTAACCCTAAATCTAACAATAACCATAAGCCTGACCGTAAACCTAACCCTAACTCTAACCCTAACCAAAATCCTCACACTAACCCTAAATGAAGCCCAAACCCTAACCCTAAACCTAACCGCTAACCCTAACCAAAACATTAACCATAACCCTAACCCTAAAAGTAAACACTAACCCTAATCCTAACACTTACCATATTCCTAACCCTAACCCTAACCCTAACTGTAACCTTGAACCTAAGCTTTAACCCTAACCCTAAACATAACCATAACCATGACCTCTAAGCCTAACACTAACCCTAACACTAACCCTAACTGTAACTCTAAAACAAAAGCTAACCTCTAACCATAAACCTAACACTAACCATAACTTTAAACATAGCCCTAAACTCTAACTGTAACCCTAACCCTAACCCTAACCGTAAACCTGAACGTAAGCTTTAACCCTAACTCTATCCCTAACCTTAACCATAACTTCTAAGCATAACCCTAACCCTAACCCCAACACTAACTATAACCCTAAACCAAAGGCTAACATCTAAACATAACCCTAACACTAACCCTAACCCTAACACTAAACCTAACTTCTAACCCTAACACTAACACTAACCCTAAACCTAAACCTAAACCTAACCCTAACCCTATCCCTAATCCCTAACCCTAAACCTAACACTATCTCTAAACCTAACCCTAACCCAAAACCAAACCCTAAGTTAACCTTAAAACTAACCCAATCGTTAACACTGAACCCCTAACCATAACCCTAACCCTAACACTAAAACTAACTGTAAACCTAACCCTAACTCTACCCCTAACCCTAATCCTAAAACTAATCATAACCCTAACCCTAACCATAAAGCAAAGCCTATACCTAAAACTCTCCCTAACATCTAACTTCTAACCCTAACCTTAATCATAAATATAACATTAAGCATAACACTAAACCTAACCCTAAGCATTAACTCTAAGCCTAACCCCTCACACTAAGCCCTAACACTAATCCTAACCCTAACCCTAACCCTAAATGTAAACTTATCCTTAAGCCTACCCTAACCCTAACACTATCTCTATCACTAACACCTAACCCCTAAACCTAACGCTAAACCTAACCCTAAACTAACACTAAACCTAAAACTAACCCTAACCCTACCCTAAGCCTAACCCTAAACCTAATTGTAACAATAACACTAACCGTAACCCGAAGCCTAACTGTAACCCTAACCCTAAGACTAACGCTAACACTAACACTAAATCCTAACCCTAAACCTAACATTAACCCTAACCCTAACCCTAACACTAACGCTAACTTCTAACCCAAACCCTAACCCTAATCCTAAACCTAAACCTAACACTAACCCTTACACTAAGCCTAACCGCTTACCCTAACCATAACACTAACCCTAACCATAACCTAAACCGTAACCATAATCTCTAACCCTAATCGCAATCCTAACCCCAAACGTAACCGTAACCTGTCCCTAACCCTATGCCTAACCCTAACCAAAACGCTAACCCCTAAATCTAAGACCTAAAACTAAGCCATAATCTTAAGCCCTAACACAAATCCTAACCTAAACCTAACCCTAAACCTCAAACTTACCCTAACCCTAAACATAACCCTAACCCTAAGCCTAACCCTAAATGCTCACAATATCCATAACTTTAACCCTATACCTAAACCTAACCCTACACCTAACCCTAACCCAACCCTAACTATAACAATATCCCTAACACCTAACCCCTAAACCAAACCCTAACCCTAACCCTAAAACTAACCCTAAATCTAACACAGACACTACCCCTACCCCTAATCCTAACCCTAACCCTAACAATAACCCTAACCTAATCATAACTCTAAACCTAACCATAACCCGAAGCCTAAATCTAACCCTATTCCTAACACTAAACCCCTAAACTATCCATGACCCTAACACTAATCCTAATCCAAATCCTAACCGTAACCGTAGACCTAACCCTAACCGTAACCTAATCGTAACCCTAACCCTTACCATAACCTGAAGATTAGCCGTAAACCTATAATGAATGCTAACCCTAACCCTAATGCTAAACCTAAACCTAATTCTAAAGCTAACACTAGCCCTAACACTAATGCTAACCCTAATAATAACCCTAACACTAACCTTTAACCTAAACGAAACCTTAACCATAAACCTAGCCCTAAAACTAATGACTAACCCTAACCCAATCCCTTACGTTATCCCTAAACCTAAAGCTAACCCTAACCCTAAACTAAGTTTTAACCCTAACCCTAACCATAACATTAACGATAACTTCTAAGCCTCAGTCTAAACTTCACCCTAAGCCCAAACTCTATCACTAAACCTAAAGCTAACTTCTAAACATAACCTTAACCCTAACCCAACCCTAACCCTAACCCTAACCCTAACCCTAACCCTAAACCTAACCCTAACCCTAACACAAACCCTAACCCTAACACTAACACTAACCCTAAACCTAATCCTAAGCTTTAACCCTAAACCTAACCGAAAACTAACACTAACCACTAATCCTAAACCTAATCCCAACCCTAACCCTAAACTCTAACCATAAAAATAAACCTAACCCTAAATCTATCCCTAACATATAACTCTAACCCTAACCCTAAACCTAAACCTAACCCTAACCCTAACCTTAACCTAAACTTAACTCTAACCCTAAAAATAACCTGAAGCCTAAACATAACCCTAACCCTAAACCTAACCCTAACCCTAAACCCAAACTTAAGCCTAAACCTAACCCTAAGACTAACTCTAACGTTAACCTAAACGTAACTCTAACCCTAACCATAACCTGAAGCATAAACGTGACCCTAACCCTAACACTAACCCTAAAACTAACCATAAAACCTAACCCTAAACCTAACACTATCCCTAACCCTAACCCTAACCATAAACCTAACCCTAACAGTAACCATAACCGTATCACTAACCTTTAAATCCTAACCCTAATGCTAAATCTAAACCTAAAACTAACACTAAACCTAACCCTAACCATAACCATAACCCTATTGCTAACACCTAACCCATAACCCTAACTTTAAACTCACCCTAAACCTAACCCTAACCCTAACCCTAACCCTAACAGTAACACTAACCCTAAAACTTATTGTAACCCTAACCCTAACCGTAACACAAATCCTAACCCTAACCCTCTCCCTAACACCTAACTCCTAACACTACCCTTAATCATACCTCTGACACTAAGCGTAACCCTAACCCTAACCCTAAACCTAAGCCATAATCCTAAGCCTAACAACTCACATTAAGCCCCAATACTAATCCTAAACCTAAGCCTAACTGTAAACATAACCCTAACACTAACCTAACCCTAACCCTATCCCTAACACCTAACCCCTATTCCTAACGCTAAACCTAACCCTAAATCTAACACTAAACCTAACACTAACCCTAAACCTACCCTAAGCCTAAACCTAAACCTAATTGTAACTCTAACCCCAACTGTAACCCGAAGCCTAAGCGTAACCCTAACCCTAATCCTAACCCAAAGACTAACACTAAACCCTTACCCTAAACCTAATACTAACCCAAACCCTAACCCTAACCCTAACGCTAACACTAACACCGTAACTTTTAACCCTAACACTAATCCTAACCTTAAAACTATCACTAACATGTAACCCTATCCATAACCCTAACCCTAAACCTAACCCTAAACCTAACCATATCCCTAACATCTAACCCTAATCCTAACCCTAACCGAACCCTAACCCTAACCCTAACCTAAACATAACCCTAACCCAAACTGTAACACGAAGCCTAACCATAATCCTAACCATAACCATAACCGTAAACCTATAACACCTAACCCCTAACACTAATGCTAAACCTAAACCTAAAACTAACACTAACTGTAACCCTAACTCTAACCCTAACTGTAAACCTAACCCTAACCCTAATCTAATCCTAACCGTATCCCTAACACCTAACCCCTAATCCTAACGCTAAACCTAAAGCTAAATCTAACACTAAACCTAACACTAACCCTAAACCTACCCTAAGCCTAAACCTAAACTTAATTATAACTCTAACCCTAACCATAACCCGAAGCCTAACCGTAACCCTAAACCTAATCCTAACCCTAAGACTAACACTAAACCCTAACCCTAAACTTAATACTAACCCAAACCCTAACCCTAACCCTAACGCTAACACTAACACTTACCGTAACTTTTAACCCTAACACTAATCCTAACCTTAAAACTATCACTAACATGTAACCCTATCCATAACCCTAACCCTAAACCTAACCCTAAACCTAACCATATCCCTAACTTCTAACCCTAACCCTAACATAACCCTAACCCTAACCAAACCCTAACCTATACGTAACCCTAAGCCAAACCGTAACACAAAGCCTAACCATAATCCTAACCACAACCCAATCCATAACACTAATATTAAACCCTAACCCTCAACCTAACACTATCCCTAAACCTAACCCTAACCCTAACCGTAAACCTATAACACCTAAAACCTAACACTAACGCTAAATCTAACCCTAAAACTAACACTAAACCTAACCCTAACCCTAACCCAACACTAACCTTATACCTAACACATAACCCCTAAACCTTACCCTAACCCTAACCTGAATACTAATCCAAATCCTAACCTAACCATAACCCTAGCCCTAACCCTAACTCTAACCCTAACCTAATCGTAACCTTAACCCTAAACGTATCCCTATCCCTAAACCTAACCCTAACTCTAAACCTAAACCTAAACTTAACTCTAAACCTAACCCTAATACTAACCCTAACCCTAAGCCTAACAGTAACACTATCCTCTAAACCTAACCCTAACCCTAACCATAAACCTAAACACAAACCTAAAGACTAACACTAATCCAAACCCTTACCCTATCCCTAACCCTAACCCTAAACCTAAGCTTTAACACTAACCCTAACCCCAACCGTAACCATAACCTCTAAGCCAAACAGTAAACTTAACCATAACCCTAAGCTCAAAATCTATCATAAAAGCAACGCTAACCTCTAACCATAACACTAAACCTAGCCCTAACCTTAATGCTAACCATAACACTAACCCTAAACCAAAGCTTTAACCCTAAACCTAACCCAAAGCTAACGCTAACCGCTAACAATAACCGTAACCCTAAACCTAAACTCTAATCGTAACATTAACCCTAACCCTAAAACTATCCCTAACATCCAACCCTATCCCTTACCTTCACCCTAACCCTAATCCAAACCTAATTATAAATCTAAACCTCACCCTCCCCCAAAGCCTAACCATATCCCTAACCCTAAATCTAACACCAATGCTAAACCTAAACCCTAACCCTAAACATAACACTATCACTAAACCTACCCTAACTGTAAACCTAACACTAACACTAACCTAACTGTAACCCTATCCTGAACACCTAACCCTAACCCTAACGCTAAACTAACCTTAACACTAACCTTTGAACGTAACCCTAAACCCTAACCCATAAACCTTACCCTAGACCTAAAGACTAACTGTAATGCTAACCCTTACACTATACATAACCCTAACGCTATCCCTAACCCTAAACCTAAGCTTTAACCCTAACCCTAACCATAACCATAACCATAAACATAACCATAGCTTCTAAGCCTCACCCTAATCCTCACCTTAACCCCAAACTCTATCACTAAACCTAACGCTAACCTCTAACCATAACCCTAACCCTAACCCTAATCCTAACCCTAACTCTAACATTATCCCTAATCCTAAACCTAAACGTTAAACCTTACCCTAAACCAAAACTAATGCTAACCACTAACCCTAACCCTAACCTTAACCCTAACGCTAACCCTAACCCTAAACTCTAAAGGTAACACTAACCCTAACCCTAAACCTATTCCTAACATCTAACCCTAACATTAACCTAACCTTAAGCCTAACCCTAACCAAAACCTAAATGTAACTATAATGCTAACTGTAACCCTAAGCCTAACTGTAACACCAACCCTAACCCTAACCTAAATGTAACTCTAACACTAACTGTAACCCTAAGCCTAACTGTAACCCTAACCCTAACTCTAACACTAACACTAACCCTTAACCCTAACCCTCAACCTAACAATATCCCTAACCATAACCGTAAAACTAGCCCTAACCTTAACACTAACCCTAACCCTATACCTAACACCTAGCATCTAACTGTAAATCTAAACCTAACCCTAAAACTAACACTAAACTTAACCGTAACCCTAACTCAAATGCTAAGCCTAACCCTAAACCTAATCATAACACTAACCCAAACCGTAACCTGAAGCCTAAACTTTACACTCTCCCTAAAACCTAACACCTAACTCTAAACTTAACCCTAAACCTAAATGTAACAATATCCCTAACCCTACCCCTAATGCTAAGTTCTTATCCTAACCCTAACCCTAACCATAACCATAACGCTAACCCAGACATAACATTAATCCCTTACCCTAACCCTAAACCTACCCATTAAACTAACACTAAGCCTAACCCTAACACTAACCCTAACCCTATCCTTGAACAATAACCCTAACCCTAAACCTATCCCTAACCCAAACCCTAAACCTAACATTAAACCTAACTTCTAACACAAACCTAACTTCTAACACTAACATTAAAGCTAACCTTAAACCTCAACCTAACCCTAAACATATCCATAACACTAACCCTAACCCTAACCCTAACACTAAACTCAAACCCTAACCATAGCCCTAACCCTAACCCTAAACCTAATGCCAACCCTAACACTAACCCTAACCCATAAACCTATCCCTAACACCTAACACCTAAAACTAACCCTAAGCCTAAACCTAAAACTAAATCTAATGCAAACCCTAACTGAAACCCTAATCCTAACCATAATTCTAACCAAATTATAACCCTAAATCTAACCATAAACCTAAGCCTAACCCTAAACCTAACCCTAACTCTAACCCTAACCAAAACCCTCACACTAACCCTAACCGTAATCCAAACACTAACACTAACATTAACCTCTAAACCTAACAAAAACAATAACCGTAACCCTAAACCTAAAAGTAAACACTAACCCTAATCCTAACACTTACCATATCCATAACCCTAACCCTAACCATAACCATAACCATGAACCTAACCTTTAACCATAACAATAACCATAACCTCTAAGCCTAACACTAACACTACCACTAACCCTAACTGTAACCTTAAAACAAAAGCTAACCTCTAACCATAACCCTAACCCTAACCATAACTTTAAACCTAACCCTAAACTCTAACAGTAACCCTAACCTTAACCGTAAACCTGAAGCTAAGCTTTAACGCTAACCCTATAGTTAAGCCTAACCATAACCTCTAAATGTAACCCTAACCCTAACCCAACACTAACTATAACCCCAAACCAAACGCTAACATATAACCCTAACCCTAACACTAACACTAACACTAACACTAAACCTAAATTCTAACCAGAACACTAACACAAACCTAAACCTAAATGTAAGCCTAACCCTAACCCTAAACCCTAACCCTAAACCTAACACTATCCCTAAACCTAACCCTAACCCAAAACCAAACCCTAAACCTAACCAATCGCTAACACCTAACCCCCAACCCTAACCCTAAACCGAAGACTAAAACTAACTGTAGCCCTAACCCTAAATCTAACCCTAACCCTAACCCTAACCCTAAACCTAATTGTAACCGTAATTCGAACAATAACCCAAAGCCTAACCCTAAAACTCTCCCTAACACCTAACTTCTAACCCTAACCTTAATCATGAATCTAACACTAAGAGTAACACTAACCTTAACCCTAAGCCATTACCCTAAGCCTAACACCTCACTCTAAGCCCTAACACTAATCCTAACCTTAACCCTAACTCTAAACCTATCCTTAAGCCTACCCTAAACCTAACCCTATTACTAACACCTAATCCCTAACCCTAGTGCTAAACCTAACCCTAAAACTAACACTAAACCTAACACTAACGCTAAACCTACCCTAAGCCTAACCCTAAACCTAATTGTAACCCTAAAATTAACCGTAACCTGAAGCCTAACTGTAACCCTAACCCTAACCCTAACGCTAACAATAACACTAAAGCCTAACCCTAACCTTAACACTAACCCTAACCCTAACCCTACCCTAACCCTAACACTAACCCTAACACTAACACAATACTTAACCCTAACCCTAACGCTAAGCAAAATCCTAAACCTAAGCTTTAACCCTAAACCTAACCCAAAACTATAGCTAACTGCTAACACCAAACCAAACACTAACCCTAACACTAAACTCTAACCGTAACACTAAACCTAACCCTAAACCTATCCTTAACGTATGTCCCTAACCCTAAACCTAAAACTAACCATAACTCGAAATTTAACCTAAATGTAACTCTAACCCTAACCATAACCCGAAGCCTAAACATAACCCTGACCCTAACCCTAACCCTAACACTAATCATAAACACTAAGCCTAAACCTCACACTATCCCTAACCCTAACCCTAACCGTAAACCTAACACTAACTATAACACTAACCTTATCACTAACATTGAAACCCTAAACCTAACGCTAAATCTAAACCTAAAACTAACACTAAAGCTAAACCTAACCCTATTGCTAACACCTAACCACTAAGCCTAACTTATACTAACCTTAAACCTAACCCTAACCCTAACTCTAACCCTAAAACAAATCGTAACCCTAACCCTAACCGTAACACAAATCTTAACCCTAACCCTCTTCCTAACACCTAACTCCTAACCCTAACTTTAATCATAACTCTATCACTAAGTGTAACCCTAACCCTAACCTTAAACCTAAGCCATAACCCTAAGCCTAACCACTCACATTAAGCTCTAACACTCATCCTAATCCTAAACCTCACTGCAAACCTAACCCTAACCCTATCCCTAACACCTAACCCCTAATCCTAACGCTAAACCTAACCCTAAAACTAACACTAAACTTAACACTAACCCTAACCCTTCACTAAGCCTAACCCTAAACCTAATTGTAACCCTAACCCTAACCGTAACCCGAAGCCTAATCTTAAACCTAACCCTAATCATAACCTTAACACTAACACTAAAACCTAACCCAAAACCTAATACTAACCCAAAGCTTAATCCTACCCTAACCCTAACCCTAACCCTAACCCTAACCCTAACCCTAACACTTACCCTAACTTCGAACCCTAATGCGAACCCTAACCCTAAACCTAAACCTAACCCTAACACTAACACTAAGCCTAAGCTCTTAACCTAACTGTAACACTAACCCTAACCATAACCCTAACAGTAACCATAATCTCTAACCCTAATCGTAACCCTAAACCTAACCCTAGCCATAACATTAACCCTAACACTAAACCTAACCCTACACCTAATCCTAACCGTAACGCTAACCCCCAAAACATAACACCTCACCGTAAGCCATAACCCTAAGCCTAACCCCTAAACTTAAGACCTAAAACTAATCCTAACCCTAACCCTAACCCTAAACCTCAAACTTAACCTAACCCTAACCATAACACAAACCCTAACCCTAACCCTAAACGCTAACACTAACCATAATTTAACCCTAAACCTAAACCTAACCCTAACGCTAACCCTAACTATAACTCTATTCTTATCATCTAACCCCTAAATCTAACCCTAACCCTAACCCTAAAACTAACCCTAAATCTAATGCAAACGCTACCCCAAACATTAACTCTAAACCTAACACTAATGGTAACCTCTTCAAAACCCTAAACCTAGCCGTAACCCAAAGATTAACCCTAACCCTATCCCTAACACCTAACCCCAAAACCTAACCATAACCCTAACACTAATCCTAATCCAAATCTTAACCCTAACCATAAACCTAAGCCTAACCCTAACCCTAACCTAATTGTAACACTAACCCTTACCGTAACCGGAAGCCTAGCCTAGCATTCACCCTAACCCTAACACTAAAACTAAACCTAACTCTAAACCTACAACTACCCCTAATAATAAACCTAGCCCTAACGCTAACCCTAACAGTCACCTCTATACTTAAACCTAATGACTAAACCTAAAATTAACCCTTATGCTATCTCTAACCCCAACGCTAACACTAACCCTAAACCTAGCTTTAAACCTAACCCTAACCCTAACCGTAATGATAACTTATAAGCCTCACTCTAACCCTCACCCTAACACCAAACTCTATCACTAAACCTAAAGGTAACCTCTAACCATAACACTAAGCCTAAAACTAACCCTAAATCTAACCCTGACCCTAACACTAACACTAACCCTAACCCTAAACCTAAACCTAAGCTTTAACCCTAACCCTAACCCAAACCTAACGCTAACTGCTAACACTAACCCTAACCCTAACCCTAACCTCTAACCGTAAAACTAACCCTAACCCTAAACCTATCACTAACATGTAACCCTAACCCTAACCGTAACCCTAAACCTAACCCTAACGCTAACCCTATCCCTAACATCGAACCCTAACCCTAACCTAAGCCTAACCCTAACCCTAAACCTAAACTAATCGTAAGCCTAACCCAAACCGTAACACGAAGGCTAACCGTAATCCTAACCATAACCCGAACCATAACCCTAACCCTAAACCCTAACCCTCAACCTAACACTATCCCAAAACCTAACCCTAACCCTAACCCTAACACTAACCATAAACCTATAACACATAACCCTTAACACTAACGCTAAACCTAACTCTAAAACTAACACTAAACCTAACCCTAAAACTAACCTAACACTAACCTTATCCCTTATACCTAACCCCATACCTAACCCTAACCCTAACCCGAATACAAATCCAAATCATAATCCTAACTGTAACCCAAGCCCTAACCCTAACCCTAACCCTAACCTAATCGTAACACTAACCCTAAACATAACCCTATCCCTAAACCTAACACTAACTGTAAAGCTAAACCTAAACCTAACTCTAAACCTAACAGTAACCCTAACACTAAGCATAACCCTAATGCTAACACTAACACTAACCTCTAAACCTAACCCTAACCCTAACCGTAAACCTAAACCTATACCTAATGACTAACCCTAACCCTAACCCTTACCCTATCCCCAACCCTAACCCTAAACCTAACCGGAACCCTAACCCTAACCCTAAAACTAAATCAAACGCAAACCCTAACACTAACCCTAACCCTAACAATAACCTAATTGTAACCCTAATCCTAACCATAACCCTAATCCTAACCCTAAACATAACACTAACTCTAACCATAACCCTAACCCTCACATTAACCCTAACCCTAACCCTAATTCTAACACTAACCTCTAAACGTAAACCTATCCTTAAATGTAACCCTAAATGTAAAACTAACCACTGATGTAAGCCTAACCTTAGCATATCCCTAACCGAACCCTACACCTAACACTAACCCTCAACCTAAGCTTTAACCCTAACTGTAACCCTAAGAATAACCATAAAATCTAAGCATAACACTAACCATAACACTATCCCTAACTCTAACCGTAAAGCAAAAGCTAACCTCTAACCATAACCATAACCCTAACCCTAACCTTAAACCTAACCCTAAACTCTAACTGTAACCCTAAACTTAACCCTAACCGTAAACCTGAATATAAGCTTTAACCCTAAATGTAACCTTAACCCTAAACATAACCATATTCTCGAAGCCTAAACCCAACCCTAACCTAACTCTAACCCTAAACCAAATGCTAACCTGTAACCATAATGAAAACCCTAACACTAAAACTAATTTCTACCACTAACACTAACCCTAACCCTAAACCTAACCCTAACCCTAACCCTAAACTCTAACCCTAAACCTAACACTATCCCTAACAATAACCCTAACCCTAAACCAAACCATAAACCTAACCATAACCCTAACCCTATCGCTAACACCTAACCCCTAACCCTAACCCTAACCCAAACCCAAACTCTAAAACTAACCCTAAACCTAACACTAACAATAACCCTCTCCCTAACCCTAAACCTAATTGTAACCCTAAGCCTAACCATAACCCAAAGCCTGACCCTACCCACTCCCTACACCTAACTCCTAACTCTAAGTGTAACCCTAACCCTAACCCTAACCCAAACCGAACCATAATCCTATACTCTAACCCTAAACCTAACCCTAACCCTAAATGAACCCTTACACTAAATCTAACCCTAAACTCTAACCGTAATTCTAAACCTAACCCTAAACTTTAACTCTAACCCAAACCAAAACCCTAACAATAAACCTAACGCTAACCTCTAACCATAACCGTAACCATAACTCTAACCATAACCCTAACCCTAACACTAACCCTAACCCATAAACCTATCCCTAACACTTAACCCCAAAACCTAACCCTAACCCTAACCTTAACACTAAATCTAAAGTAAACCCTAACCATAACCCTAATGCTAACCTAATGGTAAACCTAACCCTAACCATTACCCTAGGCCTAACTCTAACCATAACCCTAACACTAACCCTCACATGAACCCTAAAACTAACCCTAATCCTAACCCTAACAGTAACCCTAACCCTAAAGCTAACCACTAAACCTATTCCTAACCCTTAGCATATCCCTAACCGAACCCTACACCTCACCCTAACTCTGAACCTAAGCTTTAACCCTAACCATAACCATAATGATACCCTCTAAGCCTAACACTAACACTAACCCTAACTCTAACCCTAAACCAAAATCTAACCTCTAACACTAACCCTAAAAGTAACCCTAACATTAAACCTGAACCTAAACTCTAACCGTAACCCTAACTTTAACACTAACCATAAACCTGAACCTAAGCTTTAAGACTAACCCTAACCCTAAGCATAACCTCTAAGCCTAACCCTAACCATAACCCTAAATCTAACCCTAAAGCAAACGCTAACCTCTAACCATAACCCTAACCCTAACCCTAACCCTAACACTATCCCTAACCCTAACCCTATACCGACCTTAAATATAACAGTAACACTTACCCTATCACTAACAAATAACCCTGAAATTTAATCCTAACCCAAACTCTAATACTAACCCTAAACCTAACCCTAACCCTAACCCTAAAACTAATCATAACCCTAAGCCTAACCCTAACCCAAAACCTAACCCTAACCCACTCCCTAACAATTAACTCCTAGCCCTATCCTTAATCATAACCCTAACACTAAGTGTAACCCTAACACTAACCCTAACCCTAAACCAAAAGATAACCGTAAATGCTAACCCTAAACCTAACCCTAAACCTAAACCTAAAACTGACCCTAACACTAACCCTAAACTCTAACCATAATGCTAAACCTAACCATAACCTTTAACTCTAAACCAAATCCTAACACTAACCGTAACCCTAACCCTAAACCTAACGATAAGCTCTAACCATAACCGTAACCCTAACTCTAACCGTAACCCTAACACTAACCCTAACACTAACCCTAACCCATAACACAATCTCTAACACCTAAACCCTAAACCAAAAATAAACCTAACCCTAACCCTAACACTAAATCTAACACAAACCCTAACCCTAACCCTAACGCTAACCTGATTGTAACCCTAACCGTAATCATAACCCTAAGCCTAACCCTAACCATAAGCCTAACTCTGAGCCTAACCCTAACCCTAACCCTCACACTAACTGTATCCTTAAGCCTAATGATAACAATAACTTCTACACCTAATCCTAACCCTAATGGTAACCCTAACCATAAAACT
Source organism: Cavia porcellus (assembly GCF_034190915.1). Lineage (NCBI taxonomy): Eukaryota > Metazoa > Chordata > Mammalia > Rodentia > Caviidae > Cavia > Cavia porcellus. Next base: position 3,704,379 of record NW_026947524.1, on the reverse strand, counting down.
AACCACTAAACATATTCCTAACCCTTAGCATATCTCTAACCGAACCCTACCCCTAACCCTAACCCTGAACCTAAGCTTTAACCCTCACCCTAACCCTAACCATAACAATTACCTCTAAGCCTAACACTAACCCTAACACTAACCCTAACTCTAACTGTAAAACAAAAGCTAACATTTAACCATAAACCTAACCCTAATCCTAACCTTAAACCTAATCCTAAACTATAACCGTAACCCTAAACTTAACCCTAACCATAAACCTGAACTTAAGCTTTAACTATAACCCTAACCATAACCCTAACCATTACCTCTAAGTCTAACTCAAAACCTTACCCTAACTCTAACACTATAGCAAACGCTAACCTCTAACCATAACCCTAATCCTAACCCTAACACTAACCCTAACACTAAACCTATCTTCTAACCCTAACACTAACCCTAAACTTAAACCTAAACCTAACTATAACACTAAAACTAACCCTAAACATTAACCTTGACCTTAACACTATCAATAGCCCTAAACCTAAACCTAAACCAAACCCTAAACCTAACACTAACCATAACCCTATGACTAAAATCTAACACCTAACCCTAACCCTAACCCTAACTCTAAAACTAACCCTAAACCTAAACCTAACTCTAAACCTAACCGTAACCCTAAACCTAATCATAAACCAAACCCTAACCGAAACCCAAAGCCTAACTTTGACCCTTTCCCTAACACCTAACCCCTAACCCTAACTTTAATCATAACCCTAAACCGAACAATAACCCTAAACTCTAACCCTAAACCTAACTGTAAACCGAAACCTAACATTTACCTAACATTAACCCAAAACTCTAACCGTAACCCTAACCCTAACACTAACCCTAACCCTAAACCTAAAGTTTACCTCTAACCATAATCGTAACACTAACCCTAACCCATAAAACTAACCCTAACCCTAACACTAATTTTTAATCCTAACCCTAAACATAACTCTAACCATAACCCTAAACCTAATCCTAACCCTAACTTAACCATAACCTAACCATAATCCTTACCCTATCCCTAACACCTAAGCCTTAAAACTAACCTTAACACTAACCCAATATTCTAATCCTAACAATAAACCAAACCCTAACACTAATACTAACCCTAACTTCTAACACTAACCCTAACAGTAAACCTATCCTTAACCCTAAACCTAAAACTAACCCTAAATTCTAACAATAATCCTAACCCTAACCGAAACCCTAACCTAAATGTAATCCTAAACCTAAACATAACCCTAAGCCTAGCCCTAACCCTAACAATAACCCTATCCTTAACCCTAACATTAAGCATAACTTTTAACCTAAGCTTTAACCGTAACCCTAAGCATGACCCTAAAATTGAAGTCTAAGCCTCATTCTTACCCTAACCCTAACCCTAATCACAAACTCTATCACTAAAACTAATACTAAACCTCTAACCATAACCCTAACCATAAACCTAACCCTAACCCTAAACCTAAGCCTAACCCCTCCCACTAAGCCCTAACACTAATCCTAACCCTAACCCTAACTGTAAACCTAACCCTAACATTTCCCTAACCCACAACCCTATCCCTAACACCTAGCACCTTTCCCTAACGCTAAAACTAACACTAAAAATAACACAAAAACTAAAGCTAATCCTAACCGTACCCTAATCCTAACCCTAAACCTAATTGTAACGCTAACCCTAACTGTAACCCAAAGCTTAACCATAACCTTAACCCTAACCCTAATCCTAACACTAACACTAAATTCAAACCCTAAACCTAACACTAATGCTAACACTAACCTTAACCCTAACCCTAAACCAAAACCTAAACCTAAACCTAACTGTAAATCTAAACCTAACCCTAACCCTAACACTAACCCTAAACCTAACCCTAACCCTAACTCTAAACTCTAAACATGAACTTAACCCTAACCGTAAACCTAACCCTAAACTTATCCATTAACCTTAATCCTAACCCATAACCTATACCTAACCCTAGCTCTAATCCTAAAACTAAACCTAAGCTTTAACCCTAACAATAACCCTAACCCTAATGAAAACTTCTAAGCCTCACGATAACCCTCATCCTAACCCCAAACTCTATCACTAAATCTAACGCTAACCTCTAACCATAACCGTAAGTCTAAACCTAAACTTAATCCTAACCATAACCATAACATGAACCGTAAGCCAAACCCAAACACTAACCCTAACACTAAGCTTTAAACCTAACACTAACCCAAACCTAATGCTAACCACTAAACCTAAAAATAACACTAACCCTAACCCTAAACTCTAACCGTAACACTAATCCTAACCCTAAACATATCACTAACATGTAACCCTAACCCTAAACATAACCCTAACCCTAACCCTAACCTGAACGTAACTCTAAACCTAACCGTAACCCGAAGCCTAACCATAACCCTAAACCTCACCCTAACACTATTCCTAAACCTAATCTTAACCCTAAACCTAACGCTAACCTCTAACCATAACCGTAACCCTAACTCTAACCATGACCCTAACCATAACCTTATCCCTAATACTACCCCTAACCCATAACCCTTTCCCTAACAAATAACCGCTAACCTAACCCTAACCCTAACCTTAACCCTAACCCTAATCCTATATCTAATGCAAACCCTAAACCTAACCCTAACCCTAACTCTAACACTCACCTAATGGTAACACTAACACTAACAATAAACCTAGGCCTAACCCTAAACATAACCCCAACCCTAACACTAACGCTAACACTAAACTCTAAACCTAACCCTAACCTTAATCGTAATCCTAACACTAAAACTAACCAGTAACAGTAATCCTAACCCTTAGTATATCCCTAACCGAACCCTACACCTAACCATAACCCTGAACCTAAGCTTTGACCCTAACTGTAACCCTAACCATAACCCTAACCTCTAAGCCTAACACTAAGCATAACAGTAACCCTAACTCTAACCCTAAAGGAAAAGCTAACCTTTAACCATAACCCTAGCACTAACCCTAACATTAATCCTAACTGTAAAGTCTAACCATTACCCTATCTTTAACCCTAACCGTAAACCTGAACTTAATCTTTAACCCTAACAATAACCGTAACCCTAACCCTAATCCTAATCCTAACCCTAACCATAACTTCTAAGCCTAACCCTAACCCTAACCCTAACCCTAATTCTAACACTAAACCAAATGCTAACATCTAACCATAACCCTAACCCTAAACCTAACCCTAAAACTAACACTAATACTAACTTCTAACCCTAACCCTAACCCTAAACCTAAACCTAAATAGTAACCCTAACCCTAACCCTAAACCGAAATATAAACCTAACCCTAACCCTATCATTAACACCTAAACCCTAATCTTAAACCTAAACCTAAACCTAAATCTAAAATTGACCCTAAAACTAAACCTAACACTAACCCTAAGCCTAACCCTAAACCTAATTGTAACACTAACACAAACTGTAAACCGAAGCCGAAACTTTACACACTCCCTAACACCTAACCCCTAACTATAACCCTAACGCTAACCCTCACCCTAAAAGTAACCATATCCCTAACCCTAACTTGTAATTCTAACCACAACCCTAACCATAACCATAAACCTAGGCCAGACCTAACACTACTCCCTTACCCTAAACCTAACCCTAAACCTTAAACTAACCCTAAGCCTGACTGTAATACCTCACCCTAACACTAACCCTAACCCTGTCATAACCATAGCCCTAACTCTAACCCTAACCCTAATCTAACCCTAACCCAAACCTATACATCTAACCCTAACCCTAACCCTAACACTAACGCTAACCCTAAGCCTAATCCTAACCCTAACACTAACCCTAACTGCTAACTCTAAACCTAACCCTAACCCTAAATCGATCCATAACCCTAACCCTAACACTAAACCTAACTTCTAACCCTAACCTTCACCCTAAACCTCAACCTAACCCTAACACTAACCCTAATCCTAACCGTAACACTAACCCTAAACCTAACGCTAACCTCTACCCATAACCATAACACTAACCCTAACCCATAAAAATAACCCTAAACCCTAACACTAAACTCTAATCCTAACCCAATCCATAACCCAAAACATAACCCTAAACCTAACCGTAACCCTAACTTAACCATAACCTAACCATAACCCTAACCCTATCCCTAACACCTAACCCCTAAAACTAACCCTAACCCTAACTCAAAATTCTAATCCTAACCCTAAACCCAACCCTAACCCTAATACTGACCCTAACCTCTAACACTAAACCTAACAGTAAACCTATCCCTAAAGCTAACGCTAAACCTAACACTAACCCTAAATTCTAACGCTAACCCTAACCCAAACCCTAACCTAAATGTAATCCTAACCCTAAACATAACCCTAAGCCTAGCCCTAAACCTAACACTAACCCTATCCCTAACACTAAAGCTTACCCTAACCATAAACCTAAGCTTTAACCCTAACCCTAAACATGACCCTAAAAATAAAATCTAAGCCTCATCCTAACCCTAACCCCTAACTCTAACCAGAAACTCTATCACTCAACCTAACACTAACCTCTAACCATAACACTAACCCTAACCCTAAACCTAAGCCTAACCCCACCCATTATGCCCTAACACTAATCATAACCCTAAACCTAACTGTCAACCTAACCCTAACCCTACCCTAATCCGCAACCTTATCCTTAATACCTAACCCCTAACCCTAACACTAAACCTAAACCTAAAACTAATACAAAACCTAACGCTAATCCTAACGCTACCCTAAGCCTAACCCTAAACCTAATTGTAACACTAACCCTAACCATAACCCAAAGCCTAACCTTAACCCAAACCCTAACGCTTATCCTAACACTAACACTAAATCCTAACCCTAAACCTAACACTAATGCTAACACTAACCCTAACCCTAAACCTATCACTAACATGTAACCCTAAGCCTAAACCTAACCCTAAACCTAACCCTAACCCTAACCTAAATGTAACTCTAAACCTAACCGTAACCCAAAGAATAACATAACACTAACCCTCACCCTAACACTATCAGTAACCCTAACCCTAAACCTAAACCTAACACTAACCTCTAACCATAACCATAACTTTAACTCTAACCGTAATCCTAACCCTAAAGCTAACTCTGATACTAACCCTAACCCATAATCCTATCCCTAACAACTAACCCCTAACCCTAACCCTAACATTAACCCTAACGCTAACTCTAAATCTAATGCAAACTCTAAGCCTAACCCTAACCCTAACCGTAACCCTAATGCTCACCTAATGGTAACACTAACACTAACAATAACCCTAAGCCTAACCCTAACCATAACCCTAACTCTAACCCTAACCCTCACACTAACACTAACACTAATCCTAACACTAAACTCTAAACCTAACCCTAACCCTAACCATAAACCTAACCCTAAAACTAACCAGTAACAGTAATCCTAATCCTTCGCATAACCCTAGCATCCTTAGCATAACTAACACTAATCCTCAACCTAAAGTTTAACCCTAACCATAACCATAACCTCTAAGCCTAACACTAAGCCTAACAGTAATCCTAACTCTAACCCTAAACCAAAACCTAACCTCTAACCATAACCCTAACACTAACCCTAATCTTAATCCTAACCATAAAGTCTAATCATAACCCTAACCTTAACCCTAACCATAAACCTGAACTTAAGCTTTAACCCTAACCCTAACACTAACCCTAATCCTAACCCTAACTATAACCTCTAAGCCTAACCCTAACCCTAACCCTAACTCAAACACTAAACCAAACGCTAATCTCTAACCATAAACCTAACCCTAAACCTAACCCTAACACTAACACTAAAACTAACTTCTAACACTAACACTAACACTAATCCTAAACCTAAATATAAATCTAACCTTAACCCTAAACCTAAACCGAACAATAAACCTAACCCTAACCCTATCTCTAACACCTAAACCCTAACCCTAAACCTAACCCTAAATCTAACCCTAAACCAAATGCTAACCCTAACCATAACGCTAACCCTAACCATAACCTTAACACTAAACCAATCTTCTAACCCTAACCCTAACACTAACACTAACCTTGAACCTAAAGCTAAATCTAACTCTAACCCTAACCCTAAACCCTAACCCTAACCCTAAAACAATCCCTAACCTTAACTGTAAACCGAACCCTAAACCTTACCCTAAAGCTAACCCTATTGTTAACACCTATCCCCTACCCTAACCTAACCCTAACTATAAAACTAACCCTAAACCTAACCCTAACCCTAACTCTAACCCTAACCATAATCCTAACCCTAACTCAAACCCTAAACCTAATCGTAACCCTATCCCTAACTGAAAAACAAAGCCTAACCCTAACCCTCACCTTAACACCTAACAGCTAAGCCTAACCTTAATCTTAGCCCTAACATCAAGCGTAACCCTAACCCTAACACTAACACTAACGCTAACATTAAACCGAATTATAACACTAAAATTTAACCATAAACCTAACCATACACTAAACCTAACGTTTATCCAAATACTAACCCTAAACTCTAAATGTAACATCAAACCTAAATATAACCTTTAACTCTAACCCAAACCCTAATCCTAACCCTAAGACTAACCTCTAACCATAACCATAACCCTAAGTCTAACTGTAACCCTAACCCTAACGCTAACCCTAACACTAACCCATAAACCTGTCCCTAACACCTAACCCCTAAACCTACCCTTAACCCTAACGTAACCCTAACCCTGACCCTATGGCTAACCTAAATGTAACCCTAACACTAACCATAAACCTAAGCCTAACCTTAACCATAACCCTAACCCTAACCCGAACCCTAACCCTAACCCTAACCCAAAGCCTGATTGTAATATCTAACCCTAACCCTAACCCAGTCGCTAACACCTAACCCCTAACCCACACCCTAACCCTAGCTCTAGATTTAACCCTAAACCTAAACATAACCTTAACCCTAACCATAAGCCTAAGCCTAAACCTAATGGTAACCCTAAACCTAACCATAACCCGAAGCCTAACCCTAACGCTTTCCCTAACATCTAACACCTAAAATAACCCTAAACCTAGCCCTAACCCTAAACATAACACTAACACTAACCCTAATCCTAACCCTAACGCTAAACCTCAACCTAAACCTAAACATAACAATAACCTTAAGTCTAACCCTAAACCTAAATGCTACCCCTAACCAATCCCTATCCCTAACCCTAACCTTAACCCTAAACCTAACACGATCCCTAACCCTAACCCCAAATTCTAACACTGAACCTAACACTAACCTCTAACAATAACCCTAACCCTAATCCTAACCCTAACACTAACCCTAACCCTAAAGCCTAACCCTAACCCTAACACTATCCATAAACCTAAACCTAACCGTAAACCTAACCCTAAACCGAACCATAATCCTAACCCTAACCCTAACCCTAACCATAAAGGTAATCTTACCTCGAACACTTAACCTCTAACCCTAACGCAACCTCTAACCCTAAAACTAACCGTAAAGCTAACCCTAACCTTAACTATAAACCTAACAATAATCCTATCCCTAACAATTAACCCCTAACCCCAAACCTAAACGTAAACCTAAACCTAAAACTAACCATAAACCTAAACCAAAACCTAACCCTAACCCTAACCCTAACTCTAAACCTAATTGTAACCGTAACACTAACCGTAACCCGAAGCCTAACCCTAATTCTCTCCCTAACACCTAACCCCTAACACTAACCCTAACACTAACCACAACCCTAATTGTAACCATAACCTTAACCTTACCCCTAACACAAACTTGTAATCCTAAAATTAACACTAACCCTAAACCTAACACTAACCCTAAACTTTAAACCTAAACCTAACCCTAACACTCACACTAACTCTCAAGCTAGTACTAACTCTAAACTCTAACGCTAACACTAACCCTAACCCCAACACTAACCTTTAACTCTAACCCTAAAACTAAATCTAACCGTAAACCTAACGCTAACCTCTAACAATAACCCTAATGCTAACACGACCCCTAACACTAACCCTAACCCTAAACTCTAACCGTAACCAAAACACTAACACTACCCCTAACCCTAAATCTAAACTCTAACCCTAACCATAACACTAATCCTAAACCTAATCGTAACCCTAACCCTAACAGTAACACGAAGCCTAACCCTAACACTCTCCCTAACCTCTAACCCTTAACCCTAACCCTAAACCTATCCCAACCCTAACCCTAACCATAACCCTAATCCTAAACATAACCCTAGCCCTAAATTCTAATCCTAATCCTAACCCTAACACTAATCCTAACCCTAACCCTAATTCTAACCCTAAACTCTAAGCCAAAACCTAACACTAACCATAAAACTAAACCTAACCCTAAACCTAAATATAACTAACCCTAAACCTAACATTAATCACAAACCCAAATCGGAAGACTACCCCTTTAACAAACCCTAAACCTGACAGTAATACCTAACCCTAAACCTAACAACACCATAACCCTAACCTAAAGCTAACCCTAACACTAACCCTAACCCTAACCAAAACGCTAATGCTACCCCATCCCTAATTCTAAACTCTAACATTAACGCTAACACTAACCCTAAACCTAATTGTAACCTAAACCCTAACCGTAACATGAGACTAACCCTAACACTCTCCCTAACACCTAACCCATAACCCTAAACCTAAACCTAAACATAAACCTAACCCTAACCTTAAACTTAACTCTAACCCTAGCACTCACCCTAAAATATAACCGTAATACTAACTCTAACCCTAAACCTAACCCTACCCCTAAAACTACCCCTAACCCATACCTCTAACCCTAACCCTGACCCTAACCCTAACGCTAACCTTAAGCCTAACCCTAACCCTAACCTCTAATACTAACCCTAACCCTAAACCTCAACCTAACACTAACCCTAACCATAACCCTAACACTAACCACAACAGTAACCCAAAGCCTAACCGTGACCCTAAACCTAACCCTAACCCTAAGCCTAACCCTAATTCTTGCCTTAAACTTAACACTAACCCTAAACATAAACATAACTCTGAACCTAATGCAAACCCTAACACTAACACTAACCCTAAACATAACCTAACAATAACCTCTAAACCTAACCCTAACACTAAGCGTGATGCTAAACCTAAACCAAAGCTTTAATCCTCACCCTAACAGTAACACTAACCATAACCTCTAAGCCTAACCCTAACACTAAACCTAACCCTCAACTGTAACCCTAACACTAACATTAACCCTAACCCTAACCCTAGAAGGAACCTAACACTAAACCTAACATTAATCCCTACCCCTAATCCTAAACCAACCCGTTAAACTAACACTGAAAGTAATACGTAACCCTAACCCTAACCCGAAACCTACCAAAACCCTAAACCTAACCCTAACCCTAACACTAACCCATACCTCTAAAACTAACCCTAACCCTAACCCTAAACCTAACCCAAAACCTAAACCTAACCCTAACCCTAACCGTAACCCTAACCCTAACCGTTACCCTAAGCCTAACCATAACCCTAACCTGTACCTCTAACCGTACACCTAACCCTAATTCTAACCTTAATCCTAAACCTAACTCTAAAACAAACACTAACCTATAACCCTAACACTAACCCTAACCCTAAACTAACACTAACACTAAACAAAACTCCTAACCCTAACCTTAATCCTAAACTTTAGCTCTCACCCTAACACTATCCCTAAACCTAACCCTATCCCTAAACCTAACACTAACACTAACATTATCCCTAACACCTAACCCCTAACCCTAATTCTAACCCTATCTCTAAAAGTAACCCTAAATCTAACATTAACCCTAAGCCTAAACGTAATTGTAATCCTAACATTAACTCTAACCCTAACCCTCTTCCTAACACCTAACCTCTAACCCTCACCCTAATCATAATCCTACCCCCTGAAGCATAACAATAACCCTAACACTAAACCTAAACCTAAAATAACCAACACCCTAAACTCTAAACCTAAACCTAACCCTAACCCTAACGTTAACCCTAACACTAACCATAAAACATAACTCCAAACGTAACACTATTCCTAACACTAACCCTAACCGTAAAACTAAACCTAACCCTATCCCTAACACCTAACCCCTAACCCTAATGATAAACCTAATCCTAAAACTAACACTAAAATTAACCATAAAACTAACCCTAACCCTAAAGCTTACCATAAAGCTAATTGTAACCCTAAACCTAACCGTAATCTGAAGTCTAAACTTAAGCCACTCCCTAACCAGTAACCCATAACCCTAACACTAACACTAACCCTAACCCTAACCGTAACCATAATTCTAACCCGACCACTAACCCTAACTTCTAATCAAACCCTAACACTAAAACTAACCATAACCCTAACCCTAAACCTAACATTAATCCCTTACCCTAACTCTAACTCTACCCATTAAAATATCCCGAAGCCTGACTGTAAAACTTAACCTGAACGCTAACTCTAACCCTGTCACTAACATCTAACACCTAACCCTAACCCTAACACGAGCTCTAAATCTGACCTTAACCCTAAACCTAACCCTGACCATAAGCCTAAGCTTAAACCTAATAGTAACCCTAAACCTAACCGTAACCCAAAGCCTAACCCTAACACTTTCACTAACAACTAACCCCTAACACTAACCCTAAACCAAGCCCTAACCCTAACCCTAACCGGAGCCCTAAACCTCAACCTAACCCTAAAGCTAACATTCCTACCCCTAACAATAACCCTAAATGCTAACCCTAACCCTAACCCTATCCCTAATCCTAACCTAAACCGAAACCTAACACTATCCCTAACCCTAAACCTAACCATAAACCTAACACTAACACTAAAACTAACCCTAAAACTAATGCTAACACTATCCATTACACATAACCCCCAACACTAACCCTAACACTAAACTTATTGTAACCTTAACCCTAACCATAAGCCGAAGCCTAAGCATAAGCCTATCCCAAACCCTAAGACTAACCCTAACACTAACCCTAAACCTAACTCTAAATGTAAGTTTTAACCCTAACCCTAAACATAACCATAACTTCTAAGCCTAACCCCTAACCCTAAACCTCACACTAAACTTAAACATAACCCTAACCTAAACCCTAACACTAAACCTAATACTATCCCTAACCCTAACCCTAACCCTAACACTTACCTTAACAATTACTCTAACCCTAACACTAATACTGTAACTAACACCTAACCCCTAACCCTAACCCTAAGCCTAACCATAAAACTAACCCGAACCCTAACCGTAAACACAAACTCTAACCCAAACCTAAGGCTAAACTCTAACCACAACCCTAACCCTAAACTTAACCCTAAATAAACATTAAACCTAACCATAAACTCTAACCGTAACACGAACCCTAACCCTAATCATAGCCTTAGCCCTAACATCTAAACTTAACCCTAACTCTAACTCTAAACCTAACCCTAACCCTAACCATAAACCAACTTCTAACCCTGACACTAACCCTAACCCTAAACTCTAACACTAACCCTAACCCTAAACCTAACCCTAAACCTAATCCTAACCCTAATGCTAACCGTAACCTGAAGCTTAATCTTAACCCTCTCCTTAACAATTAACCCCTATCCCTAACCCTAAAACTAACCCTAACATCTAATCGTAACCCTAACACTAACCCTAACTCTAATGCTACCCATACCCATAACACTAAACCTAACATTAATCCCTAGCCTTAACCCTAATCCTACCCCTTAAAAAAACCTAAACCTGAATGTAATCCCTAACCTAACACTAACCCTAAACATAGCATAACCCTAAAACTAACCCTAAGCCTAACCCTTACCATAAACCTAACCCATAACTCTAACCCTAACACTAAGACTAACCATAACCCTAACCCTAACCCTAACCCTATCCCTAAGCATAAACCCTAAGCCTAACCCTAACCCTAACCCTAAACCCAAACTCTAACACTAAAACTAACGCTAACCTCTAACAATAAACATAAACCTAATCCTAATCCTAACCCTAAACCTAACCCTAAACCCTAACCCTAACCCTAACACTATCTGTAGCACTAAACCTAACCGTAAACCTAACCCTAACCCTAACCATAAACCTAATACTACCCCTAACACTTAACCTCTAACCTAACCCTAACTCTAACCCTAAACCTAACCATAAACCTAACCCTAATCCTAACTCTAACCTAACCCTAATCTTATCCCTAACACTTAGACCCTAACCCTAACACTAAACCTAAACAAAAAACTAAATGTAAACCTAAACGTAACCCTAACCCTAACCCTAAAACTAATCCTAACCATAACACTAATGGAAACCATTAGCCTAACGCTAACCCTCTCCCTTACACCTAACCCCTAACACTGACCCTAGAACTAACCCTAATCCTAACCATAACCATAACCCTAAACCTACCCCTAACACTAACTTCTATTCCTCACATTAACCCTAACCCTAAACCTAACACTAACCCTAAACTTTTACCCTAAACATTACCCTAACACTCACCCTAAGCCTCAACCTAGCACTAAACAAAAACTCTAATGCTAACACTAATCCTAACCCTAACACTAACATTTAACTCTAAAACTAAACTTAGCTCTAACATAAACCTAATGCTAACCTCTAACCATAACCCTAAAGCTAACACTACACCTAACCCTAACCCTAACCCTAAACATAGCATAACCCTAAAACTAACCCTAAGCCTAACCCTTACCATAAACCTAACCCATAACTCTAACCCTAACACTAAGACTAACCATAACCCTAACCCTAACCCTAACCCTAACCCTAACCCTAAATTCTAACCGTAACCAAAACCCTAACGCTACCCCTAACCCTAATACTAAACTCTAACTCTAACCCTAACACTAACCCTAAACCTAATTGTAACCCTAACCCTAATGTTAACACAAGCCTAACCCTAACACTCTCCCTAACACCAAATCCCTAACACTAACACCTACCCTAAAACTCTCTCTAACACCTAACACCTAACCCTAACCCTAAACCTAAACCTAACCCTAACCCTAACCATAACCCTAAACCTAACCTTAACCCTAAACCTAACACTAACCTCTAGCCATAACACTAGCCCTATCAATAACACTAAAACTAACACTAAACCAAACTTCTAACCCTAACCTTAATCCTAATCTTTAACTCTAACTGTAAAACTATCCCTAATTCTAACCCTAACCCTAAACCTAACACTAACCCTAACACCATCCTTAACACCTAACCCCTAACCCTAACCCTAACATTAACACTAACACTAAAACTAACCATAAATCTAACGCTAACCCTAAACCTAAACCTAATCATAACCCTAACCCTAAACCTAAACCAAAGCCTAACCCTAATACTCTTCCTAACACCTAACCTCTAATCCTCACCCTAATCATAACCCTAACCCTAACCTTCACCCTAACCCTAACACTAAGCATAACCCTAACCTAACCATATCCCTAAACTCTAACCCTAAACCTAACCCTAACCCTAACCTTAACCCTAACACTAACCCTAAAACCTAACTCTAAACCTAACAATATCCCTAACCCTAACGCTAACCGTAAACCTAAACCTATCCCTAACACCTAAGCCCTAACGCTAACGCTATACCTAACCCCAAAACTAACACTAAAAATAACCCAAACATTAACCCTAACCCTAAGCCCTACCCTAAATCTAATCGTAACACTAACCCTAACCGTAATCTGAAGCCTAACCTTAAGCCTCGTGCTAACACCTAACCCCTAACCATAACCCTAACACTAAACCTAACAATAACCGTAACCATAATCCTAACCCTACCACTAATCCTAAGTTCTAACCCTAACCCTAACCCTAAACCTAACCATAACCCTAACCCAAAATCTCACATTAATCCGTTACCCTAACCCTAACTCTACCCCTTAAACTAACCCGAAGCCTGACTGTTATACGTAACACTAACCCTACCCCTAACCCTGTCGCTAACACCTAACCCCTAACCCTAACCCTAACCCTACCTCTAAATCTAACCCTAATCATAAACCTAATCCTAACCCTAACCACAACCATAAGCCTAAACCTAAAAGTAACCCAAATCTTAACAGTAACTGGAAGTCTAATTCTAACCCTCTCCCTAACACCTAACCCCTAAATCTAACCCTAAACCTAGCCCTAACCCTAACCTTAAACATAACTCTAAAACTAACCCTACCCCAACCATAAATTGTAATCTTAAACCTCACGCTAACCCTAAACTTAACCCTAGCCCTAATCCTAAATCTAATCCTAACCCTAAGCTCTAACCCTAAACCTAACCCTAACACTAACCCTAAAACTTACCCTAACCCAAAAATCTAACCCTAAACCTAACAAGAACCCTAACTTAAACCTAAACTTAAACCTAATCCTAAACCTAACAATCATCCCTAACAAAACCATAACACTACGCGTTAAACTAACCCTAACACTGACCATAATACGTAACCCTAACCCTAACCCTAAAGCTACCATAATACTAATCCTAAGCCTAACCCTACCCCTAAAGATACCCCTAACACATACCTCTAACCCTAACCCTAAACCTAAACATAACTGTAAACATAACCATAACCTTAAACTTAACCCTAAACCTAACCAATGCATTCTAACCCTAAACCTAACCCTAACCCTAAACATAACCTTAATTCTAACCATAACATTAACCCTAACCCTAACCCTAAAGCTAACACTAACCTCTACACATAAGCCTAAACTTAACCCAAAACCTAAAACCAACCCTAAACCTAATCATAATCCTAAACCTCAACCTCACCATAAACATAACCCTAACCATAACCCTAACCGTAACCCAAAGTCTAACCGTAACACTATTCCTAAGCCTAACCCTAATCCTAACCCTAAACTAACCCTAATACTAACCCTAACCCTAAACCTAACTGTAAACATAACCCTATTCCAAAATTTAACACTAATTCTTAACCTAACCCTAACACTAACCTCTAAACATAACCCTAACACTAAACCTAAGCTTTAACCCTAACCCTAACACTAACCCTAACCATAAATTCTAAGCCTAAACCTAACCATAACGCTAACCCCAAACTCTAACACTGAACCTAACACTAACCTCTACACATAAGCCTAAACCTAACCCTAAACCTAAAACCAACACTAAACCTAGCACTAAACCCTAACATTATACGTAAAAATAAACCTAACCGTAAACCTAAAACTAACCCTAACCCTAACCCTAACCATATCCCTAAAACCTAACCACTAACCCTAAGCCTAAACCTAACCATAAAGCTAACTGAAACCTAATTCTGACCTTAATATTCACACTAACCATAACCCTAAACCTAAACCTAATTGTAGCACTAAAAATAACAGAAAGCCGAAGCCTAAACGTAACCCTCTCCCTAACACCTAACCCTCAACCCTAACCCTAAACTAACCCTAACCATAACCTTAACCCTCATCGTAACCCTAACTTCCTCCCTAACACCTAACCCCTAACCCTAACCATAACACTAACACTAACACTAACCCTAAATCTAACCATAATCATAATCCTAACCCTACCCCTAAACCTAACTTCTAATCCTAACCCTAACCATAACACTAAACTCTAACCCTAACCCTAACCCTAAACCTAAAGCTTACCTCTAAACATAACCCTAAGCCTAACCCTAACCCTAACCTGAACTCTACCACTTAAACTAACACTAACACTGACAGTAATATGTAGCCCTAACCCTAACCCTAAACCTACCATAATCCTAACCCTATGTCTACCCCTACCGCTAAAAGTAACCCTAACCCATAGCTCTTACCATAACACTAACCCTAATCCTAAACCAAACATTAACCTTAACCTCTAATCCTAACCCTAACACTAACACTAACCTATCCCTAAACCTAACCCTAAACCCAACACTAAACCTAACTTCTGACCCTAACACTAACCCTAACCCTAAACCTCAAACAAAAACCTCAACCTAACCATAACACTAACATTAACCCTAACCATAACCTAAAGCCTAACCGTAACCCTATCCATAACCCTAATACTAACACTAAGCCTAAACCTACCCCTAAACCTAACACTAACCCACACCTCTAACCCTAACCCTAACCCTAACCCTAACCCTAACCCTAAGCCTAATCCTAACCATAATATCTAACCCTAATCCTAACCCTAACACTAACCTATCCTAAACCCTAACCCAAAAACTAACACTAAACCTAATTTAACCGTAAACCTAACCCTAACCCTAAGCCTAAATCTAAACCTAACTCTAACCTAACCCTAACCATAAACCTAACCCTAACCCATATCTCTAACCCTAAACCTAACCCTAACCCTAACCCTAACACTAGCCCTAAACTTAATCTAACCTTGACCTTAACACTAACCCTAACCCTAACTACAAATTTATCCCTAACAACGAACACCTAAACTAAAACTAATATTAAATTAACTAACTAAACTAACCCTAATACTAAAACTAAACATAAATCTAATGCAAACGTTAACACTAACCCTAACAATAACCCTAACCTAATCATAACACTAACACTAAACGTAACCCTAAGCCTAACCCTAACACTATCTGAAACACCTACCCCTAAATCTAACACTAAACCTAAACCTAATCCTAATCCAAGCCCTAACAATAACCCTAATCCTAAACATAACCCTAACCCTAACACAAAACTAACAATAACTCTAAACTCTAACCCTAACCCTAACCCTGACCATAAACCTAACCCTAAACCAAACATTATTCCCGAACCCTAACCATAACCCGAAGCATTCAACTAATGCTAAAACTGACCGTAATACGTAACCCTAACCCTAACCCTAAACCTACCATAATACTAAACCTAACCCGAACCATACCCCTAAACCTAACCCTAACCCATACTTCTAAAACTAACCCTCACCCTAATCCTAAACCTCACACTAACCCTAACCCTAACCTTAACCCTAACCCTAACCCTAACACATACCTCTAACCTTAAACCTAATGCTAACCCTAAACTTAAACCTAACCCTAATCCTTAAACTAACACCTAACCCCTAACACTAACCCTAACACTAATCCTAACACTAACACTAACCCTAACCCCAACCCTAAAACTAAACCTAAATTTTAACCCTACATAACACTAACCTTAACCATAACCTCTAAGCCTAAACCTAACCCTAAAAATAAACACAAACTCTAACCCTAAACCTAAACTCTATCCGTTACACTAACCTAACCCTAACCCTAACCCTAACAGTAACCCTAACCCTAACCCTAACATCTAAACCTAAACCGAACTCTAACTCTAACCCTCACCCTAACCCTAAACCTAACATGATTCCTAACTCTAACCATAACTGTAAACATAACCATTACCCTAAACCTAACCCTAACCCTATTACTAACACCAAACCCCAAACCTAACGATAAACCTAACCCTAAAACTAACACTAAACCTAACATTAACCCTAACCCTAAGCCTAACGCTAAACCTAATCATAACCATAATGCTAACCATAATCTGAAGCATAATCTTAATCCTCTCGCTAACACCTAACCCCTAACCCTAAGCCTAAACTACCTCAAACCCTAACTGTAACCATAAACCTAATCCTACCCCTAACACTAACTTCTAATAGAAAACCTAACCCTAAGCTGAACCCAAACCCTAACCCTAAACATAACCATAACCATAATCCTAAATCTAACATTAATCCCTAACCCTAATCCTACACCTTAAACAAACCCTAAACCTGAGCGTAATACCTAACCCTAACCTTAGCATAACCCTAACCCTAGCCCTAACCCTGACCATAACCCTAACCCATACCTCTAACCCTTACACTAACACTATCCCTAACACTAACCCTAACCTTAACCCTAACCCTAAGCCTAAGTCTAACCATAAACTCTAAGCCTAACCCTAACCCTACCACTTACACCAAACTCTAACACTAAAACTAAAGCTAAACTCTAACCATAACCCTAAACCTAATTCTAATCCTAACCAAAACACTAACCATAAACATAACCCTAATCCAAACATAACCTTAACACTAACCCTAACCCTAACCCATACATCTAACCCTAAACCTAACCCTAACCTTAACCTTAACCCTAACCCTAAACCTAAACCTAAAACTAACCTCTAACCCTAACACTACCCTTAAGACTAAACCTAAACCTCAACCTAAACCTAACCCTTATTCTAAAAGTAAACCTAGCACTAACCCTACCCCTAACCCTAACGCTAACTCTAACCCTAACCCTAACACTAACACTAACCTAAACCTAACCCTAAACCTCAATCTAACCTTAACCCTAATCCTAACATTAAGCCTAACCTTACCCCTAACCTTAAACCCTAAACCTAACCCTAAACCTAAAACTAACTGTAAATCTAACCCTAATACTAAACCTTACACTAAACTCTACCCCTAAACCTAACACTAACCCTAACCCTACCCTTAAACCTAAACCTAACACTAACCCTAACCTTAACACTAAGCCTACACCTAGCCATAAAACAAAACCTAACTGTATCCCAAGCCTAACACTAACCCTCTCCCTAATACCTAACCACTAAGACTAATCCTGAACCTAGCCATAACCTTAACTGTAACCCTAATATTAACCCTAACCATAACCCTAAACCTAACCCTAACCCTAAACCAAACTTTAACCCTAAAGTTTAATCCTAAACCTAACTCTAACCCTTAGCCTAACCCTAAACTCGAAATCTAATCCTAATCCTATCCCTAACACTAACCCTAACCCTAATACTAAAGTCTAAACCTAACCCTAACCTGAAACCTAACCCTAACACTAACCCTAACCCTAACTTAAACTTAAACCTCAACCTAACACTAACCATAACAATAACACTAACCCTAAACCCTAAACCTAAACCTACCTCTAACACTATCCCTACCCCCAACCCTAACACTAAACATAACACTATACCTAACCCTAAACCTAATGCTTACCCGAAACCTAAACCAAACCCTAATCCTAACCTAAACCCTAATCCTAACCCATACCTCTAACCATAACTCTAACCTTAACCCTAATCCTAACTCTAATCCTAACCTTAAACTCTAAACATAACGCTAACCCTAAAACTGACATATACCTAACCCTAACACTAAAACTAACACTAAACCTAAATTTTAACCCGATACCTAAACTTAACCCTAAGCCTAAAACTAAACCTAACTCTAAACCTAACGTTAACCCTAACACTAACACTAACACTAACACTAACACTAACACTAACACATACCTCTAACCCTAACCATAACCCTAACACTAACCCTATACTTAACCCTAACCCTAACCCTACAATTGCAATAATCCTAACCTTAAAACCCTACCCCTAAACAAAGCCCTAACACATACATCTAACACTAACCCTAACCCTAACCCTAACCAGGCCTAAACTTAAACATAACACTAATCCTAACCATAACCCTAACCATAACCCTAACCCGTACATCTAACCCTAAACCTAACCCTAACCGTAACCTTAACCCTAACCCTAATCCTAAACCTAACACTAACCTCTAACCCTAACCCTAACCTTAACCCTAACCCTAAACTTTAATCTAACCCTAATCCTTACACAAAACATAAACCTAACCCTAACTCTAAACCTAAACGAACCCTAACACTAACCCTAAACCTAACCCTAAACCTCAACCTAACCCTAACCCTAATCATACCATTAACCCTAACCCTAACTGTAACACTAAACCCTAACCCTAAACCTAACCCTAACCCTAAAACTAATCATAAACCTAACACTAAAACTAACCCTTACCATAAATTCTACCCCTAAACCTAACACTAACCCGAACCCTAACCCTAAACCTAAACCTAACATTAAACCTAACCTTAACCCTAAGCCTAAACATAACCGTAACCCTAAACCTAACTGTAACCTGAAGCCTAACACTAACACTCTCCCTAACACCTAACAACTAACACTAACTCTAAACCTAGCCCTAACCATAACCCTAAACCTAACCCGAACTCTAACACTAACCGAAAGCCAAAACCAAACCCTAACCCTATACATAACCCTAACCCTAAAGTTTAATCCTAAACATAAGTCTAACCCACGCCTAACCATAAAACTAATCCCTAACCCTAAACTCGAAAAATAAACCTAACCCGATCCCTAACACTAACACTAACCCTAACGCTAACACTAAACTCTAACCCTAAGGCTAACCCTAACTCGAAAACTAACCATAACACTAACCCTAACCATAACAATAACCCTAACCCTAAAACCTAACCCTAACCCTGATCCTAACCCTACCTCTAACACTATCCCTACCCCCAATCCTAACACTAAACCTAACACTATCCCTAACCCTAAAACTAACCCTAAACCTGACCCTAACCCTAACACTAAGCCTAATGCTAACTCTATCCCTAACACCTAACATGTAACCCTAAACCTAACCCCAAAACAAAATGTAACCATACCCTAAACCTAACCCTAAACCTAATTGTAACCCTAAACATAACCATAACACTAAGTCGAACCATAACCATCTCCCTAACACCTATCCCGTAACCCTATCACTAAACCTACCCCTAACTCTAACCGTAACCCTATCCCTAACCCTAAACTTACCCTTAGCCTAAATTACCCTAAATTCTAATCCTAACCCTAACACTAACACTAAAACTTAAACTAAACATAACCCTAATCGCTAACCCTAAACCTAACACTAAACTTAACTTCTAATCCTAACCCTAAACATAATCCTAAACCTCAACCTAACCTTAACCATAACCCTAACCATAACCCTAATAGTAACCTAAACTTTAACTCTAACTGTAACACTAACACTAACCCTAAAACTATCCCTAACATCAAACCCTAAACCTAACCTTAACCATAACCCGAAGCCTAACCTTAACCCAAACCCTAACTGTAACACTAACCCTAAACCCTAACCCTAAAGATAACAATATCCATAAGCCTAACACAAACCGTCAACCTAACCCTAAAGCTAACCCTAACCCTATCCCTAACACATAACCCCTAACCCAAATGCTAAATCTAACCCTAAAAACTAACACTAAACCTCAACTTAACCCTAACCCTAAGCCTAACGCTAAACTTAATCATAACCCTAACACTAATCGTAACCCGAAGCCTAACCAGAACACTCTCTCTAACACCTAACCCCTAAAACTAACCCTATCCATAAAAGTAACCATAACCCTAACCCTAGCCCTAACCCTAACTTCTAATTGTAACCCTAACCTTAACCCTAACCATACCCATAACCCTAACCCTAAACCTAACATTAATCCCTTATCCTAACCCTAACCTTACCCCTTAAACTAAAGCTAACCCTGTCTATAATACCTAACCCTAAACCTAAACATAACCCTAGCATAACCCTAACCCTAACCCTAAACTTAACCATAAATCTAATGCTAAGCTTAACCCTAACACATACCTGTATCCCTAAGCCTAAATATAACACTAACCCTAACCTGTAACACTAACCCTAACCCTAATTCTATCCCTAACCCTAACTGTAAACCTAACACTAAACCTAACTTGTAACTCTAATCATAACCTAACCCTAAACCTCAACCTAACCCTAAACCTAACCGTAACACTAACCATAACACTTAGCCTAAACCTAAATGCTAACCCTAACCATAATCCTAACTCTAAAACTAACCCTAACCCTAAACCTAAACCATAACCCTATCCCTAACACCTAACACCTAAACTTAACCGTAACCCTAACCCTAACCCTAACACTACTTCTAACGCAAAACTTAACCCTAACCTTAACGTTAACCTAAATGTAATCCTAACCCTAACCATAATGCTAAACCTAACCCTAACCATAACCATAACCTTAATACTAACCCTAACCCTAAGCCTCACACAAACCCTATACCTAACCCTAAACCTAAAACTAACCCCTAAAGAAAACCCTAAAACTAACCGTAACCCTAACCCTAAAACTAATAACTAACACTAACCCTAACCCTTACCCTGTCCTTAAACCTTACCCTAACCCTAAACCTAACACTGAACCTACACTTTCACCCTAACTCTAACCCTAACAATAACCCTAACCCTAAACCGAACCCTAACAATAACCTCTAAGCCTAATCCTAACCCTAACTCTAACCCTATCTCTAATCCTAAATCAAACGCTAACATGTAACCCTAACCTAACACTAAACATAACCCTAACGCTAGCCCTAACACTAACACTAACCCTAAACTTAACCGTAAACTCTAATGGCAACACTAAATCTAACAATAACCCTAACACTAACCCTAAGCCTAAACTTAAACCTAAACCTAACTATAACCCTAACCCTAACCCTAAACTCTAACCCTTATGCCTAAACCTAAACCTAACCCTAAATCGAAACCTAACCCTTAAACTAACCGTATAGAAACACCTAACCCCTAACCCTAACCCTAACTCTAAAACTAACCCTCAAACTAACACTAACCCTAACCCTAAACCTAACTGTAAACCTAAAGGTAACCATCACACAAAGCCTAACCCTAACCCTCTCTCTAACAGCTAACCCCTAACCCTAACCTTAATCATAACCCAAACACTAAGCGTAACCCTAACCCTCACCATAAAACTAACCTCTAACCATAACCCTAACCCTAAACCTAACCTTAACCCTAACCCTAACCCTAACACTAACACTAACCTCTAACCCTAACCCTAACCATAACCATAACCCTAACCCTAAGCATAACCATAACCATAAACCTAAATCTAACATTAATCCCTTACACTAACCCTAACCCTACTCCTAAACTAACCCTAACCCTGACTGTAATACCTAACCCTAACCTTAACCCTAGCATAACACTAACCCTAACCCTAATTCTAACCCTAACACTAATACTAACCCTAACATTAACACATACCTCTAACCTTTTCCCTAAACCTAACCCTAAATGTAAACACTAATCCTAAACTCTAACCCTAACTCCAACGCTAAACCTATCCCTAACCCTAACACTGAACCTATCACTATACCTAACTTCTAACCCTAACACTAAAACTAACCCTAAACCTCAACCTAAACCTAACACTAAGAATAACACTAACCATCACACTAACCCTAACCCTAATCGCTAACCTTAACCATAACCCTAACCATAACCCTAACCCTAACTCTAACCCTCACCTAATTGTAACCCTAACCCTAACCATAATCCTAAACCTAACCCTAACACTAACGATAACCTCTATGCCTAACCCTAAACCTATCCTTCAACCTAAATCTAACCCTCAACCAAACGCTAACATCTAACCCTAACCTTAACCCTAACCCTAACATGAAAATTAACCCAACCCTAAACCTAACACTAACCCTAACCCCAAACTTAAGCTTTAACACTAACCCTAAACCTAAACCTATCCCTAACATCTAACCCTAACACTAACCCTAACCCTAAACCTAAGCTTTAACCCTAACCCTAAACCAAACCTAATGCTAACCGCTGACACTAACTCTAATGCTAACCCTAACCCTAAATTCAAACCGTAAAACTAACCCTAACCATAAAACTATGCTTAACATCTAACTCTACCTCAAACCCTAACCCTAACCTAATAATAACTCTAACCTTCAACATAACCCGAAGCCTAACTGTAACCCTAACCCTTACCCTAAAACTAAACCAACACTATACCTAACAATAACCATAACCATAAACATAACCCTAGCCCTACCCTAACCCTAACCCTAAACCTATCCCTAACACGTAACCCCTAACCTTAACGCTAAAGCTAACTGGAACCCTAACACTAACCCTAAGCCTAACCCTAAACCTGACCGTAACCCTAAACCTAACCGTAATCTGAAGCCTAACTGTAACTCTAACCCTAACCCTAACACTAACACTAACACTAAATCCTAACCCTAAACCTAACACTAACCCTAACCCTAACCGTACCCATAACACTAACACTAACCCTAACCCTAAACCTCAACTTAACACTAACCCTAACCCTAACCCTAACCCTAACCCTAACCCTAACCCTAACCCTAACATCTAATGCTAACCATAATACCAACCCTAAGCATAACTATAACCATAACAATAATTTCTAACCCTAATCGTAACCCTGACCATAACCCTAACCATAACACTACCCCATAAACTAACCCTAGGCCTGACTTTAATTCCTAACCACAACTCTAACCCTAACCCAGCAATAGCTCTAAACATAACCCTAACCCTAATGCTAACCCTAACCCATACCTCAAACATAACTCTAACTGTAACCAAAAGCCTAACCATTACCCTATCCCTAAACCTAACCCTAACCCTAAACCTAATCGTAACCCTAACCCTAACCCTAAACCTAACTCTAAACCTAACCCTAAAATTCACATTAACACTAACATAATCCTAACCATAACACTAACCTCTAAACCTAACCCTAACCCTAACCGTAACCCAAAACTTAAACCTAAGATTTAACCCTAATCCTAACAATAACTCTAACAATAACATCTAAGCCTAACCTTAACCCTAAATCCAAACTCTAACACTACACTAACGCTACCCTCTAACCATAAACCTAAACCTAATTCTAAACATGACCCTAACCCTAACACTTACCCTAAACCCTAACACTAACACTAACTCTATCCGTAACACTAAACCTAACCATAAACCTAACCCTAACCCTAAACCTACCATAACCTTATGCCTAACACCTAACCCCTAACCCTAACCATAAACCTAACCTTAAACCTAACTGTAAACCTAACTCTGACCTTAATATTAACCCTAACCCTAAACCTAAACCTAACCGTAAATCTAACGCTAACCCTAACCCTATCCCTAACATCTAACCCCTAAACCTAATCAAAAACCAAACCCTAAACATAACCGTAAAACTAACTCTGACCCTACCACTAACACTAACCCTAACCCTAAATTGAATCGTAACCCAAAAACGAACCATAACACGAACTTAACAATAACCCTCACCCTAACAGCTAATCCCTAACCCTAACCCTAACAGTAATCCTAACCCTAACCCGAAAAGTAACCCTAACCCTACCCCTAAACCTACCCCTAACCCGAAAATTAACTTCTAACCATAACCTTAACTCTAAAACTAACCCTAACCCTAACCCTAACCTTACCCCAAATCCTACCCCTAACCCAAACATTAACATCTAACCATAACCCTAACCCTAACACTAACCTATACCTAACCCTAACCCCAAACCTAACACTAATCCTAACTTCTAACCCTAACCCTAAAACTAACACTAACCCTAAACCTCAACCTAACCCGAACCCTAACTAAAACCCTAACCCTAACCCTAACCATAACACAAATCCTAACCGTAACCCTGTCCCTAACCATAACAGTAACCTTAATTCTAACCCTAAACCCAAACCTAACTTTAAATGTGACCATAATCCTAACACAACCGCTAACCATAAACCTAACACTAACACTAACCTCTAAACTTAACCCTAAACCTAAACATAACCCTAACGATAAACCTAAGCTTTAACCCTAACCATAACCTCTAAGCCTTACCCTAACCCTAATGCTAACGCCAAACTCTAACTTCTAAACCTAACCCTAACCCTCAAGTGTAACCCTAACCATAACCCTAAGCTTTAACCCTAACACTAACACTAAACCTAACCATAACCTCTAAGCCAAACCCTAATCCTAACTCTGTGCCAAACCCTAACCCTAACCCTAACCCTATCCCTAACCCTAAGCCTAACTCTAAAACTATCCATAACACTAAACCTAACCATAACGCTAACCCTAACACTAACCCTAACCCTAACCATAACCATAACACCGAACCCATAAACAAAACCCTAAACCTAACCCTGAAACTAACAGTAAACCTAACGCTAACCATAACGCAAACCCTAACCCTAACCCTAAGCTTAAACCTAATCATAACCCTAAACCTAACCATAACACGAAGCCTAACGCTAACCATTTTCCTAACACCTAACACCTAACGCTAACCCTAAACCTAGCGCTAACCCTAACACTAACCATAACCCTAACCCTAACATTAACCCTAACCTTAACCATCAATTCTAATCATAATCATAACGTTAACCCTAACCCTAAACCTATACCTAACCCTAAGCCTAATATCTAACAATGAACGCAACCCTAACACAAACACAAACCCTAACCCTAACAATAAACTCTAACTCAAACCCTAAACCTAATCCGAAACCTAACCCTAAAATTAACCCTTACCCAAATGGTAACCCTAATAGTAAACCTCAACCTAACCCTAACCCTAAACCTCAACGCTAACCCTAAACCTAACCCTATCCCTATCCCTAACCCTCACCTTAACCCTAAACCTAATACTATCTCTAACCCTAAACCTAATCCTAAACCTACCACTAACATTAAACCTAGCCCTAACCCTAATGCTAACTCTATCCTTAACATATAACCTCTAACCCTAACCCTAAGCATAACCATAACCATAACCCAAACTCTAACCCTACACATAATCGTAACCTAAAACCTAACTGTAACCTGAAGCCTAACCAAAACACTCTCCCAAACAACTAAAGCTTAACCCTAACCCTAAACCTAACCCTAACCGAAACCGTAAGCTTAAGCCTAAATCTAACTATAAACCTGAATTCTAACCCTAACCCTAACATCAACCCTAAACCTAAACTCTAACCCTAACCCTAACCCTAATACTAAATGGAACCTTATTCCTAACACCTAACTCTTGAAACTCACACTAACTCTTAACATAAAACTAACCATAAATATAAAACAAACACTAACCTTAACACTAACCCTAACCTAATCATTAGCCTAACCCTAACTGGAAACTGAAGCCTAACTCTAAACCTATCTCGAACACTTAAGCCCTAAAACTAAACTTAACACTAACTCTAATCCTAATCCAAACCCTAACCCTAAACCTAACAGTAACCCTAACACTTACCTTAACCCAAACACTAACCTAATCATAACTGTAACCCTAACCATAACCTGAAGACTAAGCGTAACCCTATCCCTAACCCTAACACTAACACTAAACCTAAGCTTTAACCTTAACCCTAAACTTAACCTTAACCATAACCTCTAAGCCTAACCCTAACCCTAACCATAAACTAACCCTAATACTAACCCTAACTTACACACTAACCCTAAACCTAATATTATCCCTAATCCTAACCCTAACACTATCACAAACACCTAACCCCTAACCCTAATCCTAAATATAATCCTAAAACAAACCCTAACCCTAACAATAAACCGAAGTTTTAACACTAACACTAACCCTAACCTTAACCATACCCTCTAAGACTAACGGTAAACCTAACCCTAAACACAAACTCTAACACTAAACCTAACGCTATCCTCTAACCCTAACCCTCAACCTAACTTGAAAACCTAACTCTAACACTAACCCTAACCATAAACTCTAACCATAACACTAACCCTAATCCTAACATTAACCTTAGCCCTAACATCTAACCCTAACCCTAATTCTAACCATAACCCTAACCCTAACCCTAACCCTAACAGTAAATGAACTTCTAACCCTAACACTAACCCTAACCCTAAACCTAAACGTAACCCTAACACTAACACCAAACCAAACCATAAACCTATCCCTAATACTAAAACTAAACTTAAACCTAACCCTAATCCTAAGTCTAACCCTAAACTTAATTGTAAACCTAACACTAAACATAACCCGAAGCCTAATCTTAACCTTCTCCCTAACAACTAACACCTAAACCTAAACCTAACCCTAACCCTAAACCTAACCTTAACCATAACCCTAACCCTACCACAAATCCTAACATCTAATACTAACCCTAACACTAACCATAACCCTAACACTAACCATAACCATAACCCTAAACCTAACATTAATCCCTAACCCTAACCTTACCCCTTAAACTAACCCTAAACCTGATTGTAATACCTAACGCTGACCCTAACCATAAACATAGCATAACCCTAAACATAACCCTAACACTAACCTTAACCATAACTCTAGCCCATACCTCTAACCCTAAACCAAAGAGTAACCCTAACACTAACCCTAACCCTAGCCCTAACCCTAATAATAAAAGCTAAGCCTAACCCTAACCCTAACTCTAACCCCAAAGTCTAACACTAAACTTCATGCTTACCTCTAACCATAAACCTAACACTAATCTTAACCCTAACACTACCCCTAAGGCAAAAGCCTAATGATAACACTAACACTATCCATAACCATAAAACTAACCATGAACCTAACCCTAACCGTAACAATAACCCTAACCCTAAAAATAACCATAAACCTACCCGTAACACTTAACCCCTAAACGTAACTCTAACTCCAACCCTAAAACTAACCGTAAACTTAACCCTAATCCTAACACTAACACTAACCCTAATTATATCCCTTACACTTAAATTCTAAACCTAACCCTAAAACTAACCATAAACCTAAACCTAACCCTAACCCTAACTGTAACCCTAATCCTAAACATAAACCTAACCCTAAACTCTAATCCTAATCCTAACACTAACATTAACACAAACACTAAATTCTAACCCAAACCCAACCCTAACCGTAACACTAAACATAACCCTAACCCTAAAGATAACAATAACCATAAACCTAACATTAATCCCTAAACCTAACTCTAACCCTACCCCTTAAACAAACCCTAAATATGACAGTAATACCTAACCCTAACCCTAACACTACCAGAACCCCAACCATAAAGCTAACCCTAACACTAACCCTAAACCTAACCCTAACCTAAACCTAACGCTAACCTATAACCATAACCCTAACCCTAACACTAACCCTAACCCTAACACTAAACCTAAACTCTAACCGTAACCAAAATACTAATGCTACCCCTAACCCTAATTCTAAACTCTAACCTTAACCCTAACACTAACCCTAAACATAATAGTAACCTTAACACTAACCGTACCACGAAGCCTACCCGTAACACTCTCCCTAACACCTAACACCTAACCCTAAACTTAACCCTAACCCTAAACATAACCCTACCCCTAAACCTAACCCTAACCCACATCTCTAATCCTAACCCCAATGCTAACCCTAACCCTAACCCTAACCCTAAACCTCACCGTAAACCTTACATTAACCCTAAACCTAACCATAAAAGTAACCCAAAGTCTAACTGTTACCCTAACCCTAACCCTAACCATAATTCTATCCTTAACACTAACCTTAAACCTAAACATAACTTTAAACCTAACCCTAACCCTAAAACTAGCCCTAAACATAACCCTAACACTAACCTCTAAACCCAACCCTAACCCTAACCGTGACGCTAAACCTAAACCTAATGTTTAACCCTAACACTAACACTCACCCTAAACATAACACTAACACTAAAAATACTTCTAAACCTAACCTTAATCCTAACCTTCAACTCTAACCCTAACCCTAACCCTAACCCTAACTAACCAGAAGCCTGACTGTAATAATTAAGCCTAACCCTAACCCTAACCCTGTCACTAACACCTAACCCCTAACCCTAACACTAACCCTATCTCTAAATCTAACCTGAAACCTAAACCTAACCATAACCCTAAACATAAACCTAAGCCTGAAACTAATCATAACCCAAAAACCTAACCCTAACCGGAAGCCTAACCCTAATTCTCTCTAACAACTAAACCCTAACTCTAACACTAAACCTAACCCTAACCCTAACCTTAAATGTAACCCTAACCTTAATCCTACCCCAACCATAAATTGTAATCCCAAACATAACGCTAACCCTAAACTTAAAACTAAACCTAACCCTAAACCTAAACTCTATCCCTAAAACTAACCCTAACCATAACCCTAACCCTAACCCTAACACTATCCCTAACCCTAAACCCAACCCTAAACCTAACACTATCCCTAAACCTGAACCTTACCCTAAACCTAAACATAACCCTAAACCTCACTCTAATCCTAAAACTAACCGTAATGCTAACTCTATCCCTAAAATCTTACCCCTAATCCTAACCCGAAGCCTAATCATAACCCTCTTCCTAAAACTTAACACCTAAACCTAAACCTAAGCCCAACCCTAAACTTAATTGTAACACTAACGCTAACCATAACCCGAAGCGTAATCTTAACCCTCTAGATAACAACTAACCCCTAACCCTAAACCTACCCGTACAATAACCCTAACCCTACCTCTAACGCTAACATCTAATCCTAACCCTAACACTAACCCTAACTCTAACCATAACCATAACCCTACACCTAACATTAATCCCTAACCCTAACCATAACCCTACCCCTTAAACTAACCCTAAAACAGACTGTAATACCTAACCCTAAGCCTAACCATAACCAAAGCATAACCCTAAACCTAACCCTAACCCTAACCATAACCTTAACCCATACCTGTAACCTTAACCCTAACCGTAACTCTAACCCTAACCCTAACATTACCCCTAACACAAACCCTAACCCTAACCCTAACCGTAACCATAAACACTAAGCCTAACCCTAACCCTAACCCCAAACTCTAACACTAAACTTAACGCTTACCTCTAAACATAAGCCTAACAATAATCCTAACCCTAACCCTAAGCCTAAACCCTAACCATAACACTAACACTTTCCGTAACCCTAAACCTAACCGTAAACCTAAACCTAACCCTAACCGTAACCCTAACGCTAATCCTAACAATAACACTAAACCTACCCCTAACACTTAACCCCTAACCCTAACCATAACTATAACCCTAAAACTAATTGTAAACCTAAGCCTAACTCTAACACTAACCCTAATCCTATCCCTAACACTTAACCCATAAACCTAACCCTAAACCTAACCCTAAAACTAACTGTAAACCTAAACCTAACCGTAACCCTAACGTAACGCTAATCCTAAATATAACCCTAAGCCTAAATTCTAATCCTAACCCTAAACCTAAACTCTAACACAAAACCAAACCCTAAACGTTACACTATACCTAACCCTAACCCTAAACATAAGACTGACCCTAAACCTAACATTAATCCCTAGCCCTGACACTAACCCTACCCCTTAAACAAACCCTAAACCTGACAGTAATACTAACCCTAACACTACCATAACCCCAACCATAAAGTTAACCCTAAGTTTAACCGTAAACGAAACCCTAAACCCTAAACTCTAACCGAAAGCAAAACACTAATGCTACCCCTAACACTAATTCTACACTAAAACCTTAACCATAACATTAAACCTAAACCTAATCGTAACCGTAACACCTACCATAACACGAAGCCTACACCTAGCACTCTACCTAACAACTAACCCCTATCCCTAACCCTAACCCTAAACATAACCCTACCCCGAAACCTAACCCTCAGCCATACCTCTAATCCTAACCCTAACGCTAACCATAATGCTAACCCAAACCTCTAACACTAACCCTAACCCTAAAACTATCCCTAACCGTAACCCTAAAACTAACATTAAACCTAACTTCAAACCCTAAACCTAACCCTAACCCTAATCCTAACCCTAAACCTCAACCTAACCCTAACCCTTACCATAACCCTAACCCTAACCATAACCGTAAACCAAAGCCTAACCATGACCCTAATCCTAACCCTCACCCTAACCTAATTATATTCTTAACACTAACACTGACCCTAAACCTAAACATTACTCTAAACCTAAACCTAACCCTAACACTAACCCTAAACATAACCCTAACACTTACCTCTAAACCTAACCCTAATGCTAACCGTGAAGCTAAACCTAAACCTAATGTTTAACCCTAACGCTATCCGTGACGCTAAATGTAACCTAAGGTTTAACGCTAACCCTAACACTCACCCTAACCATAACTTCTAAGCCTAAACCTAACACTAAACCTAACCCTAAATTCTAAACCGAAACATAACCCTAACACTAACAATAACCCTAAATCTATTCATAACCCTAAACTCTAACCCTAAAACTAACAATAACCCTAACCTTAACCCTAGCCATAAACCTAAAACTAAACCTAACATTAATGGTTAACCCTAACTCTAAACCTACCCATTAAACTAACACTAACACTGACCATAATACGTAACCCTAACCCTAACCCTAAACTTACCATAACCCTAAAACTAACCCTAACCCAAACACTAACCTATACCTCTAACACTAACCCTAACCCAACCCTAAAACTAACGCTAACCTTAAACCTAACCATAACCATAACCCTAACACTAACCCTAATGCTAACCCATACCTCTAACCCTAAACTTAACCATAACCCTTACTTTAACTCTAAACCTATCTCTAAAACTAACACTAACCTCTAACCCTAACACTAACACTAACACTAAACCTAACAATAACACTAAAAAAAAACTTCTAAACCTAACCTTAATCCTAACCTTCAACTCTCAACCTAAACATAACCCTAAACCTAACCATAACCATAAACCTAACGGTAAAAAGTAACCATAACCCTAAACCTAACCCTAACCCGAAACCAAACCATAATCCTCATAAAACTTAACACCTAACCCTAACCCTAAACGAAATCGTAAGCCTAACCATAACCATATCCCTAACCCTAAAACTAACTGTAACCCTAAATTCTAATCCTAACCCAAAAAATAACCTTAATACTAAATGTAACACTACCCCTAAAATTTAACCCTAAACCTAACTGTAACCATAACACTAACCCTAATCCTAACGCTAACCCTAAACTCTAACCCTAACCCTAACATTAACCCTAACCCTAACCACAACCATAAAACTAACCCTAAACCTAAGATCAATCCGTAACCATTACCCTAAACGTACCCCTTAAACTAACCATAACACTGACCGAAATACCTAACCCGACCCCTAAAACTAAACCTAACCCTTACTTCTAACCCTACCCTAAACCTGACCCTAACCACAACACTAAGCTTGACCCTAACCTCTATCACTAATCCTAACCCTAAATCTATCCCTAACACTAACCATAAACCTATCACTAAACCTAAATTCTAACCCTAACCCTAAAACTAACCCTAAAACTCAATCTAAAACTATCCCTAACCCTAACCCTAACCCTAACCCTAACCCTAACCCTAACCCAAAGCCATTCTATAACACTATCCCTAACCCTAACTCTAAACCTAATCCTAACGCTAAACCTAACCCTAAACGTAACACTAACTCTAAACCTAACACTAACACACTAAACCTAACCCTAAACCTAACCCTAAACCTCAAAATAACCCTAACACTAATAATAACCTTAATTCTAACCCTAACCCTAACCCTGACCCCTAGCCCTAACCCTAACACTAACCCTGACCCTAAACCTAACCCTAACTCTAATCCCTATTCCTAACCCTAATGCTAAACCTAACCCTAACTCTAACCCTAAACCTCAAGGTAACCTTAACCCTAACAATAACCCTAACCCTAAACTTAACCCTAACATTAGCGGTAACCCTAACCCTAACTCTAACCATCTAACACTAACCTTAACACTAACGTTAACTCTAACCCTAAGATTAAGCCTAACACTAACCCCTAAACCTAACCGTAACACTAACCCTAACCTAACCCTAAACCTAACACTAAACCTAACACTAAACCTAGCCCTAACCTAACCCTAACATTATTCCTAACCCCAAACATTAACCCAAACCCTAACTCTAACATTAACCCAAACCAAAATCTCTAAGCCTAACTTTAACCCTAACCCTAAACATAACCCTAACATTAACACTAATACGAACCCTAATACTTGCCCTAAACCCTATCTCTAACTATAACCTTACCACTAAACTTAAACCTAACCTTAACCTCAAACTCTAACCCAAAACATAACGCTAACCCTAACCCTAACCCTAATCATAAACCTCTAACCCTAACCCTAGACCCAATCCTAATGTAACCCTAAACCTAACCCTAATCTTAAGCCCTAACCATAGCCTTAAATCTAAACCTAACCTTATCCCTAACACCAACTCTATCCTCTAACACTAATTGTAACCCTAAACCTAACCATAACCATAACCTTTAATTCAAAACTTTACCCTAAACTAACCCTAAACCTAACCATAACACCAACCCTAACCTTAACCCAAACCCTAACACTAACCCTAATCCTAAACCTACACCCTAACCCGAAACCTAACCATAACACTAACCCTAACACTAACTCTAACCCGAAAATATAACCCTAACCCTAACCCTGACTTTAAACATCTCACCCAGCCCTTACCCTAACTCTAACCCTAATGCTAAACCTAGTCATAAACCTAACCCCAATTCTGATCCCTAACCTTATGCCCTAACCCTAACACTAACCCTAACCTCGAACCCAAACCGTAAACCTAACCCTACCCTAAACCTAACCCTAACATCTAAATCAAACACTATCCCTAAACTTAAGCCAAACACTTACACTAAGCCTAATCCCTATCCGTAACCCTAACTCTAACCCTAACCCTGACCATAACCCTTACCCTAACCCTGATCCCTATCACTAACCCTAACACTAAGCCTAACCCTAACTCTAACCCTAACCCTAAACCTAACCCTAATCCTAATCCTGACACCTAAACCCTAACACAAACCCTAACACCTATCCATAAGATCTAACCCTAATCCTAACCCTAACTCTAACTCTAAATTGTAACCCTAACTGTAATGCTAAACCTAACCCTAACCCTCACCTCTAACACGAAACCTATCCCTAACTCTACCACTATCCCTAAACCTAAGCATAACATTAACACTAACTGTAACACTAATCCTAACACTAACACTAACCCTAAAATTAACCCCTAATCCTAACGCTAAACATAGCCACAGGCATAACCCTAACTCTAACCCGAACCTCTAACCGTAATACTACCATAAACCTAACACTAACCCAAAGCCTAAACCTAACCCTAACCCTAACCCTAACCCTAGCTCTCTAAACATAACTCAAACCCTAACCCTAACCCTAACCTTAACCCTAATGGTCGTGCTAACCCGGACCATAATCCTAACACGAACCCTAAACCTAACCATAACCATAATCCTAACCTATAACCATAAACTGAACCCTAAACCTAACCCTAACCATAACCCTAACACTCTCCCTAATCCACTAACGCCAAACCTAACTCTATCTCTATCGCTAACCCTAACCCTAACACTAACCCCCATCCCTAACCCGAACACTAACACTAACCTCCATCCCTAAGCCGAACCCTAACACTAATCCCAACCCTAACCCTAAACCCTATCCATAACCCTAACACAAACCCTAAACCTAAACTTAAACCTAACCCTATCCCTAAGGCTAACCCTTAGCCTAACCCTAACCCTAACCCTAATAATAACCATCACCCTAACCCTAATCCCTAAAACTAAACCTAACATTAACTCTATCCCTAAATCTAAAACTAACCCTAATCCCTAACTCTAATACTACCCACAAACCTAACACTAACAATATCCCTAACGCCAACCCCTAACTCTATCCCTAACCCTAAAGTTAACCCTAAACCAAATTCCTAATCCTAACTCTAAACCTAACCCTAACCCTAACAGAAATTCCTAACCCTAACTCCAACACTAACCCTAACTCTAACACTAACCCTAACTGTAACCCTCACCATAATGCTAAACCTAACCGTAACACTAACCCTAAGGCTAACCTTAATCATAACCCAAACCCTAAACCCTGACCACTACTCCTAAACCTAAACCTAACCCTAAGCTTAATCCTAACCCAAACACTCACCATTACCTTAAACCTAACACTAAACCTAAGCCTAACAATAACTCTTACCCCTAAACCTAACCCTAACCCTAACAACTATAAGCTCCTACTCTAATCCTAATCCTAAACCTAAACTTAACCATAATGCTAACCCTAACCCTAACCCTAAAGCTAACCTCTAAACTGAACACTATCCCTAAACCTAACCCTAACACTAACCCTAAACCTAACCACAACCCTAACACTAACCGTAACTTTAATCCTAAACCTAACACTAACCCTAACCCTGACCCCCAAACCTATCCCTAGCCAAAACTCTAAGGCTAACCCTAACTCTAAACCGAACCTCTAACTCTAAACTTAACCCTAAACCTACCATAACCCTAAAACTAACCCGAATCCTAAACCTAAGCCTAACACTATCCCTAACCCACTTACCCTAACCCTAACACTAACACTAACCCTAACCTATGCTGTAAACCTAACCATAATGCTAACCCTAAGCATAACCATAACACAAACACAAACTATAACCGTAACCCTAACCCCTAACCCCTAACCCCAGAGCCCAACACTAACAATAACACAAACCCTAACCTCTAAACCTAACGCTAAACTTAACCCTAACCCTAATCATAACTCTAACCCTAACACTAACCCTAACCACTAATCATAACCTTAGGCCTAACCCTAACCTTAGCCATAACCCTAAACCTATCCCTCACCCTAACCCACTAACACTAACCCTAACTCTAACATGAACCTAACCCGAACCCTAACACTAACCCCTAACCATAACCCTAAACCTAACCTTAATCCTAACCCCTAACCGTAATCTTAACCTTAACACAAAACCTAACCCTATCTTTAAACCGAATCCTAAGCCTAAACCTAACCCTATCCCTAACACTAAACGTTACGTTAAACCTAACACTAAACCTAACCCTAACCCCTAACCCTAACCCTTAACCATAAGTGTAACAACTAACCATAAGCTCCTACCCTAATCCTAACCCTAAACTAACTCTAACATTTAACCCTAAAAGTAACGCTAAACCTAACCCTATCACTAACCTCTCAACTGAAGACTATCCTTAACCCTAATCCTAAACCTAAACCTAACCACAACCCTAACACTATCTGTAACCTTAAGCCTAACACTAACACTAACCCTAAAGCTGACCCCCAACCGTAAACCTAACCAAAACCCTAAGGCTAACCATAATTCTTAACCGAACTCTAACCCTAAACTTAACCCTAAACCTAACATAACCCTAAAACTAACCCTAACCCTAAACCTAAGCCTAACCCTATCCCTAACCCTCTAACCATAACCCTAACCCTTACACTAACCCCAACCCTAGCTGTAAACCTAACTGTATGACTAACCCTAACCGTAACCCTAACACGAACATGAACTATAACTGTAACCCTAACCCCTAACCCCTAACCCCAACACTAAACGTACCCCAAACGCTAAGTTCTAACCCTAACGCTAAACTTAACCCTAACCCAAATCATAGCCCTAACCCTAACAATAATCCCATCCATTAAGCATAACCCTAGACCTAAAACTAACCTTAACTGTAACCCTAAACCTATGGCTCACCATAACCCTATAACACTAACCCTAACTCTAACACTTACCTAACCCTAAACCTAACTCTAACGTACAATAATCCTAACACTAACCCTAACCCTAACCCAAAACCTAAACCTAACCCTAACCCTAAACCTAACCCTAGCCCTATCAATAAACCTAATGGTAACACTAACCCTAACCCTAACACTAACAGGAATTCGAACACTAACCCTAACCCTAAACCATAACAATAACCCCTAACCCTAAGCTCTAACCCTTGCCCTAACCCCTAACCATAAGCTCTAACCCTAATTCTAACCCTAACCCTAACACTAACCTCTAACCCTAAATGTAATGCTAACCATAACCCTAATCCTAAACGCTAACTTGAACTCTATCCCTAAACCAAAGCCTAACCCTAAACGTAACCTGAACCATAACCCTAACACTAACTGTAACCCTATTGCTAACCATAACAATAACCCTAACCCTAACCCTAAGCCTAACCTTAACACTTACCCGAACCTCTAACCCTAACCCTAACCCTAAACCTAAACATCGAACCCTACCACTAAACCTAACCCTAACTCTAACCCTAATGCTAACTCTATCCATAATCATAACCCCTAACCCTGACCCCTAACTCTAAGCCCTAGCACTAACACTAAAACTAACCCTAACTTCTAACCCTATTCGTAACCATAACGCTAAACTCTAACCCTAATCGTAACCCTAACACTATCCCTAACACAAACCCTAACCTCTAACCCAAATGCTATTTCTGACGCTAAACCTAACCCTACCCCTAACCCTACCCTAACCCTACCATAACCCTAACAGTAACCTAACCGTAACACTCTAATCCTATCCTAACCCTAACCCTAACCTAACCCTGGCCATAACACTAACGGTAATGCTAAACCTCACCCTAATCATAACACGAAGTCAAACAATAACCCTAACACTAACCCCTAAACCTAACCCTAACACAAACCCAAACCTGAAACTCTAACCTTAACGCTAACCTTAACCCT
The DNA here is from genome assembly GCF_034190915.1 of Cavia porcellus. Lineage (NCBI taxonomy): Eukaryota > Metazoa > Chordata > Mammalia > Rodentia > Caviidae > Cavia > Cavia porcellus. Next base: position 3,665,893 of record NW_026947524.1, on the reverse strand, counting down.
AACCCCAACCTTAACCTCTAACCATAACCCTAACCATAACCCTAAGCCGAACCGTACCCCTAACCTTCACACTAACCCTCTAACACTAAGCCTAACTCTAACTCTAACCATAACACTAAGCCCTAAACCTAACCCTAAACCTAACCCTAATCATAACCCTAAAACTAAGCCCTAACTGTAATCCTAACCCTATCACTAAACCTAATCATAAACCATAAACCTAAACCTATCCTTAAACCTAAACCTAAGCCTAACCATAAACCTATCCCTAACAATAACCCTAACACTAAACCTAATCCCTCACCCTAAACTTAACACTAACCCTATCACTAACGCTATCACTAACCCTAATCCTAAACCTAAACCTAATCCCTATTCCAAACCCAAACCATAAACCTAACCGTAACACTATCTGTAACACCAAACCTGAATCCTAAACCTTACACTAACCCTAACCTTAAACCTAACCCAAATCCCTAAACCTAATTCTAACCCTGACCCTAACTGTAACCCTAAGCCTAACCATAACCCTAACACTAACCTTTTCCCTAACCCTAAACTAAACCATAACTATAACCCTATCCCTAACCCTAACCCTAAACTTTAAAGCTAACGCTAACCCTCACCCTAACCATCTAACCCTATCCCTAAGCCTAACCCTACACCTAACCCTAAAACTAATCTCTAACCCTAAAAGTAACCCTTAATCTAAACCTAACCTAACAATAACCCTAACCCTAACCCTAATCCTAACACTAACATTACCCCTAACACTAACCCTAGCATCTAACACTAACCGTAAACCTAACCCTAAATTTAACAATAACCCTAATCTCTAAACCTACTAACCATAACCCTAACCCTAAACCTAACTGTAAACCTAACCCTAAACATAATCCTAAACCCTAAGCCTAATCTCAAACCTAAGCCATAAATCGAAGAATAAACCCGAACCTTAAGCACTAACACTAATCCTAAGACTAACCCTAACCCTAAACCTAACCCTAACAGTAACCTTAACCCTAACACTAACCCTAACCCTAACCCTAACCCTAACTCTAACACTAACCCTAAAACCTAACCCTAACCTTAACCCCTAACGCTAAAACTAACCCTAACCCTAACCCTAATCCATATCCCTAATCCTAATCCTAAAACTAACTGTAACACTAACACCTAAACCTAACCCTAACCCTAAACTGAACTGTAATGCTAACAATAACCCTAATCTCTAACCTTAACTGTAACCCTAACCATAACCGTAACATAACCCTATCCATAACCCTAACCCTAATCCTAACCATAAACTTAATATTAACCCCTAAGCATAAGCTCTAACCCTAATGCTAACGCTAACACTAATACTAAACTCTATCCCTAAACATAATGCTAACCCTAACCCTAACTTATAAGCCAAAAACTATCCCTAACACTAAACCTAACCCTAAAACTAAACCTAATTCTAACACTAACTGTAACCCTAATCCTCACCCTAACACTCATGCTAACCCAAACCCCTAACCCTACCATAAACCATAACCCTAAGCCTAACCCTAACTCTAACACAAACCTCTAAACATAACCCTAATGCTAACAATAACTGTAACCCTCTAACCCTAACCCTAACCCTAACCTTAACCCTAACCCTAATCCTAACACTAACCCTAACTCTAACCCTAGCCTCTAACCCTAACTGTAACCCTAAAACTAACCCTAACACTAACCATAACCTCTAACACGAACGCTATCGCTAAACCTAAACTTAAGCCTAATCCTAAAGCTACCAAAATCCTAAAACTAACCCTAACCATAAACCCAACCATAACCCTAATCCTAGCCCTCGAACCCTAACCCAAACCCTAAAACATAAACCTAAGCCTAATACTATCCATAACCCCAAACCCTAATCAGAAACCTAACCCTAACCTTAACACTAATCCAAATCCTTAAACATAACTCTAAACCTGACCCTAACTGTAACCCTAACCCTAAACCTAACCCTATCCCTAAGTCTAAATGCTAACACTAACGATAACCCTATCACTAAGCCTAACACTAATCCTAACATTTAACCCTAACCCTAATACTTAAGCTAACCCTAAACCTTACCCTCTAACCATAACCCTAAGCCTCACCCTAAAGCTAACCCTAACCCTAATCTCTAATCCTAAACATAACCCTTAATCTAACCGAACTGTAACCCTAACCCTAACCCATCCATAATCCTAACCCTATCCTTAACCCTAACAATAACGCTAACCCTAACCTCTGACCCTAACCGTAACCCTAACCCTAACCCTAATCTCTAAACCTAACCATAACCCTAAACCTAAACCTAACTGTAACCTTAATCCTAACCATAATTCTAACTCCTAAGCCTAACCTCTAATGCTATTTCATAACCCTATGTCTAACCACTATCCTTAAGCCCTAACACTAATCCTAACCCTAAACCTAACCCTAATCCTAACCCTAACATTAACCTTAACCCTAACAAAAACCATAACCCCAACCCTAAACTCTAACCGGAACGCAATGCCTAACCCTAACTCTAACACTAACCCTAACCATAAACCTAACCCTAACCCTAACCTTAACCCCTAACCCAAAAATCATACTAACACTAACCCTAATCTGTATCCCTAACACTAACCCTCACACTAACCATAACACTAATATGTAAACCTAACCCTAACACTAACCCTCACACTAACCATAACACTAATACGTAAACCTAACCCTAACACTAACCCTAACCAGGACTGTAACGCTAACAATAACTGTGGTCTCTAACCCTAACTGTAATCCTAACAATAACCCTAAACATAAAAAATAACCATAACCCTAACACTAACTGTAACCCTAATCCTAACCGTAACCCTAACACTACACCAAACCCCTAAGCCAAACACTAACCATAAGCCTAAGCCTAACCCTAACTCTAACAAGAAACTCTAAACCTAACACTAACCCTAACCCTCTAACCCTAACCCAACCCTAACCCTAACCCTAAACCTAATCCTAACACTAACCCTAACACTAACACTAACACTAATCCTTACCCTAACTTCTAAGCCTAAACGTATCCCTAACACTACCCATAACCCTAAACCTAAACTCGAACCCAAACGCTATCTCTAAGCCTAACCCTAATCATAATCCTAACCCTTACAATACACTAGCACTAACCCTAAACCTAAATCTAACCCTAACCCTAACGCTAGCCGTAACCAAAATGTTAACTCTAACGCTAACTGTAACCCTAACACGAACCTGAACCCTAATTCTAACCCTAACCCTAACACTAAACCTAAACCTAAGTGTAACACTAACACTAACCATAATCCTAACCCCTCAGGCTAACCCCTAACTCTAAGCCATAACCCTAAGCCTAACCCCTAACTAAGCCTTAACACTAATCCTAACCCTAACCCTAAACCTAACCCTAACCTAAACGTAACCTCAGCCCTAACCCAAAACCTAACCCTAACTCTAACACTAACCTCTAAGCCGAAAGCTATCCCTAACCCTAACCTTAACAATATCCCTAACCCCTAACCCTAACCCTAATCCCTATCCATAACCCTAACCCTGACACTAACCATAACGCTAACACCTAAACTAAACCCTAACTCTAACACTAGCAATAACGTTAATCTCTAACCCTAACTGTAACCCTAACCCGAACCCTAAACATAACCCTAACCATAACCCTAACCATAACCCTAACCTCTAGCCTTAATTGCTAACCCTAAGCCCTAACTCGAACCCTAACCCCTAACCATAAGCTCTATCCCTAATCCTAACCCTAAAACTAACACTAACCTCTAACACTAACCATAATGCTAACCTAAAACATGAAACCTAATTTCTAACCCAAACACTATCCCTAACTCTAAACCAAACACTAAACCTATATATAACTCTAACACTAAATGTAACCCCAATCCTATCCCTATCCCTAACTCTAACCCAAACACCTAACACTAAACCTAACTCTAACACTAACCTAACCCTAACCCTAACACTAACCCCTACCCATAAGCATAAACCTAACCCTAATCCTAAACCTAACCCTAACCTCTCACCGTAATCCTAACCCTAACATTAAACCTAACACTATCCTTAAACCTAACCCTAAGCATAATCCTAAACCTATCCCTAACAATAACCCTAACCCTAAACCTAAACCTAATCGCTCACCCTAAACCTAACACTAACCCTATCCCTAACCCTAAACATTAACCCAATCACTAACCCTAACCCTAACCCTAATGTTTAATCCTAACCCTAAATCTAATGCTAACGCTAACCCTAAAATTCTAACTCTAACCCTAAGCCTAACCCTAAACCTAACCCTAACCCTAAACTCTAACCCTAAAGTTAACCCTTAATCTGAACCTAACCGTAACCGTAACCCTAACCCTAATACTAATGTTAACCCTAACCTTAAGCCTAAACCTAACTGTAACCCAATCCCTAACACTAACTGTAACCCTAACCCTAACCCTAAACCTAACAACAACCATGACACTAACCCTAACTACAAACCCTAACCCCACGCCCTAACCTGAAACCCTAACCATAAGCTCTAACACTGATCCTAATACTAACCCTAACACTAAGCTCTATCCCTAACAGTAATGCTAACCCTAACACTAACCCTTAACTCTAACCCGAAGACTATCCCTAACTCTAACCCTAACACTAACCCTAACCCTAACCGTACCATAATCCTACCACTCACCCTAACACTAACCCTAGCCGTAAACCTACTGGTAATGCTAAACCTAACTGTAACAGTAACAGGAATTCAAACCCTAAACCTAACCCTAAACCGTAACACTAACCCCTCACCCTAAGCTCTAACCATTACCCTAACACCTAACCATAAGCTCTAACACTAATCCTAACCCTAAAGCTAACACTAACCTCTAACACTAAGCATAACGCTAACCCTAAACCTAACCCTAAACTCTAACCTGAAACCTATCCCTAAATATAACACAAACCCTAAACGTAATCAAAACCATAACCCTAACACTAACCGTAACACTATTGCTAACCATTACAATAACCCTAACCCTAAACCCTAAAACTAACCCTAATCTTAAAACTTACCCGAACCTCTAACCCTAACCCTAACCAACCCTAACCCTAAACCTCTAACCCTACCACTAAACCTAACCCTAACTCTAATCCTAATGCTAACTCTACTCACAACCCTAACCCCTAACCCTGAACCCTAACCCTAAGCCCTAACACTAACACTAACCCTAACCCTAACCTCCAACCCTAATCATAACCCTAACCTCTAACCCGAATGCTATCCCTAACCCTTACCCTAACCCTAACCCTAACCCTACCAAACCCTAACCCTAACCCTAACTGTAATCCTCTAACCCTAACCTAAATCTAAGCCTAACCCTAAAACTGTCCATAACACTAATGCTAACACTAAATCTCACCCCAATCCTAACACGAACCTGAACACTAACCCTAACACTAACCCGAAACTTAACCCTAACACAAACCCTAACCTGAACCTCTAACCCTAATGCTAAACTTAACCCTAACACCAACACTAACCCTAACCCATCTAACCATAACCCTAACGATAAACCTAACCCTAACCCTTAGCTCTAACTGTAACCCTAACCCTAAACCTAACCCTAACAGTAACCATAAACCTAACCCTCAACCTAAACCTCTAATCCTCTAATTCTAACCCTAACTCAACACTAAAGGTAACCCTAATCCTAACACTAACCTCTAACCCTAAAGCTAAGCATAAAACTAATCCTAACCCTAACCCTAACCACTAACCCTAACACTAAACCTAACCCTAAACATAAGACTATCCCTAACGCTAACCCTAAGCCTAACCCTAATTCTAACCCTAAGCCTAAACCTAATCCCTAAACCTAAACCTAACACTAACCCTATCCATAACACTAACACTAACCCTAACCCTAATCCCCAAACTTAACCCTAACCATAAAACTAACCCTAATACTATACCTAACGCCAACCCCTAACCATAACACTAACCATAACCTTAACCCTAAACAAAATGTCTAAGCCAAAACATAACCCTAACCCTAATGCTAACCGTAACCCTAAACCTAAAACTAACCCTAAACCCTAACTCTAACGATAACCCTATCACTAACCCTAACCTCAAACCCTAACCATAAACCTAACGCCAACCCTAACTCTAAACCTAATTCTATAACCCTAACCCTAACCCTAATCCTAACCATAAGCCTAACCCTAACCCATATCTCTAACCCTAACCGTAACTTAACTCTAAACCTAACAGTAACACTAACGCTAACCCTAACACTAACTGTAACCTCTAACACTATACATAACCCTAACCCTAACACTAAACCTAACTTCTAACCGGAACCCCAACACTAACCCTAACCTTAACGATAAACCTAACCATAATCATAACCTTAACCGTAACCCAAACCCTAACCCTAAGCCCTAACCCTAAACCTAACTGTAACACTAACCTTAAGACTAACTCTAAAGCAAAACTCTAACCCTAACACTAATCCTAACATATAACCCTAACCGTAACCTTAACTTTAACCCTAAACCTAACGCTAAAATATAACATGGACCCTAACCATAAACCTGACTCGAACCCTAAAACTTACAATAACCCTAACCTAACTGTAACCCAAACCCTAAACCTAACCCTATCCCTAACCTCAAACCCTAACAATAACGCTAACACTAAACCTAACCGTAACCCAACCATAACCCAACCATAACCCTAACACTAACCGAAACCCTAAATCTAAACCTAATTCTAACCCTCCAACCCTAACCCTAACCCTAAAACTATCGTAACACGAACACGAACCCTAACCCTAACCCTAATCCCCAACGCTAACCCTAACCCTAAACAAATCATAACCCAACCATAACCCTAACACTAACCCAAACCCTAAACTTAAAACAAACCCTAACACTCTAACCCTAACCAAAACCCTAACCCTAAACATAGCCCTATCACAAAACGAACCAAACACTAACCCTAACCCTAACCATAACCCCTAACTCTAAACATAACCCAAAACCTATACCTAACCCTAACATTAACCTTAACAATAAAACTAACCCTAATGCGAAACCTATCCCTCTAACCCTAACCCTAACCCTAACCCTAACACGAACGCTAACACTAACCCTAACCCTAAACCCTAAACCCTAACCCTAACCCTAACCTTGACCCAAACCAAAAGCTCTAAGCCTAACTCAAACCCTAACCCTAACCATAACCCTAACCCTAACATTCACACTAACACTAACCCTAAAACTACCATAAACCCTAACTCTAACGATAACCCAATCAATAACCCTAAACCTAACACTAACCTGTAACCCTAAACCTAAACATAATGCTAACCCTAACCCTAACCTGAACCCTAAACCTAAACATAACCCTAATCTCTAACCCTAACCGTACCCTAAACTCTAAACCTAAATTAAACCCTAAAACCAACCCAATCCTCTAACCCTAATCGTAACCCTAACCCTAAACATAACCCTAAACCTAACCATAACCCTAACCTCAACCGTAACACAAACCCTAAACATAACCCTAACCCTAACCGTAACCCAAGCCGTAAACCAAACCCTAACCCTAACCCTAAACCTAACCCTAACCCTAACAGTAACCCAAACCCTAACCCTAAACCTAACCCTAACACTAACCCTATCCCTAACACTAACACTAAACCCAACCATAACTCTAAAACTAATCCTAACCGTAACCATAAACCTAACCCCAACTCTGACCCCTAACTTTAAGCCCTAACCGTAACACTAACCCTAACACTAAAAGTAACCTCTAACCCTAACTGTAAACCTAAACCTACCCCTAAACCAAACCCTACCATCTAACGGAAACGCTATTTCTAAAATTAACCCTACACTTATCCGAAACCTAATCCCTATTCCTAACTCTAACCCTAAACCTAACCCTAACCCTAATCCTAACACTAACCCCAAATTCTAACCTGAATGCTATTCCTAAGCCTAACCCTAACACTAACCCTAACCCTAAACTCTAACCAGAACACTATCCCTAAACCTAACCCTAAACCTAATCCTAACAATAACTCTAATACTCACCGTAACAATAATCCTATCCCTAACCCTAACCCTAACCCAAACCCCTAATCATAACACTATCCATAACCCTAAGTCTAACACTAACTCTAATCCCAACCTCTAACCATAACCCTAACCCTAACATTAACCCTAACCTCTAACTCTGACCCTAAGCCTACCCGAAACCCTAAGCCTAACACTAAACCTAAACCTAACCCTCACCTCTAACCGGAATGCTATCCCTAAGCCTAACATTAAGCCTAATCCTAACCCTAGGAAAACCCTAACAATAACACTAAACCTAAACCTAACCCTAACCCAAATCCTAGCCCTCTTACCCTAACCCTAACACTAAACCTATCCCTAACCCTATACCAAAATGAATCTGAACACTAACCCTAACCCTAACCCCTAAACCTAACACTAACCCTAACCATAACCCTAACCCTAACCCTAACACTCTAACCCTAACCATAACCCTAACAATAACCCTAAGCCTAAACATAATCCCTAACCCTAAACCTAACACTAACCCTATAAATAACACTAACAATAACCCTTACCCTAATCCCTAAACCTAACCCTAACCATAAAGCTAACCCAAACACTATCCCTAACCCCAACCCCGAACACTAACGCTAACCCTAACCTAAACCCTAAACAAAATCTCTAAGCATAAACCTAACCCTAACCCTAACCTTAATCCTAACCATAAACTTAGACCTAGCCCTAACTCTAAACCTAACCCTAACACAAAACCCTAACTCTAACGATAACAATATCACTAAAGCTAACCCTAACTCTAATCTCTAAAACTAACCCTAAACCTAACTCTAACCCAAACTGTAAAACTAACTATCTAACCCTAACCTTAAATCTAACCGAAAGCATAACCTTAACCCTAACACAAATCTCTAACCCTAACTGTAACATTAACTCGAAACCTAACCATAACACTAACCCTAATCCTAACCTCTAACCCTAACCCTAACCTCTAACCCTAAACCTAACCATAACACTAACGTTAACCCTAACATTACCTTAAACCTCTAACCCTAAACCTAAAACTAACCCTAACCCTAAACCTAACCCAAACTCTAACCCTAATCCTAACCCTCACCATAAACCTAACACCAACCATGACACCTAACCTTAAGCCATAACCCTAACAACCACACTTACCCTAACCCTAACCTTAACACTAACACTAGCCCTAATCTCTAACCCTAACCGTAAGCCTAACCTAAACCTAACTGTAACCCTAACCCTAACCCTAACCATAATCCTAATCAATAAAACTAACCCCAAACCCAAAGCCATAACCCTAAGCCTAACCCGTAACATTAATACCTAACAATAATCCTAACAGTAACCCTAACCCTAACCCTAACCCTAACCCTAACCATAACCCTAACCCTAACATTCACACTAACACTAACCCTAAAACTACCATAAACCCTAACTCTAACGATAACCCAATCAATAACCCTAAACCTAACACTAACCTGTAACCCTAAACCTAAACATAATGCTAACCCTAACCCTAACCTGAACCCTAAACCTAAACATAACCCTAATCTCTAACCCTAACCGTACCCTAAACTCTAAACCTAAATTAAACCCTAAAACCAACCCAATCCTCTAACCCTAATCGTAACCCTAACCCTAAACATAACCCTAAACCTAACCATAACCCTAACCTCAACCGTAACACAAACCCTAAACATAACCCTAACCCTAACCGTAACCCAAGCCGTAAACCAAACCCTAACCCTAACCCTAAACCTAACCCTAACCCTAACAGTAACCCAAACCCTAACCCTAAACCTAACCCTAACACTAACCCTATCCCTAACACTAACACTAAACCCAACCATAACTCTAAAACTAATCCTAACCGTAACCATAAACCTAACCCCAACTCTGACCCCTAACTTTAAGCCCTAACCGTAACACTAACCCTAACACTAAAAGTAACCTCTAACCCTAACTGTAAACCTAAACCTACCCCTAAACCAAACCCTACCATCTAACGGAAACGCTATTTCTAAAATTAACCCTACACTTATCCGAAACCTAATCCCTATTCCTAACTCTAACCCTAAACCTAACCCTAACCCTAATCCTAACACTAACCCCAAATTCTAACCTGAATGCTATTCCTAAGCCTAACCCTAACACTAACCCTAACCCTAAACTCTAACCAGAACACTATCCCTAAACCTAACCCTAAACCTAATCCTAACAATAACTCTAATACTCACCGTAACAATAATCCTATCCCTAACCCTAACCCTAACCCAAACCCCTAATCATAACACTATCCATAACCCTAAGTCTAACACTAACTCTAATCCCAACCTCTAACCATAACCCTAACCCTAACATTAACCCTAACCTCTAACTCTGACCCTAAGCCTACCCGAAACCCTAAGCCTAACACTAAACCTAAACCTAACCCTCACCTCTAACCGGAATGCTATCCCTAAGCCTAACATTAAGCCTAATCCTAACCCTAGGAAAACCCTAACAATAACACTAAACCTAAACCTAACCCTAACCCAAATCCTAGCCCTCTTACCCTAACCCTAACACTAAACCTATCCCTAACCCTATACCAAAATGAATCTGAACACTAACCCTAACCCTAACCCCTAAACCTAACACTAACCCTAACCATAACCCTAACCCTAACCCTAACACTCTAACCCTAACCATAACCCTAACAATAACCCTAAGCCTAAACATAATCCCTAACCCTAAACCTAACACTAACCCTATAAATAACACTAACAATAACCCTTACCCTAATCCCTAAACCTAACCCTAACCATAAAGCTAACCCAAACACTATCCCTAACCCCAACCCCGAACACTAACGCTAACCCTAACCTAAACCCTAAACAAAATCTCTAAGCATAAACCTAACCCTAACCCTAACCTTAATCCTAACCATAAACTTAGACCTAGCCCTAACTCTAAACCTAACCCTAACACAAAACCCTAACTCTAACGATAACAATATCACTAAAGCTAACCCTAACTCTAATCTCTAAAACTAACCCTAAACCTAACTCTAACCCAAACTGTAAAACTAACTATCTAACCCTAACCTTAAATCTAACCGAAAGCATAACCTTAACCCTAACACAAATCTCTAACCCTAACTGTAACATTAACTCGAAACCTAACCATAACACTAACCCTAATCCTAACCTCTAACCCTAACCCTAACCTCTAACCCTAAACCTAACCATAACACTAACGTTAACCCTAACATTACCTTAAACCTCTAACCCTAAACCTAAAACTAACCCTAACCCTAAACCTAACCCAAACTCTAACCCTAATCCTAACCCTCACCATAAACCTAACACCAACCATGACACCTAACCTTAAGCCATAACCCTAACAACCACACTTACCCTAACCCTAACCTTAACACTAACACTAGCCCTAATCTCTAACCCTAACCGTAAGCCTAACCTAAACCTAACTGTAACCCTAACCCTAACCCTAACCATAATCCTAATCAATAAAACTAACCCCAAACCCAAAGCCATAACCCTAAGCCTAACCCGTAACATTAATACCTAACAATAATCCTAACAGTAACCCTAACACTAACCCTAACCCTAACCTCTAACTGTAACCGTATCCCTACATATAGCCCTAATCATAAGCTCTAAACAGAATGGTATCCCTAACCCTAACCCTAACACTAACCTAACCCTAAACGTAACTATTAACTTAAAGCTAACAATGACCTTAATCCTAACACTAAAACTAACCAGAACTCTAACCCCTAATCCTAACCCTAACCTAACCCTAACCCTAACAATAACCCTAAGCGTAGCCTTAACTCTAATTCGAAACTCTAATCCTAACTGTAACCATAACCCTAACCCTAACCCCCTAACCCTAACCCTAACCCTAACCCTAACCGTAACCGTAACCGTAACCTAAACACTAACACTAGCACTAACACTAACCCTATAGCTATACCTAACCTCTAATTCTAAACATTACCCTAACTCTAGTGCTACTCCTAAACCCAATCTCTAACTGAACACTTTCCCTAAGCCTAACCCTAAGCCTAAGCCTAACCCAAAACCTAACCATAACCTTAACACTAACCATAAAAAAAATCCTATCCCTAACCCTAACCCTAACTTTAATCCCCTAACCCTAACCCTACCGCTAAGCCTAACCCCACACTCTAACCCAAACGCTATCCCCAAGCCTAACCCTAACCCTAACACTCATCCCTACCATAACACTAAACTTAACGCTAAATTCTAACCCGAACGCTATCCATAAGCCTAACACTAAACTTAATCCTAACCCTACCAAAACCCTCAAACTAACCCTAAACCTAAACCTAACCCTAACTCTAACCCTAACCTCTCACCATAACCCTAACCCTAACACAAGCAGTAATCCTCTAAACTTAACCGTAAACCTAACCCTAACACTAACCCTAACCCTAACACAAACACTAACCCTAACACTAACCTCTAACGCCAAACATAACCCTAACCCTACCGCTAACCCTAACCCCAAACTCTAACCCAAACGCTATCCTTAATCCTAACCCTAACACTAACCCTAACCCTAGCCCTAACCCTAACCTCTTACTAGAACACTATCCCTAACACTAACCCTAACCCTAAACCAAACCATAACCATAACATTAATGGTAACAATAATCCTATCCCTAACCCTAACCCTAACCCTAACACTAACCATAACGCTAAGCGTAACCCTAACTCTAACCTGAACCTCTAACGATAACCCTAACGCTAACACTAACCCTAACCCTCTAACCCTAAACCTAACCCTAACTTTAAACCTAAACCTAACACTAACCCTAACCTCTAACCCTAAACGTAACACTAACTATACTGCTAACCCTAATCCTAACCTCAAACAAGAACACTATCACTAAACCTAAACCTAAACCTTACCCTAACCCTAGCAAAACCGTAACACTAACCCTAACCCTAAACCTAACCGTAACCTTAACCTTAGCACTCTAAACCTAACCCTAAAGCTAAACCTAGCCGTAACCCTAACGGTAACGTTAACCCTAACTGTAAACATAACACGAACCCAAACCCTAACCCTAACACTAACACTAACACTAACCCAAACCCTAACCGAATAAACTAACCCCTAACCCTAAGCTATAACCCTAAGCCTAACTCCTAACATTAATACCTAACAATAATCCTAATCCTAATCCTATTCCTAATCCTAACCCTAACCTCTAACCCTAACTAACCTAATCTTAATACTAACCCTAACCTCTAACCCTAACCATAAGCCTACACTTAACCCTAACCATAAGCTCTAAACAGAACGTTATCCATAACCATAACCCTAAAACTAAACGTAACTATAACCTGAAAACTAACCGTGACCCTAATCCTAACACTAACAATAACCTGAACCCTAACCCCTAACCCTAACCCGAACCCGAACCCTAACCCGAACCATAAACCTAACCCTATCACTAACTCTAACCCTAAGCCTAACCCTAACCCCAACCCTAACAATAAGCCTAAGTCTAAACTTAATACCTAACCCTAAACCTAACACTATCCCAATCAATAACACTAACACTAACCCTAAACCTAATCCCTAAACCTCACTGTAACCATAAACCTAACCCTAACACTATCCCTAAACCCAACCCCTAACACTAACACTAACCCTAAACTTAACCCAAAACAAATCTCTAAGCATAACCCTAACCCTAAGCCTAAACCTAATCCTAACCGTAGTCTAGACCTAACCCTAACCCTAACCCTAACCCTAACCCTGATTTCTAACCCAAACGCTATCCCTAAGCCTTTCGCTGAGCCTAATCCTAACCCTACCAAAACCCTAAAAATAACCCTAACCCAAAAACTAACTCTAACCCTAACTCTAGTCACCTAACGCTAACCCTAACCCTAACCCTAGCCGTAACCCTAACAGTAACGCTAATCCTAACTGTAACCCTAACTCGAGCCTGAAACCTAACCCTTACCCTAACACTAACACCTAACTCTAACTCTAAACCTAAACCTAATCCTAATCATAACCCAAACACTAACTTTAACCCTAAACTGTAACATAAACCTAATCCTAAACCTAAGGCTAACACTAACCCTAACGGTAACACTAACCTTAACCCTAACATGAACGGTAAAACTAAGCCTAAATGTAACCCTAACATGAACCAGAAACCTAAGCCTAAAGCTAATACTAACTCTAACCTCTAAACCTAATGCTAAATTTAACCCTAAACCTAACATTAACCCTAACACTAACTCTAATCCCAACCTCCAACATAACCATAAACCTAACCCTAACCGTAACCCTAGCCCTCTCACCTAACCCTAAGGCTAACCCTAACCATAACCCTAACCCTAACTCTCACCCTTACCCTCTAACCCTAACCATAACTCTAACTCTAAAACTAACACTAAAACCTAACACAAACACTAACCCTAAAACTAATCCTAACCCTAACCCTAACCCCTAAACGAAACCCTAAACCTAACCCTAAACCTAAACTAAAACTAACCCTATCTCTAACCCGAACCCTAGGCATAACCCTAACCCTAACCCTAATCGCTAACCCTAAACCTAAAACTAACCCTATCCCTAACACTAATACTAAACCTAACCCAAATTTCTAACCCAAACCCCAACCATAAACTTAAACCAAACACTATCCCTAACCCCAAGCCCTCCCTAAACCTAACCCTAACCCTAACATTAAACCTAACCCAAATCCCTAACCCTAACCCTAACCATAACACCAACCATAACCCTAACCCTAACACTAACCCTAAACCTAAATCTAAACCCAAAACCTTACGATAACCATATCACTAAAGGTAAACTTAACCCTAAGCTCTAACCCTAACCCTATCCCTAACCCTAATGTAAGCATCATCCTAACCCCTAACCCTAACCCTATCCTTGAACCCTAAGCATAACCGTAACTATAATCTCTAATCCGAATCGTAACCCTAATCCTAACCATAACCCGAAACCTAACACTAATCCTAACACTAACCATTACACTAACCACTAAACCTAAATCATAAACCTAAGCCATAAAATGAAGCGTAAAGCCTAACCTTAAGCCCTAACACTAATTCTAAACCTAACCCTAACCCTAACCCTAACTCTAAACCATAACACTAACCCTAACCCTAACCGTAACTCTAAAACTAACCCTAACTTAACACTTAAACCTAACAGTAACACTAAACCTAACCCTAACACTAACCCTAACTTCTAACATGAACCGTAAGACTAAATCTAAACATAACTGTAACCCTAACCCGTATTGTAACAATAACACTAACCCTAAAGTCTAAACCGAACCCTACAATAAGCCTAACACTAACCCTAATCCTAATTCTAACACAAACCCAAACCCTAACACTCTAACCCTAATGCCAACGGTAATCCTAATCCTAAACCTATCTGTAACCCTTACGTTAATGCTAACCCTAACAGTAACCCTAACACTAACTTGAATCCTAACACTAAACCTAACTCCTAACCCTAAACCTAACACTGACCATATCCTAAACCTAACCCTAACCGTTACCTCTAACCACAACCCTTACGCTAACCGTAACCATAACCCTAACCCTAACCCCTAAACGTAACCCTAACTCTAACTCTAACCCTAACCCGAATCCTATCACTAACCCTAACCCTAAACCTAACGCTAATATCTAACCATAAAAGTAAACCTAACTGTAAACCTAACCGTAACCCTTAAACTAACCATAACCCTACCATCTCACCCGAACAATATCCCTAACTCTAACCCTAAGAATAACCCGAATCACTATGCCTAACCTTAACAATAATCCTACCCTAACCATAACCCCTAACCCTAACCCTAACACTAACCACAATCCCTAACACTAACCTTAATATCTATACCAAACCAGACCCCAAAAATAACCGTAACACTAACACATAAAATTAACCCTAACACTATATCTAATCCAAAAAATAACCATAATGCCTAAGCCTAACGGTAACCCTAACCCTAAACCTAACTGTAACCCTGACACTAACCCTAACCCTAGATCATAATCCTAAGCCTAACCCTAAGCCAAAACCTAACCCTAACCCTAATGGTAACCCTAACGCTAACCCTAACCCTAACACTAACCCTAACCCTAACCCTCTAACCATAACACTAACTCTAACTCTAACCTAAAACTAACACTAACACTAATCCCTAACACTAAAACTAAAACTAAACCTAATCCTAATGCTAAGCCTAACCCCTAAAGGTAACACTAACGCTAACACTAACCCTAATCCTAAACTTAAACCTATCCTGAAAACTAACCCTAACCATAAGAATACCCCAAACCCTAAACCTAATCCCTCACGCTAAACCTAACACTAACACTATCCCTAACACTAATCCAAACCCTAATACTAATCCCTAACTCTAACCCTAACTGTAACCATCATCTCTAACCCGAATCGTAACACTGATCCGAAACATAACCCTAAAACTAACCCAAACTCTAACCATAACACTAAACCTAAACCTAACTCCGAATCCTAAGCCATAACACTAAGCGTAGCCATAAACCTAAAGCCTGAAAACTAATCCTACCCCTAACCGTAAACCCTAACATTAACCCTAACACGAACCATAAACCTAACCCTAACACCTAAACCTCTAAACGTAACCCTAACTCTAACTCTAACACTAAACCGAATCCTAACACTAACCCTAACTGTAACCCTAACCCTAAACGTAAGCTAATGCTAGCACTAACGCTAAACCTAAACCTCTAAGCCTAACCCTAACACTAAACCTAACTCAAAACCTAACCGTATTCTCTAACCCTAACCGTAACCCCAACTCTAAACCTAACCATAACGCTAACCCTAACCCAAACCCTAACCCTAACTCAAACCCTATGCACTAATCCTAAGCCTAACCTTAATCCTAACCCTAACTGGAACCCTAACACTAACCCTAACCCTGACCATCTAACCCTAACCCTAACTCTAATTCTAACCTAACCCTAACACTAACACTAACCCCTAACAGTAAACCTAAACCTAAACCTAATCCTAACACTAAGCCTAACATCTAAAGGTAGCCTAAAACTAACACTAAACCTAAACCCAAACCTAACCCTATTCTTAAACCTAACCCTAAGCCTAATCCTAACCCTAACTATAACCCTAACCCTAAAACTAATCCCTCACACTAAACCTAACACTAACCATATCCCTAACCCTAATTGTAGCTATAAACCTAACACTAACACTATCCCTAACCCCAAACCCTAATCCTAACGCTAACTCTAAACTTAGCCCTAACACAAATCTGTAATCCTAACTCTACCCCTGAACCTAAACCGTAACCTTAACCTAACCCTAATCTTAAAAATAATCCTATTTCTAACCCTAAACCTAATCCAAACACTAATCTTTAACCCTAACCCTAAAGCTAAAGCTAACCCTAACTCTAACACTAATGCTAACAGTATCCCTAACCCAGACCCCTAACCTTAATCCTAACCCTAACTGTAACATTAAAGCTAACCCAAATACCTAACCCAAAATATAACCCTAACCCAAACCGTAACCCTAACACTAACACTAACCCTAAACCTATCACTAAACATGAAACCTAAATATGACACTTTCACTAACTGTAACCCTAACACTAAGCTCTAACACTAACACTAACACTAACACTAACCCAAACCCTAACCCTAAATTAACACTAACACTAAAATCTAACCCTAAACCTAAACCAAACCCTAAACCTAAACCAAACCCTAACCCTAACACTAACCCTAACCCTAACCATAACCATAATTTCTAAACTTAATCGTAACCCTAAACCTAACCGTTACTCTTACCCTAATACTAACACTAACTCTAAACGCAACACTAACCCCTAAATCTAACACCTAACCCTAAGCCATAATCATATTTTAACGCCTCACCTTATGCCCGAAACTATTCCTAACCCTAATTGTAACACTAAACTCTAACCATAACCGTAACGCTAACCCTAATCCTAACCCTAACCCTAACGTCTAACCCGAAAGATATCCCTAACCCTAACCCTAACGCTAACCATAAGATTAACCCTAACCATAACCCTAACCCTAAAGCCTAACCCTAACTCTAACCCTAAACCTAAACCTTACCCTAACCCTAACACCTAAACCTAAACCTAAAACAAAACCTAGCCGAGACACTAGCACTAATCTCTAACCCTAACCGTAAGCATAACCCTAAACATAACTGTAACCCTAAACCTTACTGTAACAATAACACTAACCATAAAGTCTGACCCTAACCCTACCATAAGCCTAACACTAACCCTATCCCTAAATCTAACCTTAACCCTAATTCTAACACTCTAACCCTACGCTAATCGTAAGCATAAACCTAAACCTTGCTGTAATCCTTACGGTAACACTAATCCTAACCGTAAACATAACATGAACTCAAACACTATCCCTAAACCTAACACCTAACCATAACCCTAACCATAATCCTAACCTCGAACCCTAATGCTAAACTTAACCCTAACCCTAACCATAACCCTGAAACTAACAGTAACCCTAACCTCTAACCATAAGCCTAACCCTAACCCTAACATCTAACCATAGCCCTAACCATAACCATAACCATAACCCTAAACATATCCTTCACCCTAAATATCTAAACCTAATGCTAACTCTAACTTTAACCATAACTATAACCCTAACACTAACCCCAAACCATAACCATAATAATTGTCTTAAACTTAATCCCTAACTGTAACACTAGCCCTAACCTTACACCTTATCTGAACCCTATCCCTAACCCTAACCCTAAGCCTAATCCAAACCCTAATAATAACCCTAACACTAAACCTAATCGCTAAACATATACTTATGACTAACCCTACCCCTAACACTAACACTAACACTAACACTAACCATAATACCTAAAACTAATCCAAAGCATAAACCTAACACTAATACTATCCCTAACCCCAAGCCCTAACACTAAACCGATCCCTAACATTAACCATAACACATATCCCTCACCCTAACTCTAACCCTAACCCTAACCATAACCCTAAACAAAAGTCTAACACTAACCCTAACCCGAAACCCTAAACTTAACCTAAACTCGACCCTAAACATAACGGTAACCCTAACTCTAACCCTAACCCTAAATCTAAAACTAACCCTAAACCTAACCCTAATCTGTAATCCCAAAAGTAACCCTAAATCTATACCGAACTGTAAGCCTAACCCTAACCCTAACCCAAAGCCTAACCTCTAACCCTAACCCTAACCCTAACCCTAACCTTAAACCTGATGCTAACACTAACCCTAAAACTGAACCTCCAAAACTAACCCTAATGCTAAATGTAACACTAACACTAATCTCTACTCCTAACCATAACCCTAACAATAAACCAAACCCTAACCCTACCATCTAAACTGAACACCATCCCTAACTCTAACACTAACCCTAACATGAATCACTATCGTAATCCTAACACTAATCCTAACCACGACCCTAACCCTAACCCATTAGCCTAATCCTAACACTAATCATAACCCTAATCTCTATCCCTATCCCTAAACCTAACCCTAACCCTAACCCTAACCCTAACCCTAACATTAACCCTCACCCTAACCCACTAACACTACACCTATCTCTAAGACTAACATAACCCTATCCCTAATACTAACCCCTAAACCTAACCCTAAACCTAACCCTATTACTAACCCTAACCCTAAACGTAATCCTAACCATAAAGCTAACCCTATCCTAAACCTAACCCTAAGCCTAACCCTAACCCCAACCCTACCACTAAAAATAACCCTAAACCTAAACCAAATCCCTTTCCCTAAATCTAACACTAACCATACCACTAACACTAATCCTAACACTAAACAATCCCTAACACCAAAACCTAATCGTAACCCTAACCCTAAAATTAATAACACAAATCCTTATTCCTAACTCTAACCCTGACCCAAACCATAACGCTAACCCTAATCTGCACCCTAACAGTAACCCTATCCCTAACCCTAAACCCTAATCCTAACGATAACCATATCACTAACGCTAACACTAACCCTAACATTTAACCCTAACCTTTGACCCTAACCTAAAAGCTAATGCTATCCCTAACGATAACCCTCAAACCCTAACAATTAGCCTAACCCTAAACCTAACCCGAAACTCTAACCCTAAACATAACCTTAAATCTAAACCTAACCATAATCATAAACCTAACCCTGACACTAACACTAACCCTAACCATAATCCTAAACCTAACCATAAACCCAAACCTTACCATGACCCCAAAACATAACCCTAACTCTAACATGAACCCTAAGCCTAACCACAAACCTAATCATAAATCTAACCAAAACACTAACTCTAACTCTTACTCTAATCCAAAACTCTAACTCTAACTCTAACACTAACAATAACTTTAACCCTTAACCCTAACCCTAACTCTAACACTAACACTAACACTAACACTAATCCTAACAGTAACTCTAACACTAATCCTATCCCTAATCATAAACCTATCCCAAACACTGACTCCTAACCTTAAGCCCTAACCCTAACACTAACCGTAACCCAAACCCTAACCTTAACACTAACCCTAACAGTAACAATAACCTCTAACCCAAAACGTAACCTAACCCTAACATTAACCCTGACACTAATCTCTAACCCTAAATGTAACCCTAACCCTAAACCTACCGTAACCCTATCCGTAAGCCTAACCAAACCATAATCCTAACTTCTAAACCTAACACCTAACCACAAGCCATAATCCTAAACCTAACCCCTAACCTTAATTCCTAACACTAATACTAACCCTAACACTAACTCTAACCTCTAACACTAACTGTAACACTGAACCTAACACTAAACATAAGCTCTAACCCTAACGATATCACTAACCCTAACCAAATCCCTAAACATAAGCCTAAGCCTAACCCTAACCCGAATCCTAACCCTAACCCTAAACCCTAATAATAACACTTACCTTAAGCCCTAACCCTAACCCTAACACCTAACCATAATATCTAAACCTAATGCTAAGTCTAACACTAACTCTAACCTCTAACCCACACCATAACGCTAACCCTAACTCTAACCCTCACCTCTAACCCGAAACATATCCCTAAACCTAACCCCAACCCTAAACACAAACCCAAACCTAACCCTAACCCTAACCCTAACGATCTAAACCTAACCCTTATCCTAACCATAACCCTAACTCTAATACGAACCCAAACACTAACCCTAACCCTAACACCTAACAATAACCCTAACACTAACCCTAACACTATCCCTATCCATAACCATAAACTCTAACCATAACAATAACCCTTTCACTAACCCTAACCCTAACTCTAAATTTTAACCCTAACCCTAAAGCTAACGCAAACCCTAAACTTAACCATCTAACCCTAACCCTAAACATAAACCTAACACTAAGTCTAATCTCTAATACTAAATGTAACCCTAAATCTAAACCTAACCATAACCCTAAACCTATCCCTAACCCTAACTTTACTTAACACTAACCTTAACTTATAAACCTAACTGTAACCCTAACCCTAACCCTAATATAACAATGTAACCATAACCATAACCCTAAATCTAACTGAAACCATAACCCTAACCATAATTCTAACCGCTAAGCAGAACCCCTAACCCTAAGCCATAACCCTAAGGCTAAGCCCTAAACTTAAGCCATAACACTAATCCTAAAGATAACCCTAAACCTAACGCTAACTCTAACCCTAACCATAAACTTAACAGTAACTCTAACCCTGAGCCTAGCCCTAACCCTACTGCTAACCCAAATCCTTAACACTAACCCTAACCCTAACCCTGACCCTATACCTATACCTAACCATAACCCTAACACTAACCGTAACACTAACACCTAAATCTGACCCTAAACCTAACCCTAACAGTAACCCTAACCCTAACCCTAACCCTAACCCTAACCCTAACCCTAACTCTAACCCTAACCATAAACTTAACAGTAACCCTAACCCTAAGCCTAGCCCTAACCCTATTGCTAACCCAAATCCTTAACACTGACACTAACCCTAACCCTGACCCTATACCTATATCTAACCATAACCCTAACACTAACCGTAACACTAACACCTAAATCTGACCCTAAACCTAACCCTAACAGTAACCCTAACCATAACACTAACACTAACCATAACCCTAAACCCTAAATTTAACCCCTAATCCGAATCCATAACCTGAGATCTAACCCCTAACAAAAATCTCTAACTATAATACTAAAACTAACATTAACATCTAAACCTAACCGTAATGCTAACCCTAACAGTAATCCTAAACTCTAAATCGAACACTATCCCTAACCCTAAACCTAAACCTAAACCTAACCCTAACCCTAACACTAACCACAACACTAAGCCTAACCCTAACTCGAACCCGAAGCTCTAACCTTAACCCTAACTGTAACACTAACCCTAACCCTCTCAACCTAACCCTAACCCTAACACTAAACTAACCCTACCCCTAACACTAACATCTAAACCTAAATGTAACCCTAACACTACCACTAACACTCATGGTAACGTTAGCCCTAAATGTAACCCTAACACGAACCCGAACCCTAAACCTAACACTAATCTTAACACCTAACTCTAACTCTGACCCTAACCCTCACCCTAAAACTAACCATAACCTCTAACCCTAACGCTAAATTTAACACTAACCCTAACCATAATCATAACCCAAACTCTAACCCCAACCTCTAACATAAAAATAACCCTACCCATAACCATAACCCAAACTCTCAACCTAACGCTCTAACCCAAACCATAACTCTAACTCTAACCCTAACCCTATCCCTAACACTAACCCCTAACTCTAACCCTAACCCTAACCCTAATCCTATCCCTAACCCTAACCCCTAAATGTAACCCTAACACTAACCCTAACATTAACACTAAATTTAACCCTATCCCTAACCGTAAACCTAAGCCTAAACCTAACTCTAAACCTAACAATAACCCTAAACGTCACCCTAATCACTAACCCTAAACCTAAAACTCAGCCTATAACTAATACTAAAAATAAACCTAACCCTAATCTCTAACCCTAACCCTAACCATAAAACTAATCGTAACACTATCCCTAACACCAACCTCTAACCATAACACTAACATTAAAACTAACCCCCATCACTAACCCTAAATCTAACCCTAATCCTAACCCAAACCGTAACCCTAACCCTTACACTAACCCTAACTCTAAACCTGAAACATAACAATAACCATATCACTTAGGATAAACCTAACCCTAACCTCTAACCCTAAACTTCACACTAACCCTAACGTAACCCTCACCCTCACCCTAATGCCCTAACCCTATCCCTAACCCTAACCCTAACCGAAAACATATCTAACCCTAATTGTAACCCTAACCCGAATCTTAACCCTAACCCTAACACTAACCCTAACCCAAACGATAACACTAACCCCTAAACCTAACTCCTAAACCTAAGCCATAACCCTATGCGTAACCCCTAACCTAAAGCCCTAACACTAATCCTAACCCTAATCCTAACCCTAACCTCTAACCCTAACCATAACCTTAACCCTAACCCCAACACTAACACTAAACTCTAACACAAATGCTATCCCTAAACCTAACCATAACCTTATCCCTAAGATTAACCCTAACCCTAACCATAACCATAATCCTACATCTAACCCTAACCCTAAAACCTAGCCCTAACCCTAACCGCAACCCTAACCCTAAACCTAACCTTAATCCTAACACCTAAACCTAATGGTAACACTAAACATAACCCTAACACTAACCCTAATCTCTTACCTGAACTGTAACACTAACCCAAACCCTAACCTAAACCATAACCCTTACCGTAACAATAACACTAACCCTAAAATCTAATACGAACCCTACCATAAGCCTAACACTAACCCTAAACTTGAATCTAACCCTACACCTAACCCTAACAGTCTAACCCTATCGCTAAGCATAAGCCTAAACTGAAAGCTAGCTGTAAACCTTATGGTAACACTAACCCTACCCGTAACTTTAACACTAACTCGAACCCAAACCTAAACCAAACCCCTAATGCTAACCCTAACACTGACAATAAACCTAACATAAACCCTAACCCTAACCTGTAACTATAACCCTAACATTACTGTAACTGTAACACTAACCAAAACCCTCAACCTAAACCTCTAATCCTAACCCTAATACTAACTCTAAACCTAACCCGAATCCTAAGCCTAACCCTAACGGTAACGCTAACCCTAAAACTTACACTAACCGTATCACTAACCCTCTAACCTTAACCCTAACCCTAAACCTAACCCTAATCTCCAACCCTAACCCTAACCCTAACTCTAAACCTAACCGTAACCCTTAAACTAACACTAACCCTACCATCTCACCTGAACACTATCCCTAACTCTAACCCTAAGCCTAACCCGAATCACTATGCCTAACCTTAACAATAATCCTAACCCTAACCATAACCCCTAACCCTAACCCTAACACTAACCACAACCCCTAAAACCAACCCTAAAACTAACACTAACCCTAATCTCTATCCCAAACCAGACCCCTAACAATAATCGTAACATTAACACATAAAATTAACCCTAACACAATATCTAATCCAAAAAAATAACCCTAATGCCTAAGCCTAACGGTAAACCTAACCATAAGGCTAACTGTAACCCTAACCCTTCCCTAACCCTAGACAATAATCCTAAGCCTAACCCTAAGCCTAAACCTAACCCTAACCCTAACGGTAACACTAATCCTAACCCTAACCCAACCCCTATACAATAATCCTAAGCCTAACCCTAAGCCTAAACCTAACCCTAACCCTAAAGGTAATCCTAACACTAACCCTAACCCTAACCCTCTAACTATAACACTAACTCTAACTCTAACCTAAAACTAACAGTAACACTAACCCCTAACACTAAAACTAAACCTAAACCTAATCCTAACGCTAAGCCTAACCCCTAAAGGTAACACTAACGCTAACACTAACCCTAATCCTAAACCTAAACCTATCCTTAAAACTAACCCTAACCATAAGAATACCCCAAACCCTAAACCTAATCCCTCACCCAAAACCTAACACTAACACTATCCCTAACACTAATCCGAACCCTAATACTAATCCCTAACTCTAACCCTAAATGTAACCATCATCTCTAACCCGAATCGTAACACTGATGCGAACCATAACCCTAAAACTAACCCACACTCTAACCATAACACTAACCCCTAAACCTAACTCCTAATCCTAAGCCATAACACTAATCGTAGCCATAAACCTAAAGCCCTAAAACTAATCCTACCCCTAACCGTAAACACTAATATTAACCCTAACCCTAACCAAAAACATAACCCTAACACCTAAACCTCTAAACGTAACCCTAACTCTAACTCTAACCGTAACCCGAATCCTAACACTAACCCTAACCGTAACCCTAACCCTAAACGTAAGCTAATGCTAGCACTAACGCTAAATCTAAACCTCTAAGCCTAACCCTAACACTAAAGCTAACCCTAAACCTAACCCTAATCTCTAACCCTCACCGTAACCCTAACTCTAATCCTAACCATAATGCTAACCCTAACCCAAACCCTAACCCTAACTCAAACCCTATGGACTAATCCTAAGCCTAAGCCTAAACCTAACCCTAACCCTAACCGTAACCCTAACACTAACCCTAACCCTGACCATCTAAACCTAACTCTAACTCTAATTCTAACCTAACCCTAACACTAACACTAACCCCTAACAGTAAACCTAAACCTAAACCTAACCCTAATCCTAACACTAAGCCTAACATCTAAAGGTAGCCTAATACTAACACTAACCCTAAACCCAAACCTAACCCTATTCTTAAACCTAACCCTAAGCCTAATCCTAACCCTAACTATAACCCTATCACTAAACCTAATACCTCACCCTAAACCTAACACTAACCATATCCCTAAACCTAATCGTAGCCATAAACCTAACACTAACACTATCCCTAACCCCAAACCCTAATCCTAACGCTAACTCTAAACTTAGCCCTAACCCAAATCCGTAACCCTAACTCTAACCCTGAACCTAACCATATCCTTAACCCTAATCTTAAAAATAATCCTATCTCTAACCCTAAACCTAACCCAAGCACTAATCTTTAACCATAACCCTAAATCTAATGCTAACCCTAACCCTAATGCTAACTGTATCCCTAACCCAGACCCCTAACCTTAATCCTAAACCTATCTCTAACCTTAAAGCTAACCCCAATACCTAACCCAAAATATAACCCAAACCCTAAACCTAGCCCAATCTGTAACCCTAACACTAACACTAAACCTACCCCTATCACTAAACATGAAACCTAAATATGACACTATCACTAACTGTAACCCTAAACCTAAGCTCTAACACTAACTCTAACTCTAACCTAACCCTAAGCCTAACACTCACTGTAACACTAACACTAACACTAACACTAACCCAAACCCTAAATTAACCCTAACACTAAGATCTAACCATAAACCTAACCCAAACCCTAACCTTAACACAAACCCTAACCCTAACCATAACCATAATTTCTAACCTTAATCGTAACCCTAACCCTAACCGTAACCCTTACTCTAATACTAACACTAACCCTAAATGCAACACTAACCCCTAAATCTAACATCTAATCCTAAGCCATTACCAAAGTTTAACGCCTAACCTTAAGCCTGAACACTATTCCTATCCCCAATTGTAACACTAAACTCTAACCATAACCATAACCCTAACCCTCATCCTAACCCTTACTCTAACCTCTAACCCGAAAGATATCCCTAAGCCTAACCCTAAACCTAACTCTAACCCTAAGATTAACCCTAACCATAACCCTAACCCTAAAGCCTATCCCTAACTCTAACCCTAAACCTAAACCTTACCCTAACCCTAACACCTAAACCTAAACCTAACACAAAACCTAGCCGAGACACTAGCCCTAATCTCTAACCCTAACCGTAAGTCTAACCCTAAGCATAACCGTAACCCTAAACCTTACTGTAACAATAACACTAACCATAAAGTCTGACCCTAACCCTACCATAAGCCTAAAACTAACCCTATCCCTAAATCTAACCCTAACCCTAATTCTCACACTCTAACCCTACGCTAATCGTAAACATAAACATAAACCTTGCTGTAAACTTTAAGGTAACACTAATCCTAACCGTAAACCTAACACGAACTCGCACACTAACCCTAAACCTAACCACTAACCCTAACCCTAACCATAATCCTAACCTCGAACCCTAACGCTAAACTTAACCCTAACCCTAACCATAACCCTGAAACTAACAGTAACCCTAGCTTCTAAACATAACCCTAACCTCTAACCATAACCCTAACACTAAACATAACCCTAACCATATCCCTTACCCTAAATCTCTAAACTTAATGCTAACTCTAACTTTAACAATAACCGTAACCCTAACACTAACCCCTAACCATAACCATAATACGTGCCTTAAACTTAATCCCCAACTGTAACACTAACCCTAACACTAACCATACCCCTTATCCGAACCCTATCCCTAACCCTAACCTTAAGCCTAACCCAAACCCTAATAATAACCCTAACACTAAACCTAATCCCTAAACATATACTTATGACTAACCCTACCCCTAACACTAACACTAACACTAACACTAACTATAATACCTAAAACTAACCCGAAGCATAAACCTAACACTAATACTATCACTAACCCCAACCCCTAACACTAAACCAATTCCTAACATTAACCATAAACCATATCCTCTCCCTAACTCTAACACTAACCATAACCCTAAACAAAAGTCTAACACTAACCCTAACCCAAAACCCTAAACTTAACCTAACCTCGATACTAAACATAACGGTAACCTTAACTCTAACCCTAACCCTAAATCTAAACCTAACCCTAAACCTAACCCTAATATGTAACCCCAAAAGTAACCCTAACTCTAAACCGAACTGTAACCCTAACCCTAACCCTAACCCAAACCCTCAACTCTAACCCTAACCTTAACCGTAACCCTAACCTTAAACCTGATGCTAACCCTAACCCTAAAACTAACCCTACAAAACTAACCCTAAAGCTAAATGTAACACTAACACTAATCTCTACCCCTAACCATAACCCTAACAATAAACCTAAACCTAACCCTACCATCTAACCTGAACACCATCCCTAACTCTAACACTAACCCTAACATGAATCACTATCGTGATCCTTACACTAATCCTAACCACAACCCTATCCCTAAACCATAAGCCTAATCCTAACACTCATCATAACCCTAATCTCTATCCCTATCCCTAACCCTAACCCTAACACTAACCCTAACCCTAACCCTCACCCTAACCCCTAATCCTAAACCTAACCAAAACACTAACTCTAACTCTAATCCAAAACTCTAACTCTAACTCTAACACTAACACTAACAATAACTTTAACCCTTAACCCTAACCCTAACCCTAACACTAACACTAACCCTAATCCTAACAGTAACTCTAACCCTAATCTTATCCCTAATCATAAACCTGTCCCAAACACTGACTCCTAACCTTAAGCCCTAACCCTAACACAAACCGTAACCCAAACCCTAACCTTAACCCTAACCCTAACACTAACCTCTAACCCAAAACGTAGCCCTAACCCTAACCTTAACCCTGACACTAATCTCTAACCCTAAATGTAACCCTAACCCTAAACCTACCCGTAACCCTATCCGTAAGACTAACCAAACTATAATCCTAACTTCTAAACCTAACACCTAACCACAAGCCATAATCCTAAACCTAAACCCTAACCTTAATTGCTAACACTAATCCTAACCCTAACACTAACCCTAACCTCTAGCCCTACCTGTAACACTAAACCTAACACTAAACATAAGCTTGAACCCTAACGTTATCACTAACCCTAACCAAATCCCTAACCCTAAGCCTAAGCCTAACCCTAACCCGAATCCTAACCCTAACCCTAAACCCTTATAATAACACTAACCTTAAGCCCTAACCCTAACGCAAAGCCCTAACCGTAACCCTAACACCTAACCATAATATCTAAACCTAATGCTAAGTCTAACACTAACTCTAATCTCTAACCCACACCATAACGCTAACCCTAACTCTAACCCTCACCTCTAACCCGAAACATATCCCTAACCCTAACTCTAACCCTAAACACAAACCCAAACCTAACCCTAACCCTAACCATCTAAACCTAACCCATATCCTAACCATAACCCTAACACTAATGCGAACCCAAACACTAACCCTAACCCTAACACCTAACAATAACCCTAACACTATCCCTATCCCTAACCATAAACTCTAACCCTAACGAAAACCTTATCACTAACCCTAACCCTAACTCTAAATTTTAACCATATCCCTAAAGCTAACGCAAACCCTAAACTTAACCGTCTAACCCTAACCCTAAACATAAACCTAACACTAACCCTAATCTCTAATACTAAATGTAACCCTAAATCTAAACCTAACCATAACCCTAACCCTATCCCTAAACCTAACTTCACCTTAACACTAACCTTAACTTATAACCCTAACCGTAACCCTAACCCTAACCCTAATATCTAAACCTAACAGTAACCATAACCCTAAATCTAACTGAAAGCCTAACCCTAACCATAATCCTAATCGCTAAGCGGAATCCCTAACCCTAATCCATAACCCTAAGCCTAAGCGCTAAACTTAAGCCATAACACTAATCCTAAAGATAACCCTAAACCTAATGCTAACTCTAACCCTAACCATAATCTTAACAGTAACCATAACCCTAAGCCTAGCCCTAACCCTTTTGCTAATCCAAATCCTTAACACTAACACTAACCCTAACCCTGAGCCTATCACTATCCCTAACCATAACCCTAACACTAACCGTAACACTAACACCTAAATCTAACCCTAAACCTAACCCTAACCATAACCCTAACCATAACACTAAACCTAACCATAACCCTAAACCCTAAATTTAAAACCTAACCCGAATCCGTTACCAGAGACCTAACCCCTAACTCTAAGCTCTAACTATAATACTAACACTAACATTAACATCTAAACCTAACCGTAATGCTAACCCTAACAGTAATCCTAAACTCTCAATCGAACACTATCCCTAAGCCTAACCCTAAACCTAAACATAAACCTAACCCTAACCCTAACACTAACCACAAAACTAAGACTAACCCTAACTCGAACCCAAAGCTCTAACCTTAACCCTAACAGTAACACTAACCCTAACCCTCTCAACCTAACCCTAACACTAACACTAACACTAACCCTACCCCTAACACTAACATCTAAACCTAAATGTAACCCTAACACTACCCCTAACCCTCATGATAACGTTAGCCCTAAATGTAACCCTAACACGAACACGAACCCTAACCCTAACCCTAATCTTAACACCTAATCCTAACTCTGAAACTAACTCTCACCCTAAAACTAACCATAACCTCTAACCCTAACACTAAATTTAACACTAACCCATCCATAACCATAACCCAAACTCTAACCCCAACCTCTAACATAAAAATAACCCTAGCATTAACCCTAACCCTAACCCTTAACGTAATGCTCTAACCCTAACCATAACTCTAACTCTAACACTAACCCTAACCCTAACCCTAACCCTAACCCTAACCCTAATCCTATCCCTAACCATAACCCATAAATGTAACCCTAACACTATCCCTAACCCTAACCCTAACCCTAACCCTAACCCCTAACCCTAACCCTAACCCTAACCCTAACCCTAAACCTAACAATAACCCTAAACCTAACCCTAATCACTAACCCTAAACCTAAAACTAAGCCTATAACTAACACTAACAATAAACCTAACCATAATCTCTAACCCTAACCCTAACCATAAAAATAATTGTAACACTATCCCTAAAACCGACCCGTAAACATAACCCTAACATTAAACCTAACCCCCATCACTAACCCTAAATCTAACCCTAATCCTAACCCAAACCGTAACACTAAACCTAACACTAACCCTAACCCTAACCCTAAACCCGAAACATAACGATAACCAAATCACTAAGGATAAACCTAACCCTAACCTCTAACCCTAAACTTCACACTAACCCTAACCCTAACCCTAACGTAACCCTCAGCCTCACCCTAATGCCCTAACCCTAACCCTAACCCTAACCCTAACCCTAACCGAAAACATATCTAACCCTAATTGTAACCCTAACCCGAACCTTAACCCTAACCCTAACACTAACCCTAACCCAAACCATAACACTAACCCCTAAACCTAACTCCTAAACCTAAGCCATAACCCTAAGTGTAACCCCTAACCTTAAGCCCTAACACTAATTCTAACCCTAATCCTAAACCTAACATCTAACCCTAACCATAACCTTAACCCTAACCCCAACACTAACAATAACCTCTAACCCAAACGCTATCCCTAAACCTAACCATAACCCTATCCCTAAGATTAACCCTAACCCTAAGCATAACCGTAATCCTAAACCTAACCATAACCCTAAAACCTAGCCCTAACCCTAACCGTAACCCTAACCCTAAACCTAACCTTAACCCTAACACCTAAACCTAATGGTAACACTAAACCTAACCCTAACACTAACCCTAATCTCTTACCTGAACTGTAACACTAACCCAAAACCTAACCTTAAACATAACCCTTACCGTAACAATAACACTAACCCTAAAGTCTAACGCGAACCCAACCATAAGCCTAACACTAACCCTAAACTTGAATCTAACCCTACACCTAAACCTAACACTCTAACCCTATAGCTAAGCATAAGCCTAAACCGAAAGCTATCTGTAAACCTTATGGTAACACTAACCCTAACCGTAACCTTAACACTAACTCGAACCCAAACCTAAACCAAACCCCTAATGCTAACCCTAACACTGACAGTAACCCTAAAATAAACTCTAACCCTGACCTGTAACTATAAACCTAACCTTAAACATAACCGTAATACGAACCAAAGCCCTCAACCTAAACCTCTAATCCTAACCCTAATACTAACTCTAAACCTAACCCAAATCCTAACCCTAACCCTAACTGTAACCCTAACCCTAAAACTTATGCTAACCGTAACACTAAGCCTCTAAACTTAACCCTAACCCTAATCCTAACCCTAATCTCCAACCCTAACACTAACCCTAACACTAAACCTAACCGTAACCCTTAAACTAACCCTAACCCTACCATCTCACCCGAACACTATCAATAACTCTAACCCTAAGCCTAACCCGAATCACTATGCCTAACCTTAACAATAATCCTAACCCTAACCATAACCCCTAACCCTAACCCTAACCCTAACCCTAACACTAACCACAATCCCTAACACTAACCCTAACACTAGCACTAAACCTAATCTCTATCACAAACCAGACCCTTAACAATAACCATAACGTTAATACATAAAATTAACCCTAACACTATATATAATCCAAAAAAATAACCCTAATGCCTATGTTTAACGGTAAACCTCACCCTAAGGCTAACTGTAACCCTAACCCTAACCCTAACCCTAGACAATAATCCTAAGCCTAACCCTAAGCCTAAACCTAACACTAACCCTAACGGTAACCCTAACCCTAACCTTAACCCTAACCCTAACCCTAGACAATAATCCTAAGCCTAACCCTAAGCCTAAACCTAACCCTAACCCTAACGGTAACCCTAACCCTAACCCTCTAACCATAACACTAACACTAACTCTAACCTAAAACTAACACTAACACTAACCCCTAACACTAAAACTAAACCTAAACCTAATCCTAACGCTAAGCCTAACCCCTAAAGGTAACACTAACGCTAACACTAACCCTAATCCTAAACCTAAACCTATCCTTAAAACTAACCCTAACCATAAGAATACCCCAAACCCTAAACCTAATCCCTCACCCAAAACCTAACACTAACACTATCCCTAACACTAATCCGAACCCTAATACTAATCCCTAACTCTAACCCTAAATGTAACCATCATCTCTAACCCGAATCGTAACACTGATGCGAACCATAACCCTAAAACTAACCCAAACTCTAACCATAACACTAACCCCTAAACCTAACTCCTAATCCTAAGCCATAACACTAATCGTAGCCATAAACCTAAAGCCCTAAAACTAATCCTACCCCTAAACGTACACCCTAACATTAACCCTAACCCTTACCGTAACAATAACACTAACCCTAAAGTTTAACGCGAACCCTACCATAAGCCTAACACTAACCCTAAACTTGAATCTAACCCTACACCTAAACCCAACACTCTAACCCTACCACTAAGCATAAGCCTAAACAGAAAGCTAGCTGTAAACCTTATGGTAACACTAACCCTAACCGTAATCTTAGCACTAACTCGAACCCAAACCTAAACCAAACCCCTAATGCTAACCCTAACACTGACAATAACCCTAACATAAACCCTAACCCTAACCTGTAACTATAACCCTAACCCTGACCATAACACTAACCAAAACCCTCACCCTAAACCTCTAATCCTAACCCTAATACTAACTCTAAACCTAACCCGAATCCTAACCCTAACCCTCACTGTTACCTAACCCTAAAACTTACACTAACCGTATCACTAACCCTCTAACCTTAACCCTAACCCTAAACCTAACCCTAATCTCCAACCCTAACCCTAACCCTAACTCTAAACCTAACCGTAAGCCTTAATCTAACCCTAACCCTACCATCTCACCCGAACACTATCCCTAACTCTAACCCTAAGCCTAACCCGAATCACTATGCCTAACCTTAACAATAATCCTAACCCTAACCATAACCCCTAACCCTAACCCTAACACTAACCATAACCCCTAACAGTAACCCTAACACTACCACTAACCCTAATCTCTATCCTAAACCAGACCCCTAACAATAACCGTACCATTAACACATAAAATCAACCCTAACACTATATCTAATCCAAAATATAACCCTAATGCCTAAGCCTAACGGTAACCCTAACCCTAAAACTAACTGTTACCTAACCCTGACCCTAGACAATAATCCTAAGCCTAACCCTAAGCCTAAACCTAACCCTAACCCTAACTGTAACCCTAACCCTAGACAATAATCCTAAGCCTAACCCTAAGCCTAAACCTAACCATAACCCTAACGGTAACCCAAATCCTAACCCTAAACCTAACCATCTAACCATAACACTAACACTAACTCTAACCTAAAACTAACACTAACACTAACCTCTAACACTAAAACAAAAGCTAAACCTAATCCTAACACTAAGCCTAACCCCTAAAGGTAACACTAACGCTAACACTAACCCTAATCCTAAACTTAAACCTATCCTGAAAACTAACCCTAACCATAAGAATACCCCAAACCCTAACCCGAATCCCTCACCCTAAACCTAACACTAACACTATCCCTAACACTAATCCGAACCCTAATACTAATCCCTACCTCTAACCCTAACTGTAAGCATCATCTCTAATCCGAATCGTAACACTGATCCGAACCATAACCCTAAAACTAACCCAAACTCTAACCATAACACTAACCCCTAAACCTAACTCCTAATCCTAAGCCATAACACTAAGCGTAGCAAGAAACCTAAAGCCCTAAAACTAATCCTACCCCTAACCGTAAACCCTAACATTAACCCTAACCCTAACCATAAACCTAACCCTAACACCTAAACCTCTAAACGTAACCCTAACTCTAACTCTAACCGTAACCCGAATCCTAACACTAACCCTAACCGTAACCCTAACCCTAAACGTAAGCTAGCACTAACGCTAAACCAAAACCTTTAAGCCTAACCCTAACACTAAACCTAACCCTAAACCTAACCCTAATCTCTAACCCTAACAATAAACCTAACTCTAAACCTACCCATAACGGTAACTTTAACCCAAGCCCTAACCCTAACTCAAACCCTATGCACTAATCCTAAGCCTAACCCTAACTCTAACCCTAACCGTAACCCTAACACTAAGCCTAACTCTGACCATCTAACCCTAACCCTAACTCTAATTCTAACCTAACCCTAACACTAACACTAACCTCTAACAGTAAACCTAAACCTAAACCTAAACCTAATCCTAACACTAAGCCTAACATCTAAAGGTAGCCTAACACTAACACTAACCCTAAACCCAAACCTAACCCTATTCTTAAACCTAACCCTAAGCCTAATCCTAACCCTAACTATAACCCTAACCCTAAACCTAATCCCTCACCTTAAACCTAACACTAACCATATCCCTAACCCTAATCGTAGCCATAAACCTAACACTAACACTATCCCTAACCCCAAACCCTAATCCTAACGCTAACTCTAAACTTAGCCCTAACCCAAATCCGTAACCCTAACTCTAACCCTGAACCTAACTGTAAACTTAACCCTAACCCTAATCTTAAAAATAATCCTATCTCTAACCCTAAACCCAACCCAAACACTAATCTTTAACCCTAACCCTAAATCTAACGCTAACCCTAACCCTAACCCTAATGCTAACAGGATCCCTAACACAGACCCCGAACCTTAATCCTAACCCTAACTCTAACCTTAAAGCTAACCCAAATACCTAACCCAAAATATAACCCAAACCCTAACCCTAACCCAAACTGTAACCCTAACACTAACACTGACCCTAACCCTATCACACTAAACATGAAACCTAAATATGACACTATCACTAACTGTAAACCTAATCCTAAGCTCTAACACTAACTCTAACTCTAAACCTAACCCTAAGCCTAACCCTAACCCTAACACTAACCCTAACACTAACCCTAAAACTAACCCTAACCCTAAATTAACCCTAACACTAAGATCTAACCCTAAACCTAACCCTAACCCTAACACTAACCATAACCCTAACCATAACCATAATTTCTAAACTTAATCGTAACCTTAATCCTAACCGTAACCCTTACCCTAATACTAACACTAACCCTAAACGCAACACTAACCCCTAAATCTAACACCTAACCCTAAGCCATAATCCAAGTTTAACGCCTAACCTTAAGCCTGAACACTATTCCTAACCCTAATTCTCACACTAAACTCTAACCATAATCGTAACCCTAACCCTAATCCTAACCCTAACCCTAACCCCTAACCCGAAATATATCCCTAACCCTAAACCTAACCCTAACTCTAACCCTAAGATTAACCCTAAAAATAACCCTAACCCTAAAGCCTAACCCTAACTCTAACCCTAAACCTAAACCTTACCCTAACCCTAACACCTAAACCTAAACCTAACACAAAACCTAGCCGAGACACTAGCCTTAATCTCTAACCCTAACCGTAAGCATAACCCTAAACATAACCGTAACCCTAAACCTTACCGTAACAATAACACTAACCATAAAGTCTGACCCTAAGCCTACCATAAGCCTAACACTAACTCTATCCCTAAATCTAACCCTAACCCTAATTGTAACATTCTAACCCTACGCTAATCGTAAACATAAACCTAAACCTTGCTGTAATCCTTACGGTAACACTAATCCTAACTGTAAACATAACATGAACTCGAACACTAACCCTAACCCTAACCCTAACCCTAACCCTCACCCTAACTCTAACCCTAACCCTAATCATAACCCTAAACAAAAGTCTAACACTAACCCTAACCCTAACCATAACCATAATTTCTAACCATAATCGTAACCATAACCCTAACCGTAACCCTTACCCTAATACTAACACTAACCCTAAACGCAACACAAACCCCTAAATCTAACACCTAACCCTAAGCCATAATCAAAGCTTAACACCTAACCTTAAGCCTGAACATTTTTCCTAACACTAATTCTAACACTAAACTCTAACCATAACTGTAACCCTAACCCTGATCCTAACCCTAAACCTAACCTCTAACCCGAAAGATATCCCTAACCCTAAACCTAACTCTAACCCTAAGATTAACCCTAAACATAACCATAACCCTAACCCTAAAGCCTAACCCTAACACTAACCCTAAACCTAAACCTTACCCTAACCCTAACACCTAAACCTAAACCTAACACAAAACCTAGCCGAGACATTAGCCCTAATCTCTAACCCTAACCGTAAGCCTAACCCTAAACATAACCGTAACCCTAAACCTTACCGTAACAATAACACTAATCATAAAGTCTGACCCTAACCTTACCATAAACCTAACACTAACCCTATCCCTAAATCTAACCCTAACCCTAATTCTAACACTCTAACCCTACGCTAATCGTAAACATAAACCTAAACCTTGCTGTAATCCTTACGGTAACACTATTCCTAACCGTAAACCTAACATGAACTCAAACACTAAAGCTAAACCTAACCCTTAACCCTAACCTTAACAATAATCCTAACCTCGAACACTAACGCTAAACTTAACCCTAACCCTAACCATAACCCTGAAACTAACAGTAACCCTAACCTCTAACCATAACCCAAACCCTAACCGTAACCTCTAAACATAACCCTAACCCTAACACTAACCATAACCCGAACCATATCCCTCACCCTAAATCTCTAAACCTAATGCTAACTCTAACTTTAACTATAACTGTAACCCTAACACTAACCCCTAACCATAACCATAATACTTGCCTTAAACTTAATCCCTAACTGTAACCCTAACCCTAACACTAACCATACCCCTTATCCGAACCCTATCCCTAACCCTAACCCTAAGCCTAACCCAAACCCTAATAATAACCCTAACACTAATCCTAATCCCTAAACATATACTTATGACTAACCCTACCCCTAACACTAACACTAACACTAACCATAATACCTAAAACTAACCCGAAGCATAAACCTAACATTAAAACTATCCCTAACCCCAAGCCCTAACACTAAACCGATCCCTAACATTAACCATAACCCATATACCTCACCCTAACTCTAACCCGAAACCTAACCATAACCCTAACCAAAAGTATAACACTAACCCTAACTCGAAACCCTAAACATAACCTAACCTTGACCCTAAACATAACGGTAACCCTAACTCTAGCCCTAACCCTAAATCTAAACCTAACCCTAATCTGTAACCCCAAAAGTAACCCTAACTCTAAACCGAACTGTAACCCTAACCCTAATCCTAACCCAAACCCTAACCTCTAACCCTAACCTTCACCCTTTAACCTTAAACCTGATGCTAACCCTAACCCTAAAACTAACCTCCAAAACTAACCCTAATGCTAAATGTAACACTAACACTAATCTCTACCCCTAACCATAACCCTAACAATAAACCTAACCCTAACCCTATCATCTAACCTGAACACCATCCCTAACTCTAACACTAACCCTAACATGAATCACTATCATAATCCTAACACTAATCCTAACCACAACCCTAACCCTAACCCATAAGCCTAATCCTAACACTAATCCTAACCCTAATCTCTATCCCTATCCCTAACCCTAACCCTAACCCTAACCCTCTAACACTAACCCTATCTCTAAGTCTAACATAACCCTATCACTAATACTAACCCCTAAACCTAACCCTAAACCTAACCCTAATCCTAACCCTAACCCTAACCGTAATCCTAACCATAAACCTAAACCTATCCTTAAACCTAACCCTAAGCCTAAACCTAACCCTACCCCTAAAAATAACCCTAAACCTAAACCAAATCCCTTTCCCTAAATCTAACACTAACCATCTCACTAACACTAATCCTTACACTAAAAAATCCCTAACACCAAAACCTAATCCTAACCCTAACCCTAACATTAATAATAACACAAATCCCTAATCCTAACTCTAACCCTGATCCGAACTATAACACTAACGCTTACCTGCACCCTAACAGTAACCCTATCCCTAACCCTAAACCCTAAACCTAAGGATAACCATATCACTAACGCTAACACTATACCTAACATTTAACCCTAACCTTTAACCCTAACCTAAAAGCTAACGCTATCCCTAATGATAACCCTCAAACCCTAACCCTTAGCCTAACCCTAAACCTAACCCTAAACTATAACCCTAAACGTAACCTTAAATCTAAACCTAACCATAAGCATAACCCTAACAATAACCCTAACACTAACCCTAACCATAATCCTAAACCTAACCATAAACCCAAACCTAACCATAACTCAAAACATAACCCTAACCCTAACATGAACCCTAACCCTAACCCTAACCCCCAATCCTAAACCTAACCAAAACACTAACTCTAACTCTAACTCTAACTCTAATTCAAAACTCTAACTCTAACACTAACACTAACAATAACTTTAACCCTTAACCCTAACCCTAATCCTAACACTAACACTAACCCTAATCCTAACACTAACTCTAACCCTAATCCTATCCCTAATCATAAACCTATCCCAAACACTGACTACTAACCTTAAGCCCTAACCCTAACACTAACCGTAACCCAAACCCTAACCTTAACCCTAACCCTAACACTAACCTCTATCCCAAAACGTAACCATAACCCTAACCTTAACCCTGACACTAATCTCTAACCCTAAATGTAACCCTAACCCTAAACCTACCCGAAAACCTGTCTGTAAGCCTAACCAAACCATAATCCTAACTTCTAAACCTAACACCTAACCACAAGCCATAATCCTAAACCTAAACCCTAACCTTAATTCCTAACACTAATCCTAACCCTAACAGTAACCCTAACCTCTAACCCTAACTGTAACACTAAACCTAACACTAAAGATAAGCTCTAACCCTAAAGTTATCACTAACCCTAACCAAATCCCTAACCCTAAGCCTAAGCCTAACCCTAACCCGAATCCTAACCCTAACACTAAACCCTAATAATAACACTAACCTTAAGCCCTAACCCTAACCCAAAGCCCTAACCCTAACCCTAACACCTAACCATAATATCTAAACCTAATGCTAAGTCTAACACTAACTCTAATCTCTAACCCACACCATAACGCTAACCCTAACTCTAACCCTCACATCTAACCCAAGACATATCCCTAACCCTAACCCTAACCCTAAACACAAGCCCAAACCTAACCCTAATCCTAACAATCTAAACCTAACCCTTATCCTAACCATAACCCTAACACTAATACGAACCCAAACACTAACCCTAACCCTAACACCTAACAATAACCCTAACACTAACCCTAACACTATCCCTATCCCTAACCATAAACTCTAACCCTAACGATAACCCTATCACTAACCCCAACCCTAACTCTAAACCTTAAACCTAACCCTAAATCTAACGCAAACCTTAAACTTAACCGTCTAACCCTAACCCTAAACATAAACCTAACACTAACCCTAATCTCTAATACTAAATGTAACCCTAAATCTAAACCTAACCATAACCCTAACCCTATCCCTAAACCTAACTTCACCTTAACACTAACCTTAACTTATAACCCTAACTGTAACCCTAACCCTAACCCTAATATCTCAACCTAACCATAACCATAACCCTAAATCTAACTGAAACCCTAACCCTAACCATAATCCTAATCGCTAAGGGGAACCCCTAACCCTAAACCATAACCCTAAGCCTAAGCGCTAAACTTAAGCCATAACACTAATCCTAAAGATAACCCTAAACCTAACGCTAACTCTAACCCTAACCATAATCTTAACAGTAACCCTAACCCTAAGCCTAGCCCTAACCCTATTGCTAACCCAAATCCTTAACACTAACACTAACCCTAACCCTGACCCTATCCCTATCCCTAACCAATACCCTAACACTAACCGTAACATTAACACCTAAATCTAACCCTAAACCTAACCCTAACCGTAAACCTAACCATGACACTAACCCTAACCATAACCCTAAATCCTAAATTTAATCCCTAACCCGAATCCCTAACGTGAGACCTAACCCCTAACTATAAGCTTTAACTATAATACTAAAACTAACATCTAAACCTAACCGTAATGCTAACCCTAACAGTAATCCTAAACTCTAAATCGAACACTATCCCTAAACCTAAATCTATACCTAAACTTAACCCTAACCCTTACACTAACCACAACACTAAGCCTAACCCTAACTCGAACCCGAAGCTCTAACCTTAACCATAACTGTAACACTAACCCTAACCCTCTAAACCTAACCCTAAACCTAACACTAACACTAACCCTAAATGTAACCCTAACACTACAGCTAACCCTCATGGTAACATTAGCTCTAAATGTAACCCTAACACAAACCCGAACCCTAACGCTAACCCTAATCTTAACACCTAACCCTAACTCTGACCCTAACCCTCACCCTAAAACTAACAATAACCTCTAACCCTAACGCTAAATTTAACACTAACCCTAACCATAACCATAACCCAAACTCTAACACCAACCTCTAACATAAAAATAACCCTAGCCATAACCCTAACCCTAACTCTCAACCTAACGCTATAACCCTAACCATAACTCTAACTCTAACCCTAACCCTATCCCTAACTCTAACCCCTAACTCTAACCCTAACCGTAACCCTAATCCTATCCCTAACCCTAACCCCTAAATGTAACCCTAACACTAACCCTAACATTAACACTTAATCTAACCCTATCCCTAACCCTAAACCTAAGCCTAACCCTAACCCTAACAATAACCCTAAACCTAACCCTAATCAGTAACCCTAAACCTAAAACTAAGCCTATAACTAACACTAACAATAAACCTAACCCTGATCTCTAACCCTAACCCTAATCATAAAACTAATTGTAACACTATCCCTAACACCAACCCCTAACCATAAATCTAACATTAAACCTAACCCCCATCACTAACCCTAAATCTAACCCTAATCCTAACCCAAACCGTAACCCTAACCCTAACACTAACCCTAACCCTAACTCTAAACCTGAAACATAACGATAACCAAATCACTAAGAATAAACCTAACCCTAACGTGTAACCCTAAACTTCACACTAACCCTAACCCTAACCCTAACGTAACCCTCACCCTCACCCTAATGCCCTAAGCCTAACCCTAACCCTAACCCTAACCGAAAACATATCTAACCCTAATTGTAACCCTAACCCGAACCGTAACCCTAACCCTAACAGTAACCGTAACCCTAACCATAATACTAACCCCTAAGCCATAACCCTAAGCGTAACCCCTAACCTTAAGCCCTGACACTAATCCTGACCCTAATCCTAACCCTAAATTCTAACCCTAACCATAAACTTAACCCTAACCCCAACACTAACACTAACCTCTAACCCAAACACTATCCCTAAACCTAAACATAACCCGATCCCTAAGATTAACCCTAACCCTAAGCATAACCATAATCCTAAACCTAACCCTAAAACCTAGCCCTAACCCTAACTGTAACACTCACCCTAAACCTAACCCTAACCCGAACACCTAAACCTAATGGTAACACTAAACCTAACCCTAACAGTAACCCTAATCTCTTACCTGAACTGTAACACTAACCCAAACCCTAACCTTAACACTAACCCTTACCGTAACAATAACCCTAACCCTAAATTCTAACGCGAACCCTACCAGAAGCCTAACACTAACCTTAAACTTGAATCTAACCCTACACCTAACCCTAAAACCCTAACCCTACCGCTAAGCATAAGCCTAAACCGAAAGCTAGCTGTAAACCTTATGGTAACACTAACCCTAACCGCAACCTTAACACTATCTCGAACCGAAACCTAAACCAAACCCCTAATGCTAACCCTAACACTGACAATAACCCTAACATAAACCCTAACCATAACCTGTAAATATAACCCTAACCGTAACCGTAACACTACCCAAAACCCTCACCCTAAACCTCTAATCCTAACCCTAATACTACTCTAAACCTAACCCGAATCCTAACCCTAACCCTAACTGTAACCCTAACCCTAAAATTACGCTTACCATAACAATAACCCTCTCACCTTAACCCTAACCCTAAACCTAACCCTAATCTCTAACCCTAAACCTAATCTTAACTCTAAACCTAACCGTAACCCTTAAACTAACCCTAACCCTACCATCTCAACCGAACCCTATCCCTAACTTGAACCCTAAGCCTAACCCGAATCACTATGCCTAACCTTAACAATAATCCTAACCCTAACCATAACCCCTAACCCTAACACTAACACTAACCACAACACCTAACACTAACCCTAACACTAACACTAACCCTAATCTCTATCCCAAACCAGACCCCTAACAATAACCATAAAATTAACACATAAAATTAACCCTAACACTATATCTAATCCAAAAAAATAACCCTAATGCCTAAGCCTAACGGTAACCCTAACCCTAAACCTAACTGTAAACCTAACCCTAACCCTAACCCTAAACAATAATCCTAAGCCTAACCCTAAGCCTAAACCTAACCCTAACCCTAACGGTAAGCCTAACCCTAGCCCTAAACCTAACCCTCTAACCATAACACTAACTCTAACTCTAACCTAAAACTAACACTAACACTAACCCCTAACACTAAAACTAAACCTAAACCTAATCCTAATGCTAAGCCTAACCCATTAAGGAAAGACTAACGCTAACACTAACCCTAA
This sequence comes from Cavia porcellus, assembly GCF_034190915.1. Lineage (NCBI taxonomy): Eukaryota > Metazoa > Chordata > Mammalia > Rodentia > Caviidae > Cavia > Cavia porcellus. The sequence goes on along the minus strand of NW_026947524.1, from coordinate 3,622,090 downwards.
TCCTAAACCTAAACCTATCCTGAAAACTAACCCTAACCATAAGAATACCCCATACCTAAACCTAATCCCTGACCATAAACCTAACACTAACACTATCCCTAACACTAATCCAAACCCTAAAACTAATCCCTAACTCTAACCCTAACTGTAACCATCATCACTAACCTGAATCGTAACACTGATCTGAAACATAACCCTAAAACTAAGCCAAACTCTAAGCATAACACTAACCCCTAAACCTAACTCCTAATCCTAAGCCATAACACTAAGCGTAGCCAGAAACCTAAAGCCCTAAAACTAATCCTACCCCTAACCATAAACCCTAACATTAACCCTAAACCTAACCATAAACTTAACCCTAACACCTAAAACTCTAAACATAACCCTAACTCTAACTCTAACCGTAACCCGAATCCTAACACTAACCCTAACCGTAACCCTAACCCTAAACGTAAGCTAATGCTAGCACTAACGCTAAACCTAAACCTTTAAGCCTAACCCTAACCCTAAACCTAACCATAATCTCTAACCCTAACCGTAAACCTAACTCTAAACCTAACCATAATGCTAACCCTAACCCAAGCCCTAACCCTAACTCAAACCCTATGCACTAATCCTAAGCCTAACCCTAACCTCTAACCCGAAAGATATCTCTAACCCTAACCCTAACCCTAACCCTAACTCTAACCCTAAGATTAACCCTAACCATAACCCTAACCCTAAAGCCTAACAATAACTCTTACCCTAAACCTAAACCTTACCCTAACCCTAACACCTAAACCTAAACCTAACACAAAACCTAGCCGAGACACTAGCCCTAATCTCTAACCCTAACCGTAAGCCTAATCCTAAACATAACCGTAACCCTAAAACTTACCGTAACAATAACACTAACCATAAAGTCTGACCCTAACCCTACCATAAGCCTAACACTAACCCTATCCCTAAATCTAACCCTAACCCTAATTCTAACACTCTAACCCTACACTAATCATAAACATAAACCTAAACCTTGCTGTAATCCTTACGGTAACACTAATCCTAACCATAAACCTAACATGAACTCGAACACTAACTCTAAACCTAACACCTAACCCTAACCCTAACCATAATCCTAACCTCGAACCCTAATGCTAAACTTAACCCTAACCCTAACCATAACCCTGAAACTAACAGTAACCCTAACCTCTAACCATAACCCTAACCCTAACCTCTAACCATAACCCTAACCCTAACCTCTAACCATAACCCTAACCCTAACCCTACACATTACCCTAACCATATCCCTCACCCTAAATCTCTAAACCTAATGCTAACACTAACTTAAACCATAACCGTAACCTTAGCACTAACCCCTAACCATAACCATAATACTTGCCTTAAACTTAATCCCTAACTGTAACCCTAACCCTAACACTAAACATACCCCTTATCCGAACCCTATCCCTAACCATAACCCTAAGCCTAACCCAAACCTTAATAATAACCCTAACACTAAACCTAATCCGTAAACATATACTTATGACTAACCCTACCCCTAACACTAACACTAACACTAACCATAATACCTAATACTAACCCGAAGCATAAACCTAACACTAATACTATCCCTAACCCCAAGCCCTAACACTAAACCGATCCCTAACATTAACCATAACACATATCCCTCACCCTAACTCTAACCCTAACCCTAACCATAACCCTAAACAAAAGTCTAACACTAACCCTAACCCGAAACCCTAAACTTAACCTAACCTCGACCCTAAACATAACGGTAACCCTAACTCTAACCCTAACCCTAAATCTAAAACTAACCCTAAAACTAACCCTAATCTGTAACCCCAAAAGTAACCCTAACTCTAAACCGAACTGTAACCCTAACCCTAACGATAACCCAAACCCTAACCTCTAACCCTAACCCTAACCTCTAACCCTAACCTTAACCCTAACCCTAACCCTAACCCTAATGCTAACCCTAACCGTAACCCTAACCCTAACCCTAGCCGTAACCCTAACAGAAATGCTAACCCTAAATGTAAACCTAGCACGAATCTGAACGCTAACCCTAAACCTAAACATAACACCTAACCCTAACTCTAACCCTAACCATAACCCTAACCTATAACACTAACACTAAATTGAACACTAACCCTAACCATAACCTTAACCGTAACTCTAAGCCAACCCTCTAATATAACCATAACCCTAACCCTAACTGTAACCCTAACCCTCTCAACTTAGCACTCTAACATTAACCGTAACTGTAACTCTAACCCTAACCCTAAGCCTAACACTAACCCCAACTCTAACCCTAACCCTAACCCTAAGCCTAACCCTAACCCTAACAGTAACCCTAGCCCTAACCCTAATCCATTGCCCTAAACCTAAAATTAGCCCTATCACTAACACTAACCTTAAATCTAACCCTAATCTCTAACCCTAACCCTAACCATAAACCTAAACCTAACACTATCCCTAACTCCAACACCTAACCCTAACCTTAAACTTAACCCATATCCCTAACCCTAAATCTAAGCCTAACCCTAACCATAACCCATACCGAAATGCTAACACTGACACTAACCCTAACCATAACACTAAACCCAAAGCCTAAAGATAACCCTATCACAAACCGTAAACCTAGCCCTAACATCTAACCCTAACCCTAAACCTAAACCTAAGCCTAACCCTCACCCTAACGTAACCCTGACCCTAAACCCTAACTCTAACCCTAACAGTAACCCTAATGGTAACAATGATCTCTAACCCTAATCGTAACCCATACCCTAACCATATCCCTAACCATAATACTAACTCCTAAACCTAAATCCTATTCCTAAGCAATAACCCTAAGCGTAACCACTAACCTTAAGCCCTAACACTAATCCTAACTCTAATTCTAACCCTAATTTCTAACCTTAACCGTAACCATAACCATCATCTTAACCCTAACCCTAACCTCTAACCTAAACGCTACCCCTAATCCTAACGCTAACCCTAAGATTAACCCTAACCCTAACTTTAACCCTAAACCTAACCCTAAAGACTAACCCTAACCATAACCCTAACACTAACCCTAAACCTAACCCTAAACCTAACACCTAACACCTAAACCTAAACCTAAGACTAAACCTAGCCCTAACACTAACCCTAATCTCTAACCGTAACCGTAACCTAACCCTAAACATAACCATAAACCTAACACTTACCGTAACAATAACACTAACCATAAAGTCTAATGCTAACCCTATCATAAGCCTAACACTAAACCTAACCCTAAATCTAACCCTAACCCTAACCCTAACCCTAACACTCTAATCCTACGCTAATCGTAAACCTAAACCTAAACCTAGCTGTAACCCTTACAGTAATGCTAATCCTATCTGTAAACCTAACACGACATCAAACTCTAACCCTAAACCTAACTTCTAAACCTAACTGTTACCCTAACCATAACCATAACCCTAACCCTAATCCCTAACCGTAACCCTAATAAAAACACTAACCCTACACCTAAATCTAACCCTATCCCTAACCCTAACCCTAAGCCCAACCCTAACCCTATCCCTAACCCTAACCCTAACAATAACCCTAACACTAACCCTAAACCCTAACCATATACTTATGACTAATCCTAACCCTAACACTATCACTACCATTAACCCTAATCCCTAAAACTAACCCGAAGCATAAACCTAACACTATGTCCCTAACTCCAACCACAAACCCTAAACCTACCCTTAACATTAAACCAAACCCATATCCATAACTCTAACTCTCACCCTAACCCTAACCATAACCCTAACAAAAACACTAACTCTAACCCTAAACCTAATGCTAACCTTAACCTTAACCCTAACCCTAAACATAACACTAACCCTAAACCTAACCCTAACCCTAAATTTAACCCTAACCCTAATCTCTAACCCTAACCGTAACCGTAAATCTAAACCTAACTATAACCCTAACCCTAATCCTAGCCTTTACCCTAACCCTAAACCTAACCATAACCTCTAACCTTAACCTTAACCCTAACCCAAAACCGAACGCTAAACCTAAACATAACTCTCTAACCCTAACCCTAATGATAAACCTAACCCTAAACCTAAACCTAATCTCTAACCCTAAGCGTAACCCTAACTCTAAACCTAATGGTACCGTAACCTATCCCTAACCCTAACCCTAACCCTACAATCTAACCCAAACACCATCCCTAAATCTAAAAATAACTCTAACGTGAATCACTATTTGTAACCCTAAAACTAATCATAACCCTAACCCTACCGCTAAACCTAACCCTAACTCTAACTCAAACCTGAACCCTAACCATAACTCTAACCCGTAATTCTAAACCTAACACTAACCCTAACACTAACCCTAACCCTAACACTAACCTGAACCCTAACCCTAAACTCTAATCCTAAACCTAAAACTAACCTTAAAACTAACCCTAACTCTAACCATAACACTACCTCTAACACCAACATCTAACCCTAACTCTAACCCTAACCCTAACAATAAACCTAACTCTAACTCTAAACCTAACCTCTAACCCTAATCCTAACCCTCACGCTATCCCTAACCTAACCCTAACACTAACCCTAACTCTAATGCTAGCCTCTCACTCTAACCATAACCATAACACTAAACATAACCCTAAGCATAACCCTAAACTCTAACCATAACCCTAAACCTAACCCTAACTCTAAACATAAACCTAACCCTAACCCTAAACTCTTACCCAAAAATGAACCCTAAAACTAAGCTTAACACTAACCATAACCCTAATTCTAAAATCAAACCCTCAACCTGAACCTACCCCTAAACCTAACCATAAACCTAACCCTAACCCAAATCCTAATGCTAAACACGAACCCTAACCCTAACCTTTACACTAACGCTAACCCTAACCCTAAGCCTATGCCTAATATTAACGCTAACCAAAACTCTAACCCTAAACCTAACCCTAATGCCAACCCTAACCCTACCTAACCCTAACCCTAACCCGGTTTAACACTAACCCTAACCTTAACCCTAACCCTAAACTTAAACCTATCGATAACCCTAACCCTAAAGCTAACCCTAACCCTAAACCTAACCCTAACACTAAACCTAACACTAACCCTAACCAAATGGTAACCTTCAACCTAACCCTGAACCTAACCCTAACACTAACCCTAACCGAAACCCTACATTTTATCACAAAACTTAACCCTAATCCTATTCCTAACCCTAATCCTAACCCTAACCCATACCTCTAACCCTAAACCTAAAATTAACCCTAAAGCTAACCGAACCACTAACACAAACCCTAACACATACCTATAACACTAACCCTAACCCAAACCTAACACTAACCCTAAAATTTACCTTAAACCAAACCCTAATCCTTACCCTCTAACCCTACCCCTAAGCCTAACCCTATCCTTAATCCTAACCCTAACACTAACCCTAACCCTAACCCTAACCACAAACCCTAATCCTAATACTAACCGTACCCTAAACATAACCCTAACCCTCTAACCATAACCCTGTCAACAGAAACCTAATGCTAACCTCTAAGCAGAACCTTAACCCTAACTCTAAACCTAAAGCTAACCCTAACCCTAATCCTAAATGTAAACTCTAACTGTAACCCTATCCCAGACCCTAACCCTAATACTAATTTCTAAACCTAACCCTTACCCTTACAATAAGCCTAACCCTAACCTTAACCCTAACCCTAACACTAACCCTAACCTAACCCTAACCCTCTAACCCTAACCCTAACACAAAACCTAATGCTAAACTCTAAACAGAAACCTAACCCTAAACATAACCCAAACACTAACACTAACCTTAACACTAAACTCTAACTGTAACACTAACTCTGACCCTAACCCTAATCCTAAACTCTAAACGTCACCGTAATCCTAAACTTAACAGTAAGCCTTACCCTAAACCTAACGTCTAACACTAACCCTTACATTAACCGTAACCCTAAACCTAAACCTAATCCTAAACCTAACACTAACACTAACCTAGCGCTATCCATAACGCTTAACACCTAAACCTAAACCTAAACCTAACCCTGACCCCAACCCTAACACTAACCCTGTCCCTAACATCTAAACCTAAACCTAACCCTAATCCTAATCCTAACCCTAATCCTTAACCTAAACCTAACTCTAACCCTAAACTTAACCATAACACTAACCCTAACCCTAACACTAACCACTAAACCTAACTCTAACAATAACCCTAACTCTAACCCGAAACCTAACCTGTAACCCAAATCCTAATGATTACCCTATCCTTAACCCTAACACTAACCCTAACGCTAACCTCTAACTCTAACCCTAACCTTAATGCTAACTGTAAATTTAACAATAACAGTAAACTCTAACCGTAACCCTAACCGTAACCTTAACCATAACTCTAACCCTAACCATAAATCTAACCCTAACCCTAACACTAACCTCTAACTCTAACCCTAACCCTAACACTAACCCTTAGTGTAACCCTAACCCTAATCCTCTAAACCTAACCCTAACACTAACCCTAATGCAAACCCTAAGCCTAACACTTTTGCTAACCCTAACCCTAACCCCTACCACTAACACTAACACTAACGTGAAATCTAACCCTAAATATTTCCCTAATCCTAACCGTAACCCTAACCCTAACAGTAACACTAAACCTAAACCAATAACCTAACACTAACCCTAACCATAACCATAATCATAACTCAAAACCTAACGCTAACATCTAACCAGAACACTAACATTAACACTAAGCCTAACCCTAAACCTAAATCTAGGCTCTGACTGTAAACCTAACACCGACCCTAACCCTATTCCTAAACTCTAAACCTAACCAAACCTAACCCTAACCCTAAATCTAACCCTAAATCTAAACTCTAACTGTAACACTAACTATGACTCTAAACCTAACCTAACCTCTAAATCTAGCCCTAACCCTAACCCTAAAACTAGTCCTAACCCTAAACCTAACGTCTAACCCTAACCCTTACTCTAACCATAAACCTATCACTAACACCTAACATGTAACACTAAGCTTAACACGAACCTCTAAACCTAACCCTAAACCTAACCCTAACCATAACCCTAAACTTAACTCCAACCCTAACACTAACCCTAAAACTAACCCTAACCCAAACCCTAACCCTAACCCTATCAGTAATCCAAAAATAACGCTAACCCTAACCGTAACAAAAACACTATTGCTAACACCTAAACCCTAACACTAACCCAAACACTAACCTCTAACCCTAACCCTAACCCTAAAACTCTAACACTAAAACTAACCCTAAAACTAACCCTGAACTTAAGCCTAAACCTAACCCTAACACTAAACTCTAACCCTAAACCTAATGCTAACTCTAACCCTAACCCTAACACTAACACTAAACCTAACTTCTAAACCTAAACCTAAACTTCAACCTAACCCTAAAACTAAACATCACACTAACTGTAACCCAAACCATAATGCTAAACCCTAACCCTAACCCTAACACTTACCCTAACCCTGACCCTAACCCTAAACCTAACCGTAGCAATAACCCTAAGCATAACCCTATTCTTAACCCTATCCCTAACACCTAACCCATTACCTCTAACCTTACCCCTAACACTATCACAAACATTAACCTTGTCTAACCCTAAATCTACACCTAAACTAACCCTAAATGTAACCCGAAAACTAACACTGACCCTAACTCTAAACTCTAACTGTAAACCTAACCCTGACTCTAACACTAATCCTAAACTCTAACCCTAACCCTTACCTAACACTAACATTAAGCCTAACCCTAAACCTAACGTCTAACACTAATCCTTACCCTAACCCTAACTCTAAACCTAAACCTAACCCTAACCCTAACACTAATCCTAACCCTAAACAATTACACTAACCATAACACTATTGCTAAGCTTAACCCCAACCCTAACCCTAACCCTAACCCTAACCCTAACTATAAAACCTAACGCTAACCCGAACCTTAGCCCTAAAATGTACCACTAACCTTAACCATAATCCTATTCCTCACCCTAAACCTATCCCTAACACTAATGAATACCTCTAACACTAACCCTAAACCTAACACTAAAACTAACACAAACCCTAACCCATACCTCTAACACTAACTCTAAAGCTAACCTTAACACTAACACTAACCCTACCACTAACCATAACCCAAACCCTAACCCTAATGCTAACTTCTAACCCTAACCCAAACCTAACCCTAAACATAACCCTAACCTAAACCTCTAACGCTAACCCTAAACCTAACGAAACCCTCTAACCAGAACCCTAAACCTAAACCTAACTGTAAACCTAACACTAAACCTAACCTTAAATATACACACTAACTGTAAGACTACCCCTGACTCTAACCCTAATTCTAACCTCTAAACCTAAACCTAACCCTAACACTAACACTAAACCTGAACCTAAACCTAACTTTGAATGCTAACCCTTACCCTAACACTAACCCTAAACCTAAACATAGTCCTAACCCTAACTCTAACGCTAATCCTAACAATAACCCTAACCCTAACCCTAACCCTAACCCTAACCCTAACCCATACCCTAACACTAACCCTAACCCTAACCATAACCCTAAAAATATCCCTAAACCTAACACTAACCTTTAACCCTAATCCTAATCCGTAACTTATTCCTAAAACTAACCCCTAACCATAACCATAACCTTAGCCCTAATCCTAACTGTAACACTAACACCTTACGCTAACACTAAACCTAACCCTAACAATATCCCTAACCCTAACCCTAACCCCAAACACTAATCCTTACCTTAACACTAACCGTAACCATAAACTTCTAACCTAACCCTATGCCTAATCCTAACCCTAAACCTAACCCTAACTAAGAACACTAAACCTAAGCCTAACTTTAACCCTAAACCTATAACTAACCCTAAACATAACCATAACCCTAACCCTGATCCTAACCCTAACTCTAACCCTAACCCTAAAATTTAACCGTAACCCTATCCCTAACATTAAACCTAACCGTAAACCTAAATCTAACCTCTAAACCTAAACCTAAACCTAACCCTAAACCTAAACCTAACCCTAACGCTAACCCTAACAGTAAACCCTAACCCTAACCCTAACCCTAACCTGAAACCTAACACTAACCCTAACCGTAACACTAACCCTAATGCTAACCCAAAGGGAAACCATGTCTCTAACCCTCACCTTAAACATGTCTAACACTAAACCTAACCATAAACTTAAACCTATTCACAACACTAACACTAAACCTAACCATAACCCTAACCCTAAACCTAAACCTAGAACTAACCATAATCATACCCCTAACCGTAACACTAAACCTAATCTCTAACCCTAACTGTAAACCTAACCCTAAACCTAAACTTAATCCTCTAACCCTACCCTAATGCTAACACTAACCCTAACCTTAACCCCTACCCTAAACCTAACCCTATCCCATAACTAAGCCTAAAACTAATGCTAACACTAAGCCTAACGCTAATACCTAACCATAATCGTAATCCTAACCCTAAACATAACCTTAACCCTAACCCTAACCCTAACCCTAACCCTGTCTAACGCTAACCCTAAACCTAACGCTAACCCAAACACTAAACCTAAAGCTAACTCTAACCCTAAACATAACCATAACCCTACGCCTAACCCTAACACTAACCCTAATCTCTAACCCTAAACATAAACCTAACCCTAACCCTAACCTTAATCCTCTATCCCTAACCCTAACCCTAACACTAACCCCAACCCCTAACCCTAACCTTAAACCTAACCCTAACCCTAACCCTAACCTATAACTAACCCTAACACTAACGCTAACCCTAACACTAACCCTAAACCTAACCCTAATACCTAACCCTTATTGTAACCCTAACCCTACACATAACCCTAACACTAACCCTAATCCCTACACTAACCCTAACTCTAATGCTAACCTAACCATAACTGTAACACACACCATAACCTTAACCATAAGCCTAACCCTAGCAATAACTGTAACCATAACCATAACTCTATCCTAGCCAATAAAACCCTAACCCTAAAGCTAACGCTAACCATAACACTAACCACTAACACTAACGCTATCCCTAACGATAATCCTAATCCTAAACCTAACCCTAGCCCCCTAAACCAAACCTAAGCCCTAACATTAACCCTAACCCTAATCCTAACCCTATCCCTAACACCTAAACCCTACCCCTAACCCTAACCTCTAACCCTAACCCTAACCCTAACCCTAACCCTCACCCTAACCTTCTAATCTTAAATGAAACCCTAAATCTAATCGTAACCTTAAACAGAGCCCTAACTCTAAAATCTAACCCTAACCATAACCCTAACAATAACCATAACCCTAACCCTAAACCTCAACCTAACCCTAAACATAACCAAAATCCTAAACCTCAACCATACCCTAACGGTAAACCCTAACCCTAACTCTAACCCTTACTCTAACTCAAACCCTAAACCTAAATGTAACAATAACCCTAACCCTAACCCTAACACTAGCCCTATCCCTAACACCTAACACCTTACCCTAACCCTAACACTAACCCTAAACCGAAACCTAAATCCCAATGCTAAACCTAACCCTAACCCTAAACCTAAACATAGCCCTAACCCTAACCATAATACTAATCCTAACACTAAACCTAACCCTAACCCCAACCTTAAACCTAAACCTAAAACTAATCCTAACCGTAACCTTAACCTTCTAAAACTAACCCATACCCTAACACTAACCAAAACCCTAAACCTAACAATATCCCTAACCCTAACCCTAACCTCTAAACGTAATCCTAAACATTACCCTATCCCTAACCTTAAACCTAAACCTAACCGTAACCCTAACCCTAATACTAACTGTTACATTAACACCTAACCCTAACCCTAAACCTAACCCTAACATTAACAGTAACCCTTAACCCTAAAACTAAGCCTAAATTTAACCCTAAACCTATAACTAACCCTAACCCTAAAACTAACTCTAACCCTAACCTTAACCCTAACACTAAACTCTAACCATAACGCTAAACCTAACACTAAACCAAACCCTAAAACTAACCCGTACCTGAACCATAAACCTAACCCTAAACCTAAATATACAACTAAACTTAACGTTAACCCTAACGCTAACCCTAATACTAACACTAACCCTAAACCTAACCCTAACTCTAACCTTACCGCTAACACTAACCCTAACGCTATCCCTTACACTTACATCCTAAACCTACCCCTAAACCTAACATTAACACTAAACCTGAAACTAAACTTAACGGTATCCCTAACCTTAACACTAAACCTAATCCTAACCTTAAACCTAACCATAAACCGAAGCCTAATGCTAACCCTAACACTAACACCTAAGCCCTAGCCCTAAAGCTAACCTGAACTGTAACCCTAAAACTAACGCTAACCCTAAACCCTAAACCTAACCCTAAAATTAACCCTAACACTAACACTAAAACTAAACCTAAACCTAAACCTAACCATAAGCCTAACCTCTAAAACTAATACGAACCCTAAACTTAAACCTAAACCTAACCCTAACCTTAACCCTAACCCTAACACTAACCCTAAACCCTACACCTGACACTAACCCTAACCTTAACCCTAACCCGAACAAGATCATTAAAAATAATCCTTACCTCTAACCCTAACTCTAAACCTAAACCTAACCCTAACACTAACACTAAGCCTATCCCTAATCCTTAACCCTAACCCTAACCAGAAACACTAACCTTAACCGTAAACCTAACACAAACACTAAACCTAACCCTAAACCTAATGCTAACCCTAACCATAACCCTAATCCCTAACCTTACCCCTAAGCAAAAATCCTAATCCTATCCCTAATACTTACCCTAACCCTAAACAAAATCCCTAACCTAAACCTAACACTAACCCTAATCGTAACCCTCAGAGTAACATTAACCGTAAACCTAACACTAAGGGTAAACATAAAAATAACCCTAACACTAACCCTAACCCTAACCCTAAACCCTAACCCTAACCTTAACCCTAACCCTAAAACCCACCTCTAACCCTAACGGTAACCCTAACCCTAAGCCTAAACGTAACCCTAACTCTAAATACTGACAATAACCACAAAAGCCTAAAACTAACCAAAACACTAACCCTAACCCTAACCCTAACCCCTAACCCCAACATCTAACCCTAACCCTAATCCTAAACTAACCCTTACCCTAACACTAACACTAACTGTAACCATAAACCCTAAGCCTAACCCTAAACCTAATCCTAAACCTACCTTTAAAAAACCCTAACATTAACCCTATCCCTAACACCTAACCCCTAACCCAAAACCTAACCCTAACACAAACCTTAACCCTAACCCTAAACCTAACCCTAAACCTCACGCTAACCCTAACACTAAGCCAAACACTAACCCTAACACTAAACCAAATCTAATCATAACCCAAACCCAGCCCTAACCATAACACTAACCCTAACCCAAACCGTAAGCCTAACATCATCCCTAAACCCTAACTCCAAACCCTAGCCTTAACCATAACCGTATCCCTAGCCCTAAACCTAACACTAAACCTAAACTCTAACCCTAACCCTAACCCTAACCCTAAACCCTAACCCTAACACTAAACCTAACACTAACCATAATCCCTAACCATATGACTTAACTTAAACCTAACACTAACCCTAACCCTATTCCTGTCCCTAACCCTAACCTTAACCCTAACCCCAAACCCTAACACCTAACCCTATCCCTAAACCTAACCCAAACCCTAAATCTAACCCTAACCCTAACTCTAACCCTCAACCTGTAACCCTAAACCTTACCCTAATCCTAACCCTAACCCTAACCCTAACCCTAACCCTATCCCAAATCCTAAACCCTAACACTAACCCTAATCCTAAACCTAATCGTAACCCTAACGCTAATGATAAACCGAAACTTAACCCTTACCCTGTCTCGAATACCTAACCCCTAAACCTAACACTAATCTAACCCTAACCATAACCGTAATTCTTACCCTAACGCTAACCCTAACACTAACTTCTAACTCTAACCCTAACCGTAAACATAAAGCTAACACTCACCCTAAACCTACAGTCTAACGCTAACCCTACCCCTAACTCTATGCCTAACCTAAACATCTCACTCTAACACCTAACCCTAACCCAAACACTCACCTAACAGTAACTGTAACACTAACCCCTAAGCCTAAACTTAACCTTAAAACGAGCACTAACGCTAACCCCAAACCCTAACCCTAACCCTAACTTTAACCCTAACCCTATAACTAGCCCTAACCCTAACTCTAAACCAAACCCAAACACTAACCCTAACACTCAACTCTAAACGTAACCGTAAGTCTACACCTAAACCTAACCCTAAACCTAAACCTAACCCTAAACCTGTCCCTAACCCTAACCCTAACCCTAACCCTATCCCAAATCCTAAACCCTAACACTAACCCTAAACCTAAACGTAATCGTAACCCTAACGCTAATGATAAACCGAAACTTAACCCTTACCCTGTCTCGAATACTTAACCCCTAAACCTAACACTAATCTAACCCTAACCATAACTGTAATTCTTACCCTAACACTAACCCTAACACAAACTTCTAACTCTAACCCTAACCGTAAACATAAACCTAACACTCACCCTAAACCTACAGTCTAACGCTAACCCTACCCCTAACTCTATGCCTAACCTAACTATCTCACTCTAACACCTAACCCTGACCCAAACTCTCACCATAACAGTAACAGTAACACTAACCCCTAAGCCTAACCTTAACCTTAAAATGAGCACTAACGCTAACCCCAAACCCTAACCCTAACCCTAACTTTAACCCTAACCCTATAACTAGCCCTAACCCTAACTCTAAACCAAACCCAAACACTAACCCTAACACTCAACTCTAAACGTAACCGTAAGTCTAAACCTAAACCTAACCCTAACCCTAACCCTAAACCTGTCCCTAACCCTAACCCTAAACCTAAACCTAAACATAAACCTAAACCTAACCCTAACACTAACCCTAAACCTAACCCGAAACCAGCCCTAACCCTAACACTGAACTCTAATTGTAACACTAACCATACCACTAAACCTAACCCTAAAACTAACCCTAACTTCTAACCCTAAACCTCACCAAACTGTAAACCTAAAACTTACACTAACACTAACCCTAACACTTAACCCTAACCCTAACATTAACCATAAACTTAAACCTAAACCTAACCCTAACCATAACCCTAACCCAGACCCTAACCTAACATTAACCGTAACCCTAACCCTATCCCTAACACCTAATCCCAAAACCTAAACCGAAACCTAACAATAACCCTAACCCTAATCTTTAACTTAACGGTAACCCTAACCCTAACATTAAACCTAATCCTAACCCTAAGGTGAAGCCAAACGCTATCCCTATCCCTGACAACTAAGCCATAACCCAAAAACTAGCCCTAGCCATAACCATAACTGCTAAACCCAAACTGTAACCCTAAGCCAAACCCTAACACTAAACCTAACCCTAACCCTTATCTGTAACCCTAACCCTAACGCTAATTTTAAACTTAACCCTAACCCTAACCCTAACCCTAACCCTAAAAGAAACCACTAACCCTAATCCTAACGCTTTCTATATCCCTAACCTTAACCATAAACCTAACTGAAACGGTGAACCTAAGTTTTAACACTAACCCTAACCCTAACCCTAGCCATAACCTCTAAGCCTAACACTAACCCTAACACTAACCCTAACTGTAAAACAAAAGCTAACCTCTAACCATAACCTTAACCCTAACCATATTTTTAAAACTAACCCTAAACTCTAACCATAACCCTAACCCTAATGCTAAACGTAAACCTGAACCTAAGCTTTAACCCTAAAACTCTCCCTAACCATAACCATAACCTCTAAGCCTAACCCTAATGCTATCGCAACCCTAAATATAATCCTAAACCAAACGCTAACATCTAACCATAACCCTTACCCTAAACCTAACCCTAACACTAAACCTATATTCTAACCCTAACACTAACACTAATCCTAAACTTAAACCTAAGCCTAAGCCTACCCCTAACCCTAAACCCTAACCCTAAACATAACACTACCCCTAACCCTAACCCTAACCCTAAACAGAACACTAAACCTAACGCTAAACCTAACACTATTGCTAACACCTAAGCCCTAAACCTAACCCTAACACTAACTCTAAAACTAACTGTAAACCTAACCCTAACTCTAAACCTAACCCTAACCCTAAAACTAATCAGAAACCTAACAGTAACCATAACCCAAAGCCTAACCCTAAACCTCTCCCTAACACCTAACTCCTAACCCTAAACTTAAACATAAGTCTAACACTAAGCATAACCCTAACCCCAAGCCTAAGCCATAACCCTAAGCCTAAATCTTCACATTAACACCTAACACTGATCCTAACCCTAACCTTAACTGTAAAGCTAACCCTAAGCCTACCCTAACCCTAACCCTATCACTAACAACTATCCCCTAACCCTAACAATAAAGCTAACCCTAAAACTAACACTAAACCTAACACTAACCTTAACCCTACCCTAAGCTTAACCCTAAACCTAATTGTAACCCTAACCCTAACCGTAACCCAAAGCCTAACCATAAACCTAACCCTAATCCTAACCCTAACACTAACACTAAACCCTAACCATAAACCTAATATTAACCCTAACCCTAAACCTAAACCTAACACTAATCCTAACTTCTAAACCTAACCCTAACCCTAAACCTAAAACTAACTCTAACCCTAACACTAAGCCTAACCTCTTACCCTAAGCATAAAACTAACCTAACAGTAACCATAATCAGAAACCTAACAGTAACCATAATCTCTAACCCTAATCGTAACCATAACCCTAACCCTAACCGTAACCCTAACACTAAACCTAATTCAACTGCTAACCCTAACCATAACGCTAACCCCTAACCCTAACACCTAACAGTAAGCCATACCCCTAAGCCTAACCCCTAACCTTAAGCCCTAACACTAATCCTAACCCTAACCATAACCCTAAACCTCAAACTTACCCTGATCCTAACCATAACACAAACCCTAACACTAACCCTAACCTAAACACTAACATTAACAATCACTTTAACCCTAAACGTAAACCTAACACTAACCCTAACCCTAGCAATAACCCTATGCCTAACACTTAATCCCTAAACCTAACCTTAACCCTGAAACTAACCCTAAATCTAACACAAACACTACTCCAAAACCTAACCGTAACCCTAACACTAACGCTAAACACATCGTAACCCTAAACCAAACCGAACCCGAAGCCTAAGCCTAACCCTATCCCTAACACGTAACCCCTAAACCTAACCATAGCCCTAACAATAATCCTAATCCAAATCCTAACCCTAACCGTAAACCTAACCCTAACCTAACCCTAAACCTAACCTAATTGTAACCCTAAACCTCACCGTAACCTGAAGCCTAGCCGTAACCATATACCTAACATTAACACTAACAATAATCCTAAAGATAAACCTAATTCTAAACCTACAACTAACCTTAATAATGACACTAAACCTAACCCTAACCCTAACACTAAGCTCTAAACCTAAACCTAACCATAACCGTAAACCTAACACTAAACCTAACGACTAACCCTAATCCTAAACCTTACCCCATTTCTAACCCTAACGCTAACACTAACCCTAAACCTAGCTTTAACCCTAACCCTAACCATAACCGTAATGATAACTTATAAGCCACACACTAACCCTAACCCCAAACTCTATCACTGAACCTAAGGCTAACCTCTAACCATAACACTAAACCTAAACCTCACCCTAACCCTAACCCTAACCCTAAAACTAACCGTAATCCTAACCCTAACCCTAACACTAACCCTAACCCAAAACTTAAGCCTAAGCTGTAACCCAAACCAAAACCTAACGATAACTGCTAACCCTAACCCTAACTTAAAACTAACCCTAAACTGTAAACGTAATATTAACCCTAACCCTAAACCTATCCCTAACATCTTACCCGAACCCTAAACCTAATCCAAACCTAATTGTAACTCTAACACTCCCCCAACCCAAAGCCGAACCGTAAGCCTAACCCTAAACCTAATACCAACACTAACCCTAAAACCTAACCTTAAAACTAAAAATATCACTAAATGTAACCCTAACCCTAAACCAAACCCTAACCCTAACTTAACTGTAACCCTATCCCTAACCCCTAACCCCTAACACTAACGCTAAACCTAACCCTAATCCTAACCCTAAACCTAACCCTAAAACTAAGCCTAAACTATAACAGTAATGCAAAACCTAACCCTAACCTTTAACTCTAATGCAAAAAATAACCCTAGCCCTAACCCTAACACAAAACCTAACGCTAAACTCTAACCATAACCGTAACCCTAACTCTAACCGTAAACCTAACCCTAACACTAACACTAACCCATAACCCTATCCCTAACACCTAACCCCTAAACCTAAACCTAACCCTAACCCTAACCCTAAAACTAAATCTAACGTAAACCCTAACCCTAACACTAACACTAACCTAATGGTAAACCTAACACTAACCATAACCCTATGCCTAACTCTAACCATAACCCTAACTCTAACCCTAACCCTAACCCTCACACTAACCCTAACCCTAACACTAATGGTAAGTCAAACCCTAAAGCTAACCACTAAACCAAATCCTAACCCTTAGCATATAACTAACCGAACCCTACCTCTATCCCTAACCCTGAACCTAAGCTTTAACTCAAATCCTAACCCTAACCATAATGATAAACTCTAAGCCTAACACTAACACTAACCCTAACTCTAACCCTAAACCAAATCCTAACCTCTAACTCTAAGTCTAACACTAACCCTAAACCGAACCATAACCCTATAATCTAACCCTAAACCTAACCCTAACTCTAAACCTAAACCTTACCCTAAAACTAACTCTAAACTCTAAATGTAATGCTAAACCTAACCCTAACCTTTAACTCTAACCTAAACCATAACACTAAGCCTAAACCTAAGCCAACACCTAACGCTAACTTCTAACCATAACCGTAACTCTAACTCTAACCGTAACCCTAACTCTAACCCTAATACTTACCCTAACCAATAACCCTATCCCTAATACCTAACCCCTAAACCTAAACCTAACCCTAATCCTAACAATAAATCTAATGCACACCCTAACCCTAACCCTAACGCTAACCTAATGGTAACCCTAACCCTAAGACTAACTTTAACCATAACCCTAACTGTAACCCTAACCCTAAACTTCACACTAAAACTAACCCAAACCCTAATGGTAACACTAACCATAAAATTAACCACTAAACCTAATCCTAACTCAGCATACACCTAACCTAAACCTAACCCTAACCCTAACCCTAACCCTAACCCTAACCCTAACCCTGAAAGTAAGTTTTAACCCTAATCCTAACCATAACTATAACTTCTAAGCCTAACATTAACCCTAACACTAACCCTAACTCTAACACAAAAACACAACCTAACCTCTAAGCCTA
The DNA here is from genome assembly GCF_034190915.1 of Cavia porcellus. Lineage (NCBI taxonomy): Eukaryota > Metazoa > Chordata > Mammalia > Rodentia > Caviidae > Cavia > Cavia porcellus. The sequence goes on along the minus strand of NW_026947524.1, from coordinate 3,603,513 downwards.
ACCTTAACACTAACACTAACCATAACCCTAACACTAAACCTAACTTCTAACCCTAACACTAACCCTAACCCTAAACTGAACCCTAAAACTAACCCTAAACATAACCCTATTGCTAACACCTAACCCTAAACCTAAGCCTAACTCTAAAACTAACCCTAAACCTAAACCTAACCCTAACCCTGACCCTAAACCTAATTGTAACACAAACCCTAACTGTAACCCAAAGCCTAACCTTAACACTCTCTCTAACACCTAACCCCTAACACTAACCTTAATCATAACCCTAACACTAACCATAAACCTAACCCTAACCCTAACAATAACCCTAACCCTAAACCGAACCATAACACTAAACTCTAACCCTAACCCTAACCCTAACCCTAAACCTAACGCTAACGTCTAACAATAACTGTAAAACTAATGCTAACTCTAACCCTAACCATAACCATAACCATAACCCTAAACATAACCCTAACCGTAACCTAACCCTAAACCTAACCCTAACCCTAACCCTCACCCAAAATTGTAATCCTAACCATAACCCTAACCCTAACACTAACCCTAACCTCTAACACTAACCCAAACCCTAAACCTATCACTAAACCTAACACTATCCTAAATTCTAACCCTAAACCTAACCTAAATGTAATCCTAAACCTAAACTTAACCATAAGCTCAGCCCTAACCCTAACACTAACCCTATCCCTAACACCAAAGCTAACCCTAACACTCAACCTAAGCTTTAACCCTAAGCCTAACCCTAAACCTAAAAATAACATCTAATCCTCACCCTAACCCTAACTCTAACCACAAACTCTATCACTAAACCTAACGCTAACCTCTAACCATAACCCTGATCATAACCCTAACCCTAACCGTAACCCTAAGCCTAACCCCTCACATTAAGCCCTAACACTAATCCTAAACCTAACCCTAACTGTAAACCTAACACTAACACTACGCTATCCCTAACCCTATCCCTAAAACCTAATCCCTAACCCTAACGCTAAACCTAACCCTGAAACTATCACTAAACCTAAAACTTACCGTAACCCTACCCTAAGCCTATCCCTAAACCTAATTGTAACCCTAACCCTAACCATAACCCGAAGCCTAACTGTGACCCTAACCCTAACCCTAATACTAAATCCTAACCCTAAACCGAACACTAACCCTAACCTTAACCCTAACACAAAGCCTAACCCTAACACTAACCATAACTTCTAAACCTAACCCTAAACCTAAACATAACCCTAACACTAACACTAAGCCTAAATTCTTACCCTAAACATAACACTAACCCTAACCATAACCGTATCAGTAACCATAATCTCTAACCCTAATCGTAACCCTAACCCTAACTGTAACCATGACCCTATAACTAAACATAAAGCTACCCCTAACCCTAACCATAATGCTAACCCTTACACCTAACAGCTAACTGTAAGACATAACCCTAAGCCAAACCCCTAACCTTAAGCCCTAACACTAATCCTAACCCTAAACCTAAACCTAAACATCAACGTTATCCTAACACTAACCCTAACCCTAACACTAAACGCTAACACTAACCATAACTTTAACCCTAAACCTAAACCTAGCCCTAAACCTAACCCTAAGCCTAACCCTAACTATAACCCTATCCCTAACACTTAACCCCTAAACCTAACCCTAACACTAAAACTAACCCTAAATCTAACACAAACACTACCCATAACCCTAAACCTAACACTAACCCTAACCTCATCATAACCCTAAACCTAACCGTAAAGCGAAGACTAACCCTAAACCTATGCCTAACAGCTAACCCCTAAACCAAACCATAACCCTAACACGAATCCTAATCCAAATCCTAACCCTAACCATAAACTTAACACTAACCCTAACTGTACCGTTAACCTAATCTTAAATCTAATCCTTACCATAACCAGAAGCCTAGCCATCACCCTATACCTAACCTTAACCCAAATCATAACTCTAAACCTAAACCAAACTCTAAACCTAAACCTAACCCTAACCATAAAACTAACCCTAACACTAACTTCTAAACCTGAACCTATGCCTAAATGTAAACCTAAACCTAAACCTAACGACAAATCCTAAAACTTACCCTATCCCTAACCCTAATGCTAACCAAAACCCTAAAATTAATCCTAAACCTAACCCTAACCTAAACGTAACTCTAACCATAGCCCCAAGCCTAACCATAACCCTAACCCTAACACTAACCACAAACCCAAACCCGAAACTTAACACTATCCCTAACACTAACCCTAACCGTAAACCTAACCCTGACACTAATTCTAACCCTAAACCTATCCCTAACACTTAACCCCTAAACCTAACACTAAATCTAAACCTAAAACTAACTATAAACCTTAACACTAAGCCTCACCATAATCCTAAGCCTAACCCTAAACCTAATCGTAGCACTAACCCTCACTGTAAACTAAAGCCTAAACTTTACTCTCTCCCTAAGCCTTAACCCCTAAACCTAACCCTAACACTAACCCTAACCCTAAACATAACAATATCCCTAACCCTACTCCTTACATTAACTTCCAATCCTAACCCTAATGATAGCCATATCCCTAACACAGACCTAACATTAATCCCTTACCCTAAACCTAACCCTAACCCTATCCCTTAAACTAACCCTAAGCCTGACTGTAATACCTAAACCTAATCCTAACCCTAACCGTAGCATAAACCTAACCCTAACTCATGCCCTAACCCTAACTCTAACCCTAACACTAACACTAACTCTAATCCATACATCTAACCCTAACGTTAAAACTAACCCTAAACCTAACACTAAACCTAACCTCTAAAACTAACCCTAAACCTAAACCTATCCCTAAACCTAACACTAATCATAACTTCTAACACAACGCCTCACCCTAAACCTCAACCTAACGTTATCCCTAACTAAACACTAACCCAAACCCTAACTCTAACACTAAACTCTAATCCTAACAGTACCCCAAACCCTAACCCTAACCCGAAACCTAACACATAACCTAACTCAAAACACTATACCTAACATCTAACCCCTAAACCTAACCCTAACCCTAATCCAAAACTTAACACTAAATCTAACGCAAACCCTAACCCTAACGCTAACACTAACCCAATTATAACCCTAACACTAACCATAATGCCATCCTAACCCTAAAACTAACTATAACGCCATCCTAACCCTAACACTAACCCTAACTCTAAACCTAAACCTGACACTCACCCTAACCCTAACCCTAACCTAACACAAACACTAACATCTAAACCTAATCCTAAGCCTAACCATAACCCTAACCCTAAAAATATCCACTAACCCTAATCCTAACCCTTACCATATCCCTAAACTTAACCCTAATCCTAACCCTAACACTGAACTTAAGCTTTAGCCCGAACCCTAACCCTAACCCTAACCTAATTGTAACACTAACACAAACCACAACCTGAAGCCTAAACCCTATTGTTAAACCCTAACTCTAAACCTAACCCTAACCCTCA